>NC_090332.1:71725978-72032697 GCF_035084215.1 Heptranchias perlo
GCTCTATGGGCTGTTCCCCGGGACGCACACCAAGACAGATATTAACTGCTGCTGGAAGACCATCAACTGGGTGAAGGAGGCCCTTTGGCCCACCCAAAACCTGTTGGTCTTCCAGCTGAAGGAGCTGTCCATGACCGAGTGTTGCTGACTGGCACACTCCAAGATCCAGGAGTACGTGTTGAGGGATGCACTGAAGTGAGGTGCGGCCTACGCAAAGGCTCTATGGGGAAAGCCCACCATGTATGGCCATCCCACTTTGTATTGTACACCATGAGTCATAGAACTACTTTGTTTAATGAGATCGCTTTGTGTATGATCTGTAGTGTTCATGGTTTGAAATGTACTGCGTCCTTCCTGATGGACGCGGCAAACGGCTAGATACAACTCACAAACAAGACCGCAGAGAGAGGACAGCCTGCATAACTCCAGATCAGATCGGAAAGCTCTCTGACTCTCACCCGTTAATTAGGACTGTGCTGCGAATAACCAAGTAGAGCAGTCGGATGCAATCGCGGATTCCCTCCCCAAAACCCATTTTGGAGAGCACGTCCATCATGTACATGTGGGATATTCTGTCAAAGGCCTTCTCCTGGTCCAGGATGATGAGGCAGGTGTTCACCCCCCCAGTCCTGAGCAGGACAAGGCTATCAGAGATCTTCCTGCTGGGTACAGTAAAGGTCTGATCGGGGTGGATCACCCACTCCAGAGCAGACTTGAGCCTGTTGGCGACGGTCTTAGACAGAATCTTGTAGTCGACATTTAGCAAGGAAATGGGTCGTCAATTTTTGATTTCTTCCCTCTCCCCCTTCTGCTTGTAGATGAAGGTGATAATGGCTTTCCTCATGGACTCTGCCAGCAGCATACCCTTGTACACTACCAGTGGGTCTGGGCCTATCCAGTCCCACAGAGCCAAGTACAACTCGACCGGTAAGCCGTCGCTTCTGGGAGTTCTACTCTTCTCAAAGGACTGGGAGGCCTTTGTCAGCTCATCCAAGGTCAGTGGCCAATCCATGCTCTCCCGCTCGCTGTCGTCCAAGACTTCCTTGATAGAGGACAGGAAGGACTGGGAGGCCACGCTGTCTGTGGGCTTCGCGTCATAGAGCCTGGCATAATAGGATTTGCTGATCCCCAGTATGTCGGCCTGCGATGAGGTCAGCGAGCCGTCTTCCTCTTTCAGGCTGCTGATCACAGAGGTCTCTCTCTGTGCAGCTTCTGGAAGAAGCAGCGCGAGCACTTCTCGCCCTGCTCCACGGAGCGGACTCTGGACCGGAAGATGATCTTTGAGGCCTTGGATGCGAAGAGCGAGGCTTGCTGGCCCTTCACCACTCAGAGTTGCTACCTGACATCGATCCCCATCGGCTGCAGCTGGAGCAGATCCTGCATGCTTTTCTGGAGTTGTGACACTTTCCTCTGTTTCTCTCTCGCCTTCTGAACACCTTTGAGGATGAAGAACCTCTTGATGTTGAGAATCCCTACGTGGTCAGTTTTCGGTAAAATATTAAGATGCCTACGTGGCAAAGAAGCAGAATGCAAAATGGTTAGAAAGGGTTAATTAGTTAGTAACTGAGATTGGTACAGGTGGCCTGGCCTCCTGCTGGGCCATATGTTTGCGTAGTCAGCAGGTTTGCATTGTCTTATCAATGTAGAGTCTTTGATGTGATTCAAGGACTGGTCTGAATGTCTCCATGTTTATGGCAGATCAATATAGGTAACGAGCTTAGCCAAAGTTGAAAGACATTCCAAGTTGGGAGATAAGGAACAGAAGGAACAGGAAAGAACATTCCAGGTTGGAAGGTGAGGAAGTATCCCCTTTGATGTCTAACAGCAGCATGATCAGCACATGGACGATCTATGATTGGCCGGCAATAATGTAACCTCGCATGGCAACCTATGCCCGGCTTATGATTGGTGTTGACCCTCGTTAAGTATGTTCCAACCCCTATTGATCTGTATAAAAACGTGTGGATTTCTGTATGTTTCTTGTTCTTGCTCTGCCAGCATAGAGGGGCTCTATCAGGAGTCCAAATCAATGCTGCAGACTAAGAACCCTGCTATTAAAGTTGGGATGAACTTTAAAATGTATTCGACTTCAGTTTTTACTGAACCAGACTGAGGGGAAAGAATCCGGATCGTCAATGTTGGCCTTGATTGCTTCCCACCAGTGCACCGTGGAGTCGAAGAGGGGTTTCACGGTTCTCCAACCTGTGTAATCCCTCCTTAGTTCCTCAATGTTCTCCAGGGGTAACAGTCTCACGTTCAGCTTCCATATCCCCCTGCCCGCTCTCTGGTCCTCCTGTGATTGACAGTCGGCCAGTAGGAGGCAGTGATCAGAGAAGAACACTGGCTGGACGTCGGTGGATCTGACCTTGAGCATTGGGGACACAAATAGGAAGTCTATCCTGGAACGGACAGACCCAGTGTATATCTGCGACGCTCTGTCTGCAGGGTTGCTGAAGACGTTGCGAAGCTTTACGTATTTCACCACCTCTATCGGGAGTTTGGACGTGATGTCCAATATACCGCTGCCCCTGCTGCATCGTCCAGCTGTATCGATGATGCAGTTGACGTCTCTGGTGAGAATGGTCGGTCTGGAGATCGCCAGCAGTATTGGGAGATGCTAGAAGAGTCCATCCTCTCGCTCCAGAGGATCGGGGCGTACACATTGATCAGTCGGAGCAGGGCGTTCTTGTACAGAACGTCTGCTCCGAGCAGGCGGCCCCCCACCACCTCCTTAACCTCAGTGATGGTGAATTCACCTCCTCGCAGCAGAATCCCCAGGCCCAAGGAACGACAATCGTTGCCTCCCAAACAGATTGACTGCCCGTGGGTCCACGTATGTGACCACTGCCGGTAATTGCTGAGGTGCGGGATCCCGCACTCCTACAAGAACAGCAGGTCCCTCTTGACGCTGGATAGGTAGTCCAGGGTCGCGGCACATCGCCTAGTCGATTTGATCCTACGCACGTTTATGGATCCAATTTTTAAATCCATTTTAAAATACAAAAGAAAACATTCAGGTTTTACTACTACATCAGTCCGGGGTTTACGTTACCGTCCATTTGGGACCCTGGGTTCAGATTCTGCATTTGTGCGGTGTACATGAACTTCTGGACAGTCCTTGACTAAGGAAGGAGGCCTGTCCTTCGTTGGGGGAGGGTCCTCGCTCGGGGGTCGATGGTGGTGTGTCAGTGAGATCCACAACCAGGTCCAGCTCTTCGTCCATTGCTGGGGGTTCGCTCTCCGCATCCGTCGTGCTGCTTTCAGTTGCCCGGAGTTGGGGGACCTCGCTCTCTGCATTGCTGCTCCCAGCGTCCTGGACTTGGGGTGCGTTAGACACGTCGCTGCTCCCGATGCCCTGGGGCTGGGTGTTGCTGCTCCCAGGTTCCTGGAGTTGGAGCGCGTTGTCAGTGTCGCTGGTCACCGTCGCGTTTTGCTTCTTCCTTTGATGAAGGTGGGGTTTCCACTCTTTCCTTTGGTCGTTGTCCGAGGAGTTCGCTGTTGTCTGTTGGGGACTCTAAACTCCTCTTGCTGCTGGCCCCACCTTTGGCATTCGTGCTTCTGGTCATGCGGGATTTCCTCTTTTTCTTTGCTTGTATCATCCATCCTTCATCCGTCCCTGGTTCGCCTTCCATTGGCTCTGTGTTCTCAGCGGTAGTTTCGAGGTTTGGTTGGCTTCCTTGACACTCTCTTCCTGCTCTTTATCCTCCTCCTGGTCATTGGCCTTTTCACGTGGGACCACAGCAGGGGGGAGGGGTCTGGCCTCCTTTGGGGCAGCTATGTCTGCTGCTCTGGTTGTTCCTCTTGCTGGTACAGATCCCATGCATGTCCGCAGTGTTGATGCTCCACTCGCTCCGTCCACGTATCGCTTGAGGAACATCGGCACACCCACGACGAGCACATGCGGGGTGACCATGTGGACCGTTAGCGTCCGATCCTTCTCCAGCGGGATTGCGAAGAGCGGTTCCGCATTGAGGAGTGACAACGGCGCTTCCTTCCCCTTGTCCTTGAAAGCCTGGAACATCTACAGACATCTTTCGACATTCTTAAAGGTCACGTTGAAATAGCCGGTCCTCAGGAAGTCATGTAGGCAAAAGATGTCCACTGGCACGAATCCACAAGCTCTCAATAGAACCTTCCTCACAAAGATGTCCTGTTGCTATGGCTTGGGTCCTTCATGCGTCTTTGAGGTCAGCCAGACCGTATTGCGCACCCGGGGCTCTGGAACCTCTGGTCGCCATGTCCGCTGCAAAGAAGAAACTGTCTTTATCTTACTGGAAAAAGGCGTTAGACCAGTCCCCGCCCAGCATTGAGATCCACCTCTATGTCAGTAAAACTACAAACAGGTTACAGCTGTTTCTACTCATCCTGCTTCGTCCTGGGAGATCCGCCTTCGGGATCATAGATTCTCCCCTGCCAGGTAAGTCATTTAAACATTTACATCAACTCGGTGATGAAGGAGGAAGCCTCCGAAAGCTTGTGGAATTTAAAATAAATTTGTTGGACTATAACTTGGTGTTGTAAAATTGTTTACAATAATGCAATGAGGCACCCTACGGTGCCATGAACTGTATTTACAATGTATGGTGCGTAACTATTGATTGTACCACGACCCTTGTTTTGCACTGTATGGAACATTGCAAATTGTATGACCTGTACTGTATTGTTTCAAAGCGTGACTTGAACTAAATTGTCCGTACCTTAACAAATTTTATGAATAAAGTTTATTTTAAAATATAAAAAAATTTAACATTGCAATTATAGAACTTATCTGAAACCTAAACATTTGTCAAACCCACTATTACACCAATAGCCAACTCATCACAATAATAACTATAAAAATACAGTTACCATATATTCACAACTAAAAATAAATCTTTCTTTCAACAATAATTCAGCCCCACAAAAGCAGGGCCTCAAAAAATTACTTAAAACTCCGAGTGTTCCTCTCCACGGAAATCTTTAGTAAAAGGCGAAAGATTTATACGATCTGAAGAGAAACCAGAGTGTACTAAAAGTTTAGCGTCAACTCCTCGCTCCTAAGCGGCAACAGGCCTCTTTAACATTGTAATGGGACACTAGAATTAATCCAGAGAAAACTAATTCTAACAGATCAATACAGCAGATGCAAAAGTAACGACAATCTTCAATCATCATGGTCAAACCTGAAGTTTATTTTGCTTTTCTGCAAAGTACTTTGTACAGCATTATGGGTATGTAAATGAGCTCTGAGCTTTGTGGGGGCTGGGTTTACAGTGACCTGTACAATTCTTACTTGGGTACAAGTTTACTTCATATGTTTATTCTCTCTGTGTTTGAACTTTCAGATAAGAAATTTTAATCAGCAGTTTCCGCTAGTGAGCAAACCGTATTTCAGTTCATACAGGAAGCCACTGACACAATGAGAGCAGACACAGAGCTCAGAGCCGTGCATGGAAAGGAGGCAATTGAGGAATCCACTTCAAAATCTAGTATCCATGTCACTGCGTTCAATTTTTATGCTGAAATTTATATTTGACCAAAGAAACTAGACTTGTTGATGTATCCGTGGTGTTAATTTTAACTGTTGATCCATTAACTATCTATATTCTGCTTTCATTTACGCAATTTATTTGGAAATGACCAAAGGCAAGAAATGAAGATGGCGTTTATTCTTTCAAGGGTGAAACAAACCAAAACAAAATATTAAAAATACTTCAAACGTAGATGTTTACAACATTCACAATTCACTACCTGAACTTGGGTATAGGGACAAAATTTCAAAATTTCCAGATGACACAAATCTTGGAAATGTAGTAAACAGCAATGAGGATAGTAGCAGAATGCAGGAGAGAGAGGGTAGAGAGGGGTTAGACATCCAAAAGGAAATAGGGATGATAGAGCATGGTAGGAGGCAGGGAAATGGTGTGAAGGGTGTGATCTTTGAGCAGGGTTAGAAGCTGGGAGGAGGGGAACATAGTAACAGGTCGGAGGACAGCTCGAGGTTTCCGGCGTTGGAGGAAGTGTTTTTTTAATTTCAAAATATACTTTATTTCATAGGATTTAAAGATACACACAGTTCAATGTAAAATTCATAATTCCAAGCAATACAGTTCAAAGCAATACAATACAGATCGTACACAATACAATCCCATTATTACAATTCAAAACACAGTACATAATCTTATCAAACCTGGTGCACAATACAAAGGTGGGATGGCCGTACACGATGGCCTTTCCAACCAGAGCCTTTGCGTAGGTCGCATCTCGCTTCAGAGCGTCCTGCAGCACGTACTCCTGGACCTTGGAGTGTGCCAGTCGTTGGAGAGCGAGAATTGACGACTGCTGCAGAATGGTGCAGTGGAGCTGTAGCATAGTAGAAGTGGCTGCACTGCTGCAACCTGTGATGCCAGTAAGGTAAGGGTGGCTATTGTGAAGCTGGGCAGGAAGGGGATGGGATACAAAGAAAGGGGACAGGAAGTGGGGAGTAAGAAGGGGAGGGAGGAAAGCGAAGAATGAGAGGGGAAGAGTAAGGAGGAGGGGGAAGAGTGCAGAGGGAGGAGAGAAAGTGGGAGGAGAGAAAGAAGGAAGAAAAGAAAGGGAAGATGGCGGAAAGAGTGGGAAAGTGGGAGGAGAGTGGGAGGGTGGAAGGAGAGTGGGAGGGTGGATGGAAAGAGCGAGGGTGGAAGAAGAGAGCGAGGGTAGAAGGAGCGTGGGAGGGTGGAAGGAGAAAGGGCAAGGAGGAAAGAGAGATGGATGGTGGAAGGAGAGAGGGAGGGTGGAAGGAGAAAGGGCAGGGAGGAAGGGACAGGATGGGGAAGGAGGACAGATGAAGGGGAGCTCATGGAAGAATGAGGAGTGAGGATGTGTGTGTGTGTATATATATATATATATATATATATAATAATTTAACAATACAGTAATTTATTTTCTATGAGCACTAATTATGATGCTCTTGATAAGCCGTCCTTTTTATGGGGGGGGGGGGGGGAGGGGGTGCGATGAGTTAGACCGACCAGCAAGATCAGCTGTGAAAGGCAGGGACTGCTAAGGGAGTCCGTGGTAAATATCAGGCTGGGGGATTCAGGGTGAACCCACAGATGGCAGCGAAAAACCAGTGGGAGCCGCAGGCAATGGGTGCGAGGAGCACCTCAACCGCAGTCATTTTCTCTCTTCATAAAAATATGATGTAAATAAATATGTTGTACGAATTATAAAATGATTCTTGAATTCCTATCTGTTAGGACGAGACACGGCTGAGTGTGCACTGAGCAATAAATACTATTTTGCCATAAAGATACAGTAATGAGGGGAAAGAGTCATTCTGCAGCACCACCCAGTGGCCAGGCCTGTAACTTTTTTTTTATATTTCAAAATATACTTTATTTTATAAAATTTAAAGATACACACAGTTCAATGTAAAAGGACACAATTTGAAGCGATGCAGCTCAAACCAATACAATGCAGATCATACACACTGTGATCCCATTATTACAATTCAAAACACAGTACATATCTTCTTATACATTCTGTTCAGTACAATGTGGGGTGGCCTTACATGATGGCCTTTCCCCATAGAGCCTTTCCGTAGGCCATACCTCACTTCAGTGCGTCCCACAGCACGTACTCCTGGACCTTGGAATATGCCAGTTGGCAACACTCGGTCATGGACAGCTCCTTTAGCTGGAAGACCAACAGGTTTCGGGCGGACCAAAGGGCCTCCTTCACCGAGTTGATGGTCTTCCAGCAGCAGCTGATACCCATCTCGGTGTATGTCCCTGGGAACAGCCCGTAGAACATAGTGTCCTGTGTTACCAAACTGTTACGGTTGAACAGGGACAGATACCAACGCATATCTCTCCACACCTTCTGTGCAAAGGGCTAGTCCATCAGGAGGTGGACGACGGTCTCATCCCCACCACAGCCTCGAGGGCAGCTCGTGGTGGCGCTGAGATTCTGTGCGTGTTGGAAAGACTACACTGGGAGGGCTCTTATCACCATCATCCAAGCTACATCCTGGTACCTGTTGGTCAGTTCTGGCAACGTGACGTTCTGCCAAATGGTTTCGACCGTCTGGTCGAGGAACTGCCCGATCGGATCCACCCTCTCCTTTCCCTACAGGACCCCCAGAATGTTCCATGCCGACCATTGTCTGATGGCCTTATGGTCGAAGGGTCTTCTCCTCAGGAATTTCTCCACCTGGGACAGGTGGTGGGGTATGGTCCAGCTGGACAGGGCATCCTGCGTCTGCTCGGCCAGCGTGGCCAGATAGTCTTCTCAGTATGGTGGACAGGTAGAAACTCAGCATGTAGTGACACTTGGTACCTTCCTACTGGGGCTCTACACACATCCTGAGGCAGCCACACACAAAGGCGGCCATCAGGATTGTATATGGTGTCCCTGTGGATGCATTCTACCTTGGACCTCCAGACAAGGTGGAAGATAACTCGGGGGACTGTGACGGTAGAGCAGCGGGGAATGGGCCAGACTTTGGCCACGTGGAGCAACACTGCGAGTACCTCACACCTTATTTCTAGGTTCCTTCCGGTAATGGAGAGGGAGCACTCATCACTGCGCCCCTACCCCCCCCCCACCAACATACCAAGCTTCTGTTTGACCCGTTCCTCCCAGTTCTTGGTGCAGGCCTGGGGCCCCCCGAACCAGATCCCCAGAACCTTCAGGCAGTCAGACCTGACGGTGAAGGGGACAAAGGATCGGGTATCCCATCTGCCAAAGAACATGGCCTCACTTTTGCTTCGGTTCACTCTGGCCCCCGAAGCCAGTTCGAACTGGTCGCAGATGCCCATTAGTCTGTAGACTGACCACTGATCGGACCAAAAGACGGTGATGTCGTCCATTTACAGGGAGGTTTTAACCTGAGAGCCTTCGCTGCCTGGGACTGTCACCTCCCTAATACCTGCGTCCTTCCTGATGGACGCTGCAAATGGCTCGATACAACATACAGACAACACTGCCTGACTCCAGATCTGATCAGAAAGCTCTTCGACTCCTGCCAGTTGATTAGGACTGTGATATGGATGCCCGCATAGAGCAGTCAGATCCGATCGCGCATTCCCTCCCCCAACCCCATTTTGGAGAGCACGTCAATCTTGTACGTGTAAGATATTCTGTCAAAGGCCTTCTCCTGGTCCAAGCTGATGAGGCAGGTGTTTAGTCACCCAGCCCATCTGTGCCAGTTATTTGAAACACACATGGCTTACTCCCAAAAATTTAAACATTAAGCACATTGCAAGTACAGAATTTATCCAAAACACAAGCATTTGCCAACCTAACTAAAGCACCAGTAGCCACCTCATCATAATAATGACAACTCTATAAAGGATATGGGACAGAGGGGATCTACTTACTCACAGTAACCCACCACCTGTCCCAGATGGAGAAGTTCCTGAGGAGGAACGCCTTCGACCATAAGGCCGTCAGGCAGTAATCAGCACAGAACGTTCTGGGAGTCCTGCAGGAAAAGGGGAGGGCGGATCCGATCGGGCAGTTCCCCCACCAGGCGGTCAATGCCATTTGGCAGGGCGTCTCATCGTCGAAACTGACCAACAGGTACCAGGATGTGGCCTGGATGGTCCTTCCAACACGCACGGAATCTCAGCGCCAGCGCAAGTTGCCCTCGATGCTGCGGTGGGGACGAGACCATCGTCCTCCTCCTGATGCACAGAAGCGTGGAGAATGCATTGGTATCCGTCCCGGTTCATCCTCAACAGTTCGGTAACGCAAAATGCTGTGTTCTATGGGCTGTTCCTCGGGTGTACACCAAGACAGATATCAACTGCTACTGGAAGACCATCAACTCGGTGAAGGAGGCCCTTTGGTCCACCTAAAACCTGTTGGTCTTCCAGCTGAAGGAGCTGTCCACAATCGAGTATTGCCGACTAGCACACTTCAAAGTCCACGAGTACATGCTGCGGGACGAACTGAAATGAGGTGCGGCCTACGCAAAGGCTCTATGGCCACCCCCCATTTTGTATTGTACAGAATGTATTAAAAGATATGTACTGCATTTTGAATTGTAATAATGGGATCATAGTGTGTACAATCTGCACTGTATTGTTTTGAACTGCATTGCTTGAAATTGTGTCCTTTTACATTGAACTGTGTATCTTTAAAAAAAAGATGCTCAGCGTGCAAGCATCCAAAAGGAAGCTGCAGTTGTTTCAAACTGAAGTAACATCAAAAGGTTGCTCCACTTCCCAAGTTGGCTGAAGAGCTGATGACAGAGGAGAACTCTTGTTTGGAATATTTTGCTAACTTCTGACACAGTTTCCATGCACAGTTGCACTCAGTCTTTCAGGATCACGTTCACATCAGCCAGCTTACATTGCTTGTTCTTGACTCATTTTCATTGCGGCCCAATGGAAACTGAAATTACCAAGCAAATGCAACCCTTTTAATAGAGGGAGACTTCAAGTGGAAGTTGCTTACTGAAAGCTGGTTATGTTTTGACGCAGAAACACAAAACCACTGCAATCGAAGAATTCTGGGCGAGCAGTGCCCAAGTGCCAAAGAACTTGCAATTGCCATAAGCATCATCTTTAGTTCTATATGGGATTTTAGTGCCTGTATTCACTGCCATGAATTTGATAAAGAACCATCAACAACAATCATCATACATGCCCACCTCCAGCCATACCTTTGTATTGCCACACTGCAGTTTTATACACTTAACTTCCAGCCCCTCACATGCCATTTCTCCCACTCAACTAGCGGCCCATTTGGACTCCAGACCTCAAACTCACTAACAATTTTTGTAATTGGACCTCCAGTATCCCTTTCTATTATAGAATAGCCAGCATAGAACATCATCTGAAAGGAGGTGGCGAATCCTGTCAGAAAATTCTAAACACCATTTTAAAAATAGACCATTCAGCTGGGAACAAACTCAATAGCAGCTAATTATTGCTTTGGAGACATGAAAAAGATTGGCAAGCCCATGGCAGATGATGGAGTTGGCCCCCAAGAGCATGACATTCCACTGCCTTGGAGAATCATGGAAATTTACGGCACAGAAGGAGGCCATTCGGCCCATCGTGTCTGTGCCAGCCGAAAAAGAGCCATGTGGCTTAATCCCACTTTCCAGCTCTGGTCTGTAGCCTTGTAAGTTAAGTCACTTCAACTGCATATCCAAGTACTCTTTAAATGCGATGAGGGTTTCTGCCTCTACTACCCTTTCAGGCAGTGAGTTCCAGACCCCCACCACTCTCTGGTGAAATTATTTCTCCTCAACTCCCCTCTAATCCTTCTACCAATTACTTTAAATCTATGCCTCCTGGCTATTGACCTCTCTGCTAAGGGAAATAGGTCCTTCCTATCCACTCTATCTAGGCCCCTTATAATTTTATACACCTCAATTAAATCTCCCCTCAGCCTCCTCTATTCCAGTGAAAACAACCCCAGCCTATCCAATCTTTCCTCATAGCTAAGATTCTCTAGTCCTGGCAACAACCTTGTAAATCTCCTCTGTACAATCTCCTCTAGTGCAGTCACATCTTTCCTGTAATGTGGAGAGCAGAACTATATGCAGTACTCTAACCGTGGCCCAACTAGTGTTTTATACAGTTCTAGCATACCCTCCTGCTCTTATTTTCTATGCCTCTGATAATAAAAGAACGTATCCTGTACGTCCTCTTAACTACCTTATCTACCTGTCTTGCTACCTTCAGGGATCTGTGGACATGCACTCCAAGGTCCCTCTGTTCCTCGCACTTCTCAGTATCCTACCATTTATTGTGTATTTCCTTGCCTTGTTTGCCCTCCCCAAATGCATTACCTCACAATTCTCCAGACTGAATTCCATTTGCCACTTTGCTGCCTACCTGACCAGTCCATTGATATCTTCCTGCAGTCTGCAGTTTTTTTCTTCACTATCCACCACATGGCCAATTTTTGTATCATCTGCAAACTTCTTAATCATGCCCCCTACATTTAAGTCTAAATCATTGACATATACCACAAGAAGCAAGGGACCTAGTTCTGAACCCTGCTAGGAACAGCCTTCCAGTCACAAAAATACCCGTCGACCATTACCCTTTGCTTCCTGCCACTGAGCCAATTTTGGATCCAACTTGCCACTTTCCCTTGGATCCCACTGGCTTTTACTTTTATGACCAGTCTGCCATATGGGACCTTGTCAAAAGCCTTGCTAAAATCCATGTAGACTACATCAAACGCACTACCCTCATCGACCCTCCTCAACCCTCCTCAAAAAATTCAATCAAGTTAATCAGACACGACCTTCCTTTAACAAATCCATGCTGATTGTCCTTGATTAATCCGTGCCTTTCTAAATGACGATTAATACTGTCCTTCAGAAATTTTTCCAATTATTTGCCCACCACCGAGGTTAGGCTGACTGGTTAGGCCTGTAATTACTCGGTCTATCCCTTTCTCCCTTTTTGAACAACGGTACAACGTTAGCAGTCCTCCAGTCCTCCGGCACCACACCTATAGCCAGAGAGGATTGGAAAATGAAGGTCACAGCCTCCGCTATTTCCTCCCTTGCTTCTCACAACAGGATATATTTCATCCAGGCCTGGCGATTTATCTACTTTCAAAGATGCTAAACCCCTTAAAATTTCCTCTCTGACTATGTTTATCCCATCCAATATTTCATACTCCTCCTCCTTAACCACAATGTCTGCATCATTCCCCTCTTTTACGAAGACAGACACAAAGTATTCATTAAGAACCATGACCATGTTTTCCGCCTCCACGCACAGGTTACCTTTTTGGTCTCTAATAGGCCCTACTCTTTCCTTAGTAATCCTCTTGCTCTTTATGTACTTGTAAATCATCCTTTGGTTTTCCTCGATTTTACTTGCTAATATTTTTTCATGCCCTCGCTTTGCTTTCCTAATTTCCTTTTTAATTTCACCCCTGCATTTTCTATATTCCTCTAGGCTTGCAATATTGAGCACTCGGTGTCTGACATAAGCTTCCTTTTTTGCCTTATCCTACCCTGTATGCTCCTTGACATCTAGGGGGCTCTGGATTTGGAAGTCCCACCCTTTCTCTTTGTGGGAACATATCTGCTCTGAACCCTCACTATCTTCTCCTTGAATGCCTCCCACTGCTCTGACACTGATTTACCTTCAAGTAGCTATTTCCAGTCCACTTTTGCTAATCACATCTCAGTTTAGTAAAATTGGCCTTTCCCAACTGAGAACTTTTAATCCTGGTCTATCTTTGTCCTTTTCCATAACTACACTAAATCGAACTGAACTATGATCACTACCACCAAAATACTCTCACATTGATACCCCTTCCACCTGCCCAGCTTCATTCCCTAAAACTAAGACCAGAACTGCCTCCTCTCTTGTTGGGCTTGCAGCTTACTGGCTAAAAAAGTTCTCTTGAATGCGTTTTAAGAATTCTGTGCCCTCTATACCTTTTACACTGATTCTATCCCAGTCAATATTAGGGTAGTTGAAATCCCCTACTACTACTACCCTATTGTTTTTGCACTTCTCAGAAATTTGTCTACATATTTGCTCTTCTCAGCAGTGTAATTGCCCCTTTTTTGTCCTTCTGCAATCGCATGGCTAAGATAGTAATGAAATGGTACCACATAAACCATAGCCTGCTATGCTTCTATATTCTCAGTGAATTGGTGCCGATAACCGAATTGTAAAATTTGAGTTAAAGAAAGTAAAGAAGTAAGCATAATTGACTGTTGTGCAGTGTGGAAGAGTCTATCCATCCGAAAGGTGAGCATGATTCGCTGCCATGAAGCTTAGTGAAAGAATTAATGAAGCCTTCCACACTGCATTATTTTTCTGCGACAGCGAATCTTGCTCACTTAGTTGCACAGTGAACCAATGAATGGATTCTCCCAAACTGCACCATGTCCCTTCTCCCTAAGTTGCCATAAGGTCAGTGCTAAATAGCGCATGTAGAACATTGAACTGCAAATTGCATCTGCTTTTCAGGTGAGTTAATTTGCTTTCTTCAGAACTTGCTTAACAGGATGGTAAAAAAAGTCTGTTCACTTGAGATTAATTTCAGCTTTGTAATGAATTCATACTTAAATATTTGAATAAAAATACTTTCTAAACTGCATTGGTGAGTTAAACTGGGTAAAACATTAAAAAACAAAGAACATTTTATGATTACAAAGAGGTGGAACTGTGTAGAAATTTCTTCTAAAGTGCTTCTGTTATACGGCAGTGAAGATAATTCTTTTCTGCCATTACTGTTTCTCTAATGAAACCAATACCAGCAAATTGAGCACAATGTGAAAAGAATGCACCTATAAACTACTGCTTAGTGATAACACTGAAGGACATGAACAGCCTTTGAAGTCATACCTTTAACATGCGGATCTCTCTCATGGCTATCTTCTTTATCAATGGATCGTCCTCCGATTCCACAAATTTCTTGATGGCAACGATTTGTCCTGTATCCTTGTTTCTGCTCTTGAACACTACGCCATAACTTCCTTCACCAATTTTTGCAAGTTTTTCATATTTTTCCATTTGTTCCCAATATATATTTAGTATAAATTACTTGACAGCATAGCAGCTATTGTAATTTCAAGCGTAGTCAGAATTAAATTGAACTATATCTTACAAATTAAAATCACAAGCACAGAAGCATATTTGATATTCTCAGTGAAGCATGCTGAATGATCTTTTTTTCAAACAGGAGTTAGTTACCTGAAAATAGAAAAAAAAAGCTTACGAACCACTGTATATTCAATTATGTTAAATGTATCTATTGACTGTGGAACATGTTACAGGAATGTTGTAAGCATGTAGAATGTTAGATTGTTTCTGCAATTGCCCACAAATTGAGCTCTGAATTTCAGTTGCCCAACCATGGGGAGCTGCCGAGTGAAAGCCTGCCACTTTTGATATAGGAAGGGTGAGAAAGTCTGCTTCCTCATGCCTCTTTGAAGCACTGTGGGATCTTTTTCTACATTAAAGGTGCTATACAAGTCTCAAGGTGTTGCTGTTGTTATACTGCCCTGTATGATAGTAGAGCTGCAGAAGAAAGTTCACACAAGCCACATCAGAATCCAAGGTTGTTTGTGGGCAGCAGGTAAAGTGATTCACAGGGTTCTGCTGAACCAGGACATTGAGGCATCCATATGCAGGTATGAGTTATCCAAGCATTTTTATGCTAAACAGCAAAGGGAACCTCTTATCAGCCACCAAATAGTTGGTGATCTGTTTGAAGTGAATAAAAGAAATTATTTCATATGTTTTGACTGTTAGTCTGATTTATTTTTAATTAACAAACTGATAAAAACAGAGAAATATGTCATTGCCAAGATGAAAGCTAATTTTGCATGCCATGACATTTGAAATGAAGTTATTTCAAACAATCGGCCACAATTTCACTCAGATAATTCCAAAGAGATTGCACAATATGAATTTGTACGAATATTGAATTATGAGATGGTACCAAACCATCCCTTCTGTCCCACTGCGGAAATTATTTTATGATTGACACCAGAAATGTAGAATCGAGACGCCTGCACAGTGAAGAGCACACTTAATTATCTGTGATGGCCATGAAATAACAAACATAAACAAAATCAATCTGTTCCTTGGCGTTCTATTTGACCCTGAGATGAGCTTCTGACCAAATATCCGCGCCACCAGCAAGACCGCCTACTTTCACCTCCGTAACATCGCCCGTCTCCGCCACTGCCTCAGCTCATCTGCTGCTGAAACCGTCCATGCCTTTGTTACCTCTAGACTTGACTATTCCAATGCTCTCCTGGCCGGCCTCCACCTTCCACCCTCTATAAACTTGAGCTCATCCAAAACTCTGCTGCCTGTATCCTAACTCGCACCAAGACCCGTTCACCCATCAACCCTGTGCTCGCTGAACTACAATGGCTGACCAACCATGGGGAGCTGCCAAGTGAAAGCCTGGCGCTTTAGAACTCCTCGATTTTAAAATTCTCATAATTGTTTTCAAATCCCTCCATGGCCTCGCCCCTCCCTATCTCTACAACCTCCTCCAGCCCTACAACCCTCCGAGATTTCTGCATTCCTCCAATTCTTGCCTCTTGTGTATCCCCGATTTTAATTGCTCCACCATTGGCGGTTGTGCCTTTAGCTGCTTAGGCCCTAAGCTCTGGAACTCCCTCCCTAAACCTTTCTGCCTCTCTACCGCTCTCTCCTCCTTTAAGACACTCCTTAAAACCTACTTCTTTGACCAAGCTTTAGGTCACCTGTCCTAATATCTCCTTATGTGGCTCAGTGTCAAATTTTGTTTGATAATGGCTCCTGTGAAGCACCTTGGGACGTTTTACTATGTTAAAGGCGCTATACAAATACAAGTTGTTGTTGTTGATGTTGTATAATTTCACTTAGAAACAGCGCATATGCTGCTAATCTTATTTAGAATATATTGCAAAATGAATAAATTGGCTGTGCTATGAAGATTTCAAAATTGCCTTTAATTCCTATATCGGTGAGCAGGTTATTGGTGAGTAAGTGCCGCTTGATAGCACTGTCGACGACACCTTCCATCACTTTGCTGATGATTGAGAGTAGACTGATGGGGCGGTAAATGGCCGGATTTGGTTTTGTCCTGCTTTTTGTGGACAGGACATACCTGGGCAATTTTCCACATTGTCGGGTAGATGCCAGTGTTGTAGCTGTATTGGAACAGCTTGGCTAGAGGCGCAGCTAGTTCTGGAGTACAAGTCTTCAGCACTACAGCTGGGATGTTGTCGGGGCCCATAGCCTTTGCTGTATCCAGTGCACTCAGCCGTTTCTTGATATCACGTGGAGTGAATCGAATTGGCTGAAGACTGGCTTCTGTGATGTTGGGGATATTGGGAGGAGACCGAGATGGATCATCCACTTGGCACATCTGGCTGAAGATGGTTGCAAACGCTTCAGCCTTGTCTTTTGCACTCACGTGCTGGACTCCGCCATCATCTGTGTCTAATAGTTAACAGAACTAATTATGAATCACCCTTATGCAGGTCCTTAGTGCCTGTCTTCTATGCTTACATATCCTAGTGCTCCCAAGAAGTGTTTCCCTAGTGGCTACAACTTGGGAGGTGTAAGGTTGCTGAGCTTCCATTGAGGAGTAAGGTTGCTGAGCTTCCATTGAGGACACTTCAGACGGCCATGGAGGAAGACCACACGCAGCTCTGGGTCTTGAGGACTCAACTGCATACTGCAGCATCTCGGCGTGGGCCGCAGCAGTCTGGCTCAGTTGACTGTGTGGCACTAACAAGGGCACTGGTGGAGTGTCTGGTGGGAGAGCAGGCACGTTGTTGTCCTGAGAGACAATAACAGATGCCTCTCCACTGGAGCCATGGCCACTCTCCTGGGACTGTGCATCAGCACTCCTGCAGCACTGCACGAGAACAGGTTGATAGAACATTGGCCCCATAGCCAAGATGGCAGCTATCTGAGCTTCCATGGGAGCTGTGAGAGCTGTCAGGAGAGGCGCCATGGCTGTGGGTGCCACACATCGTGTTGATGTAGCTGACCACGATCCATGTTGGACAGAATGGTCTCCATGCTCTGTGCGAAGCCTTAAAGAAAGACTTGCACTTATATAGCACCTTTCACGACCTCAGGACCTCCCAAAGTGCTTTACAGCCAATTAAATACTTTTTGAAGTGTAGTCACAGTTGTAATGTAGGAAATGTAGCAGCCAATTTGCGCACAGCAAGCTCCCACAAACAGCAATGAGATAATGACCAGATAATCTATTTTAGTGGTATTGGTTGAGAGATAAATGTTGGCCAGAATTCCCCTGGTCTTCTTTGAAATAGTGTCATGGGTTCTTCTACTTCATCTGAGAGGGGAGATGGGGCCTCAGTTTAACATCTCAACTGAAAGACGACACCTCTTACAGTGCAGCACTCCCTCAGTACTGCACTGGTGTATCAACCTGGATTTAGTGCTCAAGTCTCTGGAGTGGGACTTAAACCCACGACCTTCTGATTCAGGGGTGAGAGTGCTACCAACTGAGCCACAGCTGACCCTTGACACAAGTTGGAGCTGGACTCCTCTATGCTCTGCGACATTGTGCACAAGCACATTGGCAGGCTGCCCAGTGCACCTAGCATTTCCTGGTGTATGCCCATCAGCCTTCTTCAGAAGCCTGGGCCCTTGGAGTCAGCATCTGTGTCCTCTGCAGAAGAGCTAGCATGCGATCTTACCCTCCGGCAAGCTGGCACCGGTGGTGTCCAATCCCTCTACTCTAGCTCCTGCACACTTGTGGCCAGTGATTCACCACGTGAAGATCCATCCTCCAGCCTAGCCTTTAAAGTACTTGTGGTGCCAGTGTCTGAGCTGGTGCTTACAAGGGTGAGATTGAGTGACGCTGCATCATCAGGGAGGCTGGCCTCCTCTTCTTCAAGTGGTAGAGATATCCCCACATCTTTAGCACCTGAAATAAAGGAATTTTATCTTTTATTGTAAAGGGAATAGAGAGAGAGAATTGGCTGGTGAAAGCATCTGGTGAGATAGAAGAAGGGAAAAAGAGGATAAGGTGAGAACAAACCCTGTGCAACGTCTCATAAGAACATAAGAAACAGAGCAGGAGTAGGCCATACGTCCCCTCGAGCCTGCTCCGCCATTCAATAAGAAAATGGCTGATCTTCTACCTGAACTCCACTTTCCTGCCCTATCCCCATATCCGTCCAACATTACCAGTCACCATAGTCATGGTTCTGCCCCTGCCAGTGATGGCCAACGCTCTTTCTTCAAGGGAGGAGAGGGTATGCAGGAGGACTTGGACTCTTCCGCTGGTAGCGTTTTGTCTGCAGTGGTGGGTGACCTTCTCCTGCAAGAAAGGAGTTTGTTAGTGACATCCATGTGATGAGTTTAGAGAATGTGCCTGTCATGGTAGAATAGCTGATATGCAGTGTGTCAGATGTGAGGTGTGGGGAAGTGAGGGTTTCAAAAGTGGTGAGTGTGTGAGTATAAGGAGATGGACGTGTAGTGAAGTGTGATGTAATGATTGTGGGAGAGTGAAGGGAAGCAGGGAGGGGAGTATTGTGAGTAGTGAGGCTGGAGGTGGTGGACGTGTGAGCAGAGAGTAAGAGAACAGTATTCTTACCTTGCCAACCCTGGTGAGGTCATTGAACTTCTTTTGGCATCGCATCCATGTCTTGATAGTTAAACTCCTGGCATTGACCTCCTCTGCGCTGTCTTTCCATTGGTGTCAGAGTTGTTGCCTGGAGGGCTTTCTGCCTCATGGGGGGGGAAACAGGATCTCCCTCCTCTGGTACACCGTCTGGACCAGAGCCTCCAAGGTAGAATCCGAGAACCTGGGGACACGATCTGCAGGTTTTGCAACCATTTTTCTCTTCAGAAGTTTTCCCTGTTGTCTACAGCCAGAGTGCACCTCTCTTTTAAGAGATACCGGCTGCCTTTAAGTCACCTCAGAGGCGCCTGATTTCCAGTCCCCCAAACAGGTGCAGAGACAATAAATAACGCAGGTAGCATTGACTGCATGTCAAACTCATTAGAATGAGCACGCAGCAAGAATGTTACGTGCTGCCTGGAACAACACTAACAGGTGCATGCAGTGCGCGCCCCGCACTCTGTGCGCCCGTTTTCCAGCATGATCGAATTTCTAGGCCATCGTCTTTAATATATGACAATGAGATCTCCCAAGGCACTGCTCACAGTGAGTTAGAACAGTGTGATGGGGAAAGTGTGATACTTACAAGTGCATGCTATACCCAAGGCTTTAAAATACCATATACTAGTAAATCTCCCGTGGCACTACCCTCAGTAAGTGAGAAGATGCACTGTTTTATAAGGGCAGGAATAATTTAATATGCAAAGCAGAATGTAACCTGCGACATTGCTCGGGGGAATCGGAGGAAATGCTATTTTATAACAATCCACAATGTATTATCAGGATTATCAGTTTATGACTCAATAAAGGTATAATTTCAAAGTTTGCAGATGACACGAAACTCAGAAATGTAGTATACAATGTGGAGGATAGTAACAGACTTCAAGATGACATAGACAGACTGGTGTAATGGGCAGACACATGGCAGATGAAATATAACAAAGAGAAATGTGAAGTGATACATTTTGGTAGGAAGAATGAGGAGAGGCAATATAAACTAAATGGTACAATTTTGAAGTGAATGCAGGAACAGAGACACCTGAGGGCGTATGTACTCAAATCTTTGAAGGTGGCAGAACAAGTTGAGAAGGCTGTTAAAAAAGCATATGGGATCCTGGGCTTTATTAATAGAGGCATAGAGTACAAAAGCAAGGAAGCTATGCTAAACCTTTATATAACACTGGTTAGGCCTCAGCTGGAGTATTGTGTCCAATTCTATGCACCACACTTTAGGAAGGATGTCAAGGTCTTATAGAGGGTGCAAAAGAGATTTATTAGAATGGTACCAGGGATGAGGGACTTCAGTTACATGGAGAGATTCGGAGAAGCTGAAATTGTTCTCTTTAGAATAGAGAAGGTTAAGGGGAGATTTGATAGAGGTATTCAAAATCATGAAGGATTTTGACAGAGTAAATAAGAAGAAACTGTTTCCAGTGGCAGAAAGGTAGGTAACCAGAGGTCACAGATTGGCAAAAGACCCAGAGACAATATGAGGAAACATTTTTTTAAGCAGCGAGTTGTAACAATCTGGAATGCACTGCCTGAAAGGGTGGTGGAAGCAGATTCAATAGTGAATTGGATAAATACTTGAAGGGAAAAAATTTACAGGGTTATGGGGAAAGGGCAAGCTCTTGGTTAGTTCTTTCAAAGAGCCGGCACAGGCACGATGGGCCGAATGGCCTCCTCCTGTGTTATACCTACTATGATAATGGCTCTGATATTTAAGGGAAGGTAGGGAGGGAATGGGGGGACGGGGAGAACGGGGGGGTTGTAACAGCCAGGAAACCTAGAAATGTGGGACCTCATTTTAATTTGTTTTCTCTGTTTCGCGGCCGGCAGACAGCCATATTGAGAGGCTGGCTGGCTGTCCAGCGGGAATCCTGCACCGGAACGCCTGCACTAGAAGGCCGCAGCCGGGGAATGGCGGGGGGGGGGGGGGGGTGGCGGGGGGCGGTTGGAAGAGATCATGGGGGAGGAGATCGCGGGGGGTTCGGTAGATCGGGAGATGGGGAGCCAGGGGGGAAGCACTCCTGCTCCTCCTGGCCCATAAGCATTGCTGGAAAGGCACCTACTTAACTATTGGATCTGGCTGTTCACCCTCCCTTCAGTTACCAGGTTTCCCGAGGGCCTGCAATCATTAAATGGAAAAGTCTGCTAAAATCTGAGGCCCACAGCCTTGTTAACATATTTAAATTACTGACCTGCCTCTCGAGAGCAGGTTACCAGCCTCCATTACAACTGGAAGTGGGCACGTTCGAGGCGGGTTGGGGTCAGGTTCCAGATTTCTGAAATTTTAACCTACACCCCCACCACTGTCCCTCTCATCGTGGGGGGATAAAATTCCCCCCAATGTGTCAGTATTGCATGATATTCTTGGATTTTTAATCAGTGTTTTAGGGATCAGATTTTGTAATTCTGTCAATGTTTCTTTGAAAACTGTATTTCAGTGGTCTTGATTATTATTAGATGCTCTTTCTCGTATGTACTCATTTTTTTATCTCTACCTTTTTTTAAAAGCCCAAGATACACATCAAGATGGTAGGCAAGGTGTTCCAAGTTGGAGGTTAGTACCAGTGATTCTGAGGGTGTGAGGAATCACGTGATTTAGCAGCATTGGACAGTGGTCTTGAGGTTTTGCAGAACTAGGGTGAGAGTCCTGGAATTTGACCGCATTGTGGTCGGATTCTGAGGCTTTGTACCACTAGAGAGGCAGTTCTGTCAGACAGCAGGACAAAAACAGAGGATTGGTAGCGCTATAGTAGGGGTCTTGAGGTTTGACAGCATTCAGAAGGGTCCTGGGGTCTAGCACCACTGAAGGGGTGGCCTTGGGGTTTGATAGCATAGGGTGAGGATCCTCAAGTTTGACAGAACTGAAATGGGGTCCCAGGCTCTGGTGGCTCTGAGATGGTTGCCCTGGGGTTTAATAGTGTTGCAGAGGGAACTGTGTGGTTGGAGACCACTTTTTGGCAGCACTACAGAGGGGAAACCTGGGTTTTGCTGAACTGGGGGCGGAATGTGGGACCTGGCAGCACAGAGTTGAAGGGGGACAATTTTTCAAGAGATCTCCCAAGAGACAGTTAAGTGCATTTTGACTGGTTCCTGTAAATAAACACATGGGTACTTTAATGAACATAAGCTGCAAATATAAAGAATCCCTAGGACATACAATGCTTCCATTTCAAAAATTACTTAATAAAATATTATGCTGATTCTATGTGGATGTGGAAGTGAGGGAGCAGTGAAAGAATCTGGAAAAAAGTGTCTAAAGTTTCTGCCTAGAGACAGTGATGGAAGTGTTTTTTGATTTGTTCCTGGAAAATAGTGTTTTCTCACTCAAATTGTATGAACAAATCTTTACATAAACAGTGATTCCTTTTGAATTTTTCGTAAGAAAATTAAATCCTGTACCAAATGTCTGCCTTTGTTTCTAAATGTAAAATGGTAAATTAACTGAAAAACTAGGGATTTTGGCTGTGTCAAATGAATCCCTTTGATTCTTTATACTTATTTGAAAAGAAAGAACTTGCATTTATATAGCACCTTTAACAACTTTAGGATGTCCCAAAGTGCTTTACAGTTCATGAAGTACTTTTGAAGCATAGTCACTGTTGTAATATAGGAAATGTGGCAGCCAATTTGTGCACAGCAAGGTCCCAGAAACAGCAATGAAATAAATGACCAGATCATCTATTCTTTTTTTAAGTGTTGGTTGATGGATAAATGTTGGCCAGGACACTGGGAGAACTCCCCTGCTCTTCTTCGAATGGTGCCATGGAATCGTTTACATGAACCTGAGAGGTTAGACGTGGTCTCGGTTTAATGTCTCATCCAAAAGACGGCTTGGTGTCAGCCTAAATTATGTGCTGAAGTCTCTAGAGTGGGGCTTGAACCCACAATCTTCCGACTCAGGGGCAAGAATGCTACCAACTGAGCCAAGTCAGTGGTAGCAAAAATTTGAATGTGACACTTAGAAGTGTGATGTATAGGTAATACAGCTCGTGGATTTCCAACAGCATTGCTCAGTGTGAGACAAGGTTTTATTGCAAGGGGAGTGCGCACCCGGGTGTGAAAGTGGGGAAGGGGTGCACATCTCCAGTGAAAAGATTTAGACAAATTTCTGTCAAGTGTTTGCTTGGACACAGGTGCTTAATTTTAAAAAAACAATTAAAATGTAACATCTATAAAAGTCTCACTTGGTTAATCATTGTTGCAGTATGGGTGCTAAATGTACTAACTAGTGATTCATAATTATGTACCACTGAGTTTGATTTTAATCTTAGTTAACTGGATTAAAATTGCAACAGTCATTGTGGGACCAGCCTCAGCATCACTCCGTACAGCCAAAGCAGCGATTGGATTTTTTTCATTATTTACTTTTTGTGTAATGATAAGCCTGCTGGAGATACCTCGTCTTTATTCATTTTCTGTAGATCTAGTAATTGACGTGGCAGAAAGGGTATATAAATTGTACTGAGGAGGAGCTGGAAAGGGTTTGGAACCTTATGCCCAGGGCAGACTATATAAGCCTATGGCATCAGGTTCGGACAGTCCTAGAAAAGCAAACTTAATCAAAGGTTGGAATAAGGAGTAGCCCTGTAGCAAGTACCCCAATGGGAAGTCCCATTGACAGGCAGCTGCAACTGGATTTAGGAGACCAGAGAACACCAACACATGTAGCAGCATCAACTATGATAGAAACCACTGCAGTGGTCACTGCTCTATCAATACAAATAGATGAAAGGATAAGCAGCCCATTATGCTTAACAACAATAGTGCAGAGTCTCTGCATGACTGGCTGAATTGAATATCAGCACATGAGAAAGGGGTGGAGAAGAGCAACACCTGAATAGTGTCCCAAATCTGGGAAGGGAGCCTGGTCAGCGGCTCACAGTTTGCCAAGTGGAAACTAGGAAATGGGAAGAATTCTCCAAATTGTTTAAACAAGGATAAGAGTTAATTACAGCTTGGGGCGGGGGAGGGGGGGGGTGGGGGTGAGGGGCTATGAGTGGAAAGACCAATGGCTATACGGGTTTCCTGTGGAGTGAGGTCAAATGCAAGCCTGCCACCGATCAGTCGGAGTGGAGCACACTTCAAATTTATTTGCAACCTTCAGGGGAAATGACTTGATAAACAGCTATCTATATTAATAAAAGATATTTCACAGTCTTACTGGACAAATGCCATATTTGCTGTGATGATTCCAGCAGTAGTCAACAAGATTAGCAAAGGTTATGTAGTGACAAATTCTATGAGGTTCAGAGCCACAGGAGCAGTTAACATAAATTTGAATGCTGGAGGCGTGAATTAATCAGGACTATTCGTTATTGGAGAATTTAGAGCTGCGATTTAATTCATTGGCCTATATTAATTTTTATAAGAGGTTATCATTGCAGGCTGCCAATGGAACATCACTAACAATACACTGTTCGCGAGATGCATCCAATATCCTATGGACAGCAGTAGCAGCACGACAAGGCACAATTTTACAGATTGACAAGATTCTCCAGGGTCTAAGGAGTCACAGATTGCACCCAAGCACTCTTCATTAACGCTACCACTTACATTAACAGGAAAGGATTCCATTCTCATTGTCCAGCTCATTTGTAATCAGAAACACCACATCATGCAAATGAATGCTTACTTCCCTGGCAGCTGCCACAATGTCTTCATTTTAAAATAATCCAGCATGCTAGCACTCTTTCATTCCACAAGGAAAGTCTCAGATGAAGCCTAGGATATCAGAGTTATCCTCTGGAGCCATAGTTGATAACAGCTGTGCACAATCCTGGAGCACAAACTGATCATTTGTATAGTGAGGTCCATATATATAATATATATACACACACATTATATATATCTCCATAAGGTCCCCTTAGAGTTGTATCTTTACAATGCTAAAGTGCCTTAGTGTATCAAGTTATTTTTCATTGTTCTTGCTTTTAACACCACAGGAAATCTTGTTGCTCTCGTTTGCACTGCTTCTAGGGCTTGGCTGACTGCCTTATATTGCAGCAATCAGAACTATATGCAGTATTGCAGGTGAAGTCTTATTAGGCCAGTGTACAGCCAAAACATGATCTGAGACTTTCAACTTAATGATTTGACAAAGTAAGCCAACATCCTATTTGCTTTGTCTACTGCATACAGAGGTACATGGAATAAGAGGCCGAGGAAGACCAAGGAAGCTCTGGATAGGCAATGTCAAGAATGGCTTGTTACAGAAAGGGATACAGATGACAAAAGCAGCCAGGCTAGTTTAGAACCGACAAAAGTGGAGTGACTTCATTCGGCCCCATCATCGCTGCTGAGCTGACGGTCGAGAATTTAGTAGTAGTATTGCCATCTCACACTATTTGGGACAGAGTGAGCAATGACTAAACTAGCACCTGTAGTGCTCTTTCAATTTCCTCCATGGAGTGAGCACACAGCTCCAATTTTTGCTTCCAGTATGCAGTACGTTATCTCAAACTTTATTTGCCACTGATCAGTCCAGGTATAAACCCAGCTTCACTCTCCAAAATGTTGGCTGGCTTCTCTAAATCTACAACTCCCTGTAACTTGGTGACATCTGTGAATTGAACTACCGTGCGGTGAAGATGCTCCCGCAATGCTGTTAGGTAGGGAGTTACAGGATTTTGACCCAGCGTCAATGAAGGAATGGCGATATATGTCCAAGTCGGGATGGTGTATGACTTGGAAGAGAACTTGGAGGTGATTGTGTTCCCATGCACCTGCTGTCCTTGTCCTTCTAGGTGGTGGAGGTTTGGGAGGTGCTGTCGTGGAAGCCTTAGCGGGTTGCTGCAGTGCATTCTGTAAGACAGTACACACTGCAGCCATGATACGCCGGTGGTGGAGAGAGTGGATGTCTAAAGTGGTGGATGGGCTGCCAATCAAGTGGACTGCTTTGTCCTGGATGGTATCGAGCTTCTTGAGTATTGTTGCAGCTGCACTCATCCAGGCAAGTGAATGTCCCATCACACTCCTAACTTGTGCCTGGTTGGTGGTGAAGTCGCTTTGGGAAGTCAGGTGGTGAGTCAATCGCAGCAGAAAGAAAGGAAGAACTTGCACTTACATAGCGCCTTTCACAACCTCAGGATGTCTCAAAGCACTTTACAGCCAATTAAATACTTTTGAAGTGTAGTCACTGTTCTAATGTAGGAAACGCGGCAGCCAATTTGCACACAGAAAGCTCCCACAAACAGCAATGAAATAAATGACCAGATCATCTGTTCTTTTTTTAAGTGTTGGTTGAGGGATAAATGTTGGCCAGGACACCGGGAGAACTTCCCTGTTCTTCCTCGAATGGTGCTATGGAATCGTTTACATGAACCTGAGAGGGGAGATGGAGCTTCGGTTTAACGTCTCATCTGAAAGACAGCAACTTTGAGGCGTCAGCCTAAATTATGTGCTTACTCTCTAGAGAGGGGCTTGAACTCACAATCTTCTGACTCAAAGGCAAGAGTGCTTTACAGCCAATCAAATACTTTTGAAGTGTAATCATGTTGTAATGTAGGAAACGCAGCAGCAAACCAATTTGGTATTGGAGACTGTTGACACCTTTCCTTCATCCATAGAAATATGCAACCAAGTATTAGTTGAACTAGAGCACTACACCCAATGCAATACCACTAAAAAGACATAACCACGAAGGGAATAAAGAACTTTACCTAAAAGCCTGGATGAATCCATCCAAAACAGTAATGCAGTAAGTGGTAAACATAAACACACACTGATGTCAAGTGTCTTTTTCTTCCCTCATAGGCAAAACGGAATCTTAAAAAGCATGCAAGGACATTATTCGAATTCCCAACAATGAAAGTGCCGGCCCGAGCACCACCGTTATGTGCGGATTCGCAACGCCCGAACATTCAGCACTGCCGCCACATTTACCCCCAAAAATCGCATCTCCGCTTCAACGAAACACCGGAGAAAATGGCAGCCTCACGCGGCAAACGTCAGCGAGGAATCCTCGATATAACGGATTAAAAAGTACACCTTCTCCAACATTAAATGGGAATTCAGTACCTAATGGCACAGGAGTACTTAACTTTTTTTCTGTCCGTTGTGCATATTTTGCCCCAGAAAAATACAATATATCGAAGTGCTGGCGACCTTTACTTATGAAGCGGCCAACAGCCGTTTCCATGGAAACGATACCCATTAGAGCGCGTGCTGTCGGCAGTTGATTGCCGGGGGGGGGGGGGGGGGTGTCAAAGTGAGAGGAGTGAGGAGAGAGGGAGGTGAGGAGTGGGAAGAGGAGTGAGGAGGTAGAGGGAGCAGAGGAGTGCGGAGAGGAATGAGGCAAGGGGGAGGTGAAGAAAGAGAGGGAAAGGTGAGGAGAGCAGTGAGGAAAAAGAGGGAAGGCTATGAGAGGGGAGTGAAGAGAGAGAGGGAAGGGTATGAGAGGGGAGTGAAGAGAGAGACGGAAGGGTAGGAGAGAGGAAGATGAGGAGTGAGGATAGGAGAGAGAGGTGAGGAGAGAGGGAGGAAGGAGTGAGGAAGGAGAGGAGGGGAGAGGAGTGAGGGAGTTGAGGAGTGAGGCAAGAGGGAGGTGAGGTGTGAGTAGAGCGATGAGTGGAGAGAACGGAGAGGAGAGGAGAGAAGTGAGGGGGTGAGGAGTGGGGAAAGTGAGGAGAGAGGGGGCGTGGGGGTGAAGTGAGGAGGAGAGAGGGGGCGGGGGATGAAGTGAGGAGAGAGGGGGCGTGTGGGTGAAGTGAGGAGGAGAGAGGGGGCGGGGGATGAAGTGAGGAGAGAGGGGGCGTGTGGGTGAAGTGAGGAGGAGAGGGGGTGTGGGGGGGAGGAGAGAGGGGGTGTGGGGGCAGAGGAGAGAGGGGGTGTGGGGGCGGAGGAGAGAAGGGGTGTGGGGGCGGAGGAGAGAGGGGGTGGGGAAAGAGTGAGGGGGTGGGGGAAGAAGGGGAGAGAGAAGTGTGAGGAAGGTGGGGAGAGAAAGGAGAAGGGTAGAGAGGGGCACATGGGAGTATAATCCACATTTTAAGTAAAGAAATGAAGCATTGATGGGTGCTACAAATTGGGGTCTGCCCCAGGGATCTACTCGGATTCAGTGGTGCCAGTCACTCCCTTAAGAGGTTTGATTGCATGCCGTCTTAACAGAAGTTGACTCCCACTGCCCTGTATCTGCTTTTTTTTCATAAAATATACTTTATTCATAAAATTTGCAGCACAACATACAATACAGTTGTCATATCACATTCCAAACGTACACAATTCAGATTATACAATTTGCAGGTTACATCAAGTACAGTTCAATGAATACATTGTACATAATTACAGTTCATGACACTCTGGGGTGTCTCATTGCATTATACTCAATACAGATTATTGATTACAGATTCATTACAGGTATGTTTCAGATGCATTACAGGTACATTACATCAATTTGAATTTTACATTCTGCCCCGGGGGTTTTTCCCTGATTGCAGCCCCTCTGTGTACAATGGCGGGAAGGCTCTAAATGGTTGCCTTTCCCCACAGAGCCTTTGCGGCGGCCGCACCCAGCTTCAGTGCGTCCCTGAGCACGTAGTCCTGGACCTTGGAATGTGCCAGTCTGCAACACTCGGTCCAGGACAGCTCCGTGCACTGGAAGACCAGCAGGTTTCGGGCAGACCAAAGGGCGTCTTTTACCAAGTTGATGGTCTTCCAGCAGCAGTTGATGTCCATCTCGGTGTGCGTCCCCGGGAACAGCTCATAGAGCACAGAACCCTGTGTTACGGAACTGCTCGGGACGAACCTGGACAGGTACCACTGCATCTCTCTCCAGACCTTCCTTGCAAAGGCGCATTCCAGAAGGAGGGTCCGTCCGTTCCAGGGTAGACTTCCTGTTTATGTTCCCGAAACTCAAGGTCAGATCCACCAAGGTCACTCCGGTGTTCTTCTCTGACCACTGCCTCCTCCTGGCTGACTGTCACCTACAGGATGATCAGAGAGTGGGCAGGGGTACATGGAAGCTGAACGTGAAACTGTTGACCCCGGGAAACATTGAGGAACTAAAGAGGGATTACAAAGATTGGAGAACTGTAAAGCCCCTTTTTGATTCCCCAATGCACTGGTGGGAAGCCATCAAGGCGAACATCAAGAGGTTCTTCATCCTCAAAGGTGTTCACAAGGCGAGAGAGAGGCAGAGGGAAACATCCCGACTCCAGAAAAGCATGCAGAATCTTCTCCTGCTGCAGTCGATGGGGATCGATGTCGGGGAGGAACTCAGGGAGGTGAAGGACTAGCAAGCCTCGCTCTTTGCCTCCGAGGCCTCCAGGATCATTGTCCGGTCCAGAGTCCGCTCCGTGGAGCAGGTCGAGACTTGCTCACGTTTCTTCTTCCAAAAGGTGCACAGAGAAAGCTCTGTGATCAGCAGCCTGAAGGAAGAGGACGGCTCGGTCACATCCCCGCAGCCCGACATAATGAGGATCTGCAAATCTTTTTATGCTGGACTGTACGATGTGAAGCCCACAAACAGCGCGGCCTCCCGGTCCTTCTTGTCGTCTATCACGGAGGTTCTAGACAACAGCAAGCGGGAGAGTCTGGATCACCCGCTAACTCTGGACGAACTGACAAAGGCCGTCCGTTCCTTTGAGAAGAGTAGAACTCCCGGAAGCGACGGCTTATCGGTGGAGTTGTACTTGGCTCTGTGGATGAGAATTTAGGAGGCATGGTTAGTAAGTTTGCAGATGACACCAAGATTGGTGGCATTGTGGACAGTGAAGAAGGTTATCTAGGATTGCAACGGGATCTTGATAAATTGGGCCAGTGGGCCGATGAATGGCAGATGGAGTTTAATTTAGATAAATGTGAGGTGATGCATTTTGGTAGATCGAATCGGGCCAGGACCTACTCCGTTAATGGTAGGGCGTTGGGGAGAGTTATAGAACAAAGAGATCTAGGAGTACAGATTCATAGCTCCTTGAAAGTGGAGTCACAGGTGGATAGGGTGGTGGTGAAGGCATTCAGCATGCTTGGTTTCATTGGTCAGAACATTGAATGCAGGAGTTGGGATGTCTTGTTGAAGTTGTACAGGGCATTGGTGAGGCCACACTTGGAGTACTGTGTACAGTTCTGGTCACCCTATTATAGAAAGGATATTATTAAACTAGAAAGAGTGCAGAAAAGATTTACTAGGATGCTACCGGGACTTGATGGTTTGACTTACAGGGAGAGGTTAGACAGACTGGGACTTTATTCCCTGGAGAGTAGGAGGTTAAGGGGTGATCTTATAGAAGTCTATAAAATAATGAGGGGCATAGATAAGGTCGATAGTCAAAATCTTTTCCCAAAGGTAGGGGAGTCTATAACGAGGGGGCACAGATTTAAGTTGAGAGGGGAGAGATACAAAAGGATCCAGAGGGGCAATTTTTTCACTCAAAGGGTGGTGAGTGTCTGGAACGAGCTGCCAGAGGCAGTAGTAGAGGCGGGTACAATTTTGTCTTTTAAAAAGCATTTGGACAGTTACATGGGGAAGATGGGTATCGAGGGATATGGGCCAAGTGCAGGCAATTGGGACTAGCTTAGTGGTATAAACTGGGCGACATGGACATGTTGGGCCGAAGGGCCTGTTTCCATGTTGTAACTTCTATGATTCTATGATTCTATGAACTGGATAGGCCCAGACCTGCTGGAAGTGTACGGGGGTATGCCTCTGGCAGGCAGCATGTCAGACTCCATGCGGAAAGCCATCATCACCCTCATCTACAAACGGAAGGGGGAGAGGGAAGAAATCAAAAATTGGCGACCCATCTCACTACTTAACGTGGACTACAAAATTCTGTCCAAGGTCATCGCCAATCGGGTCAAGTCAGCCCTGGTGGTGGTGATCCACCCCGATCAGACCTGCGCCGTACCCGGCAGGAAGATCTCTGATAGCCTGGCGCTACTCAGGGACACGATCGCCTACATACAGGACAGGGGGCTGAACACCTGCCTGATCAGCCTGGACCAGGAGAAGGCCTTTGACAGAATATCCCACACGTACATGATGGACGTGCTCTCCAAAATGGGGTTTGGGGAGGGAATCCGCAATTGGATCCAACTGCTCTACACAAACATCAGTAGCGCCGTTTCAATCAACGGGTGGGAATCAGAAAGCTTCCCGATCAAATCTGGAGTCAGGCAGGGCTGTCCTCTCTCCTCCGTCTTGTTCGTGTGCTGCATCGAACCCTTTGCCGAGTCTATCAGGAGGGATGCGGGCATAAGAGGGGTGACGATCCCAGGCAGCAGAGGAACTCAGGTCAAGGCCTCCCTGTACATGGACGACGTCGCCATCTTTTGCTCGGATCAGCTGTCGGTCCGCAGATTGATGAGCATCTGCGACCAGTTCGAACTGGCCTCAGGGGCCAGGGTAAATCGTACCAAGAGCGAGGCCATGTTCTTTGGGAACTGGACCGACCGATCCTTTGTCCCCTTCAGGTCGGATTACCTGAAGGTGCTGGGGATCTGGTTTGGGGGGGCCGGGGCGTGCACTAAGAACTGGAAGGAGCGTATCTCCAAGGTGAAGCAGAAACTGGGACTGTGGGATCGACGATCCCTCGCGATTGTGGGCAAAAACCTGGTCATCAGGTGCGAGGTGCTCTCGGTGTTGCTGTTTTTGGCACAGGTCTGGCCCATACCTCGCTCCTACACCGTGACAGTCACCCGAGCCATCTTCCGCTTTATCTGGAGATCAAAAATGGACCGTGTGCACAGGGACGCGATGTACAAATCTCTGGAGAAAGGGGGGAAAGGTGTGCCCAACGTGGCCCTCATTCTGATGGCCACTTTCATGTGCGGCTGCATCAAGCTGTGCGTGGACCCTTGGTACGAAAACACAAAATGTCACTACGTGCTGAGGTTCTACCTATTCCCGGTGTTGAGAAGGATGGGCCTGGCCACACTGCCACGGAACACTCCGTCCAGTTGGGCTGTGCCGCACCACCTGTCCTTCGTCGAAAAGTTTATGCAAAAAAACACTTTCGACCACAAGGCGATCAGTAAGTGGTCCGCACGTAACGTCCTCGAGACCCTGTCGGAAAAGGAGATGATGGATCCTGTCAGTTGGTTCCCCGAGCAGACTGTCAATGTCATTTGGCAGAACGCCTCATCGCCAGAACTTTCAAACAAGCACCAAGACATAGCTTGGCTGGTGGTGAGAAGGACCCTTCCTGTCAGATCCTTCATGCACTCCCGGACTCTCAGCGCCACCGCACACTGTCCCCGAGGAAGCTGCGGTGCAGTCGAAACTGTATCTGCTAGCACATAAGCGGGACTCAGGAATGTAACAATGAAATTCTCTTGTGATCTGGACTAGATCTCCATGTCTTAAGCACACTTACTCCTTTCGTTTCTACAGATGATGTGGTTTTGGTTCAGTTCCTAAACTGCTTTTTGCACAGTAGGTAAAACATGCAGAACACAGTGTGTGATGAAAGTGACGTGGCCTAAGTGCAATTTCTCTTTGTGTACTATTACAAAAATAAAAGACGCATAAGACTTACTAATGTAGATTCATATCATCTGTTCTGCTGACGGTGATGGCCTCCCATCTTCAATCCTCCATAAACTTGAGCTCATCCAAAACTCCGCTGCCCATATCCTAATTCACACCAACTCCCAATCACCCATCACCTCTGTGCTCGCTGACCTACATTGGCTCCTGTTCCAGCAATGCCTCGATTATAAAATTCCCATCCTTGTTTTCAAATCCCCCCATGGCATCGCCTCCCCCATCTCTAAACTCCTTCAGCCCTACAACCCTCCGAGCTCTCTGCGTTCCTCCAATTCTGGCCTCTTGCGCGTCCCCAATTTTAATTGCTCCACCATTGGTGGCTGTGCCTTCAACTATCTAGGCCCTAAGCTCTGGAATTCCCTCCCTAAACCTCTCTGCCTCTCTTCTCCCTTAAGATACTCGTTAAAGCCTACCCCTTTGACCAAGCTTTCGGTCACCTGTCCTAATATCTTCTATGTGGCTCAGTGTCAAATTGTGTTTGAAAATCGCTCCTGTGAAGCGCCATGGGATGTTTTACTGCGTTAAAAGCATTATAGTTATCATTTTTCCTTTGCAGCCTTTGTGCTGCCTTAACTGACTTACTTTTGGTGTGTGTTGAATCTTAAAAAGCCCCTGTTCAAAAACCAACTGAAATCATAACACATTAAAATCACTTATGTCCCAGCCTTTTTCATGACAAATTGCCACAAAATCCTGAACCATGACAATGGGTATCAAAATGTCTTACACAGTATTTATTTACATTGATATGTTACTGTATATACACTAAATTTAAATCTTGTGGCTGTCAGTATGCAATTCTTCCAGGTCTTGACCTTTGAAAGGCCTTTGACCTTACCCCACCCCTGAAATATCAGATTAATTAACAGTTGGCTGGGTAAATAAAGAATGCTGTTTGCTTCAGGAATGAACAGCCTACCTGTGGAAACCTGGAACAAATTTTCCACAAATGATTTTTGCCGCAGTGAGCAGATGTAGGGTAACAAAGCAGAGGACAGCAAATACATCCACCAGGGCAATAGAATCTTGGTGGTACTAGACTACTCAGGTCGTTGGACAGCCACCTGAAATGAAATTTGTTTATTAAATTCATCAAAATTGTTACATACTGTGTCCCAGAGACTTTTGCCTGAAACAGCCTTTTAAAAAGATAAATCTCCTGCTCCTTTCCTTCCCTTCATCAGAGATGGTCGGGGCGGGGGCTGGTGAAGAAGGAAATAGTCAATGGCACTGGTCAAATTGCCCAAAGCTAATAGGCCTCACACACGTGGGAAGCCAAATCCACCCTACACCCGGACGTCCGATCGTATCAGGCAACGGAACCCTGTGTGAGAACCTCTCTGGATACGTCGAGGGCATCCTGAAACCCATCGTACAGGGAACCCCCAGCTTCTGTCGCGACACTACAGACTTCCTATAAAAACTCAGCACTCATGGACCAGTTGAACCAGGAACACTTCTCACCACGATGGATGTCTCGGCACTCTACACCAGTATCCCCCACGATGACAGCATCGCTGCAACAGCCTCAGTACTCAACACCAACAACAGCCAATCTCCAGACGCCATCCTACAACTCATCCGCTTCATCCTGGATCACAATGTCTTCACCTTCGATAACCAGTTCTTTACCCAAACACACGTAACAGCCATGGGGACCAAATTCGCACCCCAATACCCAACATTTTCATGCACAAGTTCGAGCACGACTTCTTCGCTGCACAGGACCTTCAACCAACGCTATACACCAAATACATCGACGACATTTTCTTCCTATGGACCCACGGCGAAGAATCACTGAAGAGACTACACGATAACATCAACAAGTTCAATCCCACCATCAAACTCACCATGGACTACTCCTCAGAATCGGTTTCTTTCTTGGACACACGAATCTCCATCAAAGACGGGCACCTCAGCACCTCACTCGACCGCAAGCCCACGGACAACCACACGATACTCCACTTGTCCAGCTTCCACCCCAACCACGTCAAAGAGGCCATCCCCTATGGACAGGCCCTGCGAATACACAGGATCTGCTCAGATGAAGAGGAACACGATGGACACCTACAGACGCTGAAAGACGCCTTCGTAAGAACGGGATGTGACGCTCGACTTGTCGATCGACAGTTCCGACGTGCCACAGCGAAGAATCGCATAGACCTCCTCAGAAGACAAACACGGGACGCAACCAACAGAGTACCCTTCGTCGTCCAGTACTTCCCCGGAGCGGAGAAACTACGCCATGTTCTCCGCAGCCTTCAACATGTCATCGATGACGACGAACACCTCGCTAAGGCCATCCCCACGCCTCCACTACTCGCCTTCAAACAGCCACCCAACTTCAAACTGACCATCGTTTGCAGCAAATTACCCAGCTTTCAGGAGAACAGCGTCCACGACACCACACAACCCTGCCACGGCAACCTCTGCAAGACATGCCAGATCATCGACACAGATACCACCATCACACGAGAGGACACCACCCACCAGGTACATGGTTCATACTCCTGTGACTCGGCCAACGTTGTCTACCTCATACGTTGCAGGAAAGGATGCCCCAGAGCATGGTACATCGGCGAGACCATGCAGACACTGCGACAACGGATGAACGGACACCGCGCAACAATCGCCAGACAGGAGGGTTCCCTCCCATTCGGGGAATACTTTAGCAGTCAAGGACATTCAGCTACCGATCTTCGGGTAAGCGTTCTCCAAGGCAGCCTTCGAGACACACGACAACGCAAAATCGTCGAGCAGAAATTGATAGCCAAGTTCTGCACCCATGAGGACGGCCTCAACCGGGATCTTGGGTTCATGTCACGCTACACCTAACCCCACCAGCAGGGGAAAAAAAAGTTATCTGTTTTTAATACAACTGGACATTCTCTCTCTCTCTCTCTGCCTTTCGGGTCTCTTTCTCTCTTTGTCTGTGTAATTTGACCCATTGTGTATTCAGTATACTGGGACGTACTGTTTTCCGTGGCTAACCTGTCTGAACACCAACAACACCTTTTGATTGGTGTGATCGTGTCCCAGCCTAATATAAGATATGCGATTTGAGAACCTCTCATTCACTACTCACCTGACGAAGGAGATAATCTCCGAAAGCTTGTGATTTTCAAATAAAACTGTTGGACTATAACCTGGTGTTGTAAGATTCCTTACATTCACCCTATACTCCAGTACTGAAGCTAGGGTCAACACCCTTTGGCTAGCCTTGTGCAGAGGGGAAACAGCTGGAAATTACCATAGTGAACACAGCCATAAGTTAAGTCAAACTCTCAAAAGGCAATTACAGAAGGGCTCTGTATCCCCTTTGCTAACTGCTTAGATGAGGCTTATTGACCGAGACTGCCTTTTCTTTCAAAGATGCATGCTGGTGTTAATGGCGCATTTAGCACCCAAGACAGCCTCTTAATGAGCGTATGTATCAGAATCAAGTTGAATTGACATCAGTGTTGACTGAGCTTCAAATAATACTCCACCAGGGGAGTAAATTTAGATGCTCTGATTATATAGATTTTTTTTTCAAAAAATATACTTTATTCATAAAATTTGCAGCAGTACATACAATACAGTTGTCATATTACATTCCAATTGTACACAATATAGATTATGCAATTTGCAGGTTACATCAAGTACAGTTCAATGAAACACATTGGACATAATTACAGTTCATGACACTCTAGGGTGCCTCATTGCATCACAATCAATACAGATAATTCATTACAGATACATTACAGATTTATTACGGGTACATTACATCAATTTGAATTTTACATTCTGCCCGAGGGGGTTTTTCCCTGATTGCAGCCCCTTGGTATACAATGGCGGGAAGGCTCGAAACGGTTGCCTTTCCCCACAGAGCCTTTGCGGCGGCCGCACCCAGCTTCAGTGCGTCCCTGAGCACGTAGTCCTGGACCTTGGAATGTGCCAGTCTGCAACACTCGGTCGAGGACAGCTCCGTGCACTGGAAGACCAGCAAATTTCAGGCAGACCAAAGGGCGTCTTTCACCGAGTTGATGGTCTTCCAGCAGCAGTTGATGTCCATCTCGGTGTGCGTCCCCGGGAACAGCTCATAGAGCACAGAACCCTGTGTTACGGAACTGCTCGGGACGAACCTGGACAGATACCACTGCATCTCTCTCCAGACCTTTTTTGCAAAGGCACATTCCAGAAGGAGATGGCTGACAGTCTCGTCTCCACCGCAGCCTCCTCGGGGACAGCGTGCGATGGCGCTGAGAGTCCGGGAGTACATGAAGGATCTGACGGGAAGGGCCCTTCTCACCACCAGCCAAGCTAGGTCTTGGTGCTTGTTTGAAAGTTCTGGCGATGAGGCGTTCTGCCAAATGACATTGACAGTCTGCTCGGGGAACCAACCGACAGGATCCACCATCTCCTTTTCCCGCAGGGTCTCGAGGACGTTACGTGCGGACCACTTGCTGATCGCCTTGTGGTCAAAGGTGTTTTTCTGCACCAACGTTTCCACGAAGGACAGGTGGGGCGGAACGGTCCAAGTGGACGGAGTGTTCCGTGGCAGCGTGGCCAGGCCCATCCTTCTCAACACCGGGGACAGGTAGAACCTCAGCACGTAGTGACACTTTGTGTTTGCGTACCGAGGGTCTGTGCACAGCTTGATGCAGCCGCACACAAAGGTGGCCATCAGGATGAGGGCCGCGTTGGGCACGCCTTTCCCCCTTTTCTCTGGAGATTTGTACATTGTGACCCTGCAGACACGGTCCATTTTTGATCTCCAGACAAAGCGGAAGATGGCTCGGGTGACTGTCGCGGCGCAGGAGCGAGGTATGGGCCAGACCTGCGCCACGTACAGCAACACCGAGAGCACCTCGCACCTGATGACCAGGTTCTTGCCCACGATCGAGAGGGATCATCGATCCCACAGTCCCAGTTTCTGCTTAACCTTGGAAATACGCTCCTCCCAGTTTTTGGTGCACGCCCTGGCCCCCCCGAACCAGATCCCCAGCACCTTCAGGTAATCCGACCTGACGATGAAGGGGACAAAGGATCAGTCGGTCCAGTTCCCATAGAACATGGCCTCGCTCTTGCTACGATTTACCCTGGCCCCCGAGGCCAGTTTGAACTGGTCGCAGATGCTCATCAATCTGCGGACCGACAGCTGATCCGAGCAAAAGACGGCGAAGTCGTCCATGTACAGGGAGGCCTTGACCTGAGTGCCTCCGCTGCCTGGGATCGTCACCCCTCTTATGCCTGCATCCCTCCTGATGGACTCGGCCAAGGGCTCGATGCAACACATGAACAAGACGGAGGAGAGAGGACAGCCCTGCCTGACTCCAGATTTGATTGGAAAGCTTTCTGATTCCCACCCGTTGATTGAAACGGCGCTACTGATGTTTGTGTAGAGCAGTTGGATCCAATTGCGGATTCCCTCCCCAAACCCCATTTTGGAGAGCACGTCCATCATGTACGTGTGGGATATTCTGTCAAAGGCCTTCTCCTGGTCCAGGCTGATCAGGCAGGTGTTCAGCCCCCTGTCCTGTATGTAGGCGATCGTATCCCTGAGTAGCGTCAGGCTATCAGAGATCTTCCTGCCGGGTACGGCGCAGGTCTGATCGGGGTGGATCACCACCTCCAGGGCTGACTTGACCCGATTGACGATGACCTTAGACAGAATTTTGTAGTCCACGTTAAGTAGTGAGATGGGTCGCCAATTTTTGATTTCTTCCCTCTCCCCCATCCGCTTGTAGATGAGGGTGATGATGGTGATGATGCCTTTCCTCATGGAGTCTGACATGCTGCCTGCCAGGAGCATACCCCCGTACACTTCCAGCAGGTCTGGGCCTATCCAGTCCCACAGAGCCGAGTACAACTCCACCTATACAGATAAAATTAGCATTGGGTAGTGCTGGGCCAATTGTCAGACCTGTGGCAGTTGCTGGCAGAAGCCTGGGAAGGTTCCACCAACAAATAACTGCATCAACGCAAAAGCAAAATACTGCTGGAAATTTGAAATAAAAACAGAAAATGCTGGAAATACTCAGCAAGTCAGTCAGTCAGTCCCAGTGGACTGGAAGGTAGCAAATGTTACCCCGCTATTCAAGAAGGGAGGGAGAGAGAAAACAGGGAACTACAAGCCAGTTAGCCTTATCTCGATCAGGAAAATGCTGGAATCTATTGTTAAGGAAGTGGTAACAGAACACTTAGAAAATCATAATATGATTAAGATGAGTCAACATGGTTTTATGAAAGGGAAATAGTGTTTGACAAATATATTAGTTTTTTGAGGGTGGAACTCGTAGGGTGGATAAAGGGGAACCAGTGGATGTAGTATATTTGGATTTTCAAAAAGCATTCAATAAGGTGCCACATAAAAGGTTGTTACACAAGGGCTCATGGGATTGGGGGTAATATATTAGCATGGACGGAGGATTGGTTAAAGGACAGAAAACAGAGAATAGGGCTAAATGGGTCATTTTCAGGTTGGCAGGCTCTAACTAGTGGGGTGCCGTAAGGATCGGTGCTTGGGCCTCAGGTATTTACAATCTATATTAATGTCTTAGATAAAGGGACCGAGTGTAATGTATCCTAGTTTGCTGACAATACAAAGCTAGGTGGGAAAGTAAGCTGTGAGGAGGACACAAAGAATCTGCAAAGGGATATAGACAGGTGAAGTGAGTGGGCAAGAAAGTGGCAGATGGAGTATAATGTGGGGAAATATCAGGTTATTCACTTTGGTAGGAGGAATAGAAAAACAAAATATTTTTTAAATGGTGAGAAACTATTAAATGTCAGTGTTCAGAGAGACTTGGGTGTCCTCGTACAAGAAACACAAAAAGGTACAGCAGGCAATTAGGAAAGCAAATGGCATGTTGGCCTTTATTGCAAGGGGCTTGGAGTACACGAGAAAGGTAGTCTTACTACAGTTGTACAGGGCATTAATAAGACCTTACCTGGAGTACTGCGTACAGTTTTGGTCTCCTTATCTAAGGAAGGATATTCTTGCCTTAGAGGCGGTGCAACAAAGGTTCACTAGATTAATTCCTGGGATGAGAGGGTTGGCCTATGAAGAGAGGTTGAGTAGAATGGGCCTATACTCTGGAATTTAGAAGAATGAGAGGGGGTCTCATTGAAACATAAGATTATGAGGGGGCTTGACAGGGTAGATGCTGAGAGATTGTTTCCCCTGGCTAGAGTCTAGAACTAGGGCCATAATTGCAGGATAAGGGGGAGGCCATTCAAGACTGAGATGAGGAGGGATTTCTTCACACAGAGGGTTGTGAATTTTTGGAGTTCTCTACCCCAGAGGGCTGTGGATGCTGAGTCATTGAATATATTCAAGGCTGAGATGGATAGATTTTTGGACTCTGGGGGAATCAAGGGATATGAGGATCGGGTGGGAAAGTGGAATTGAGGTCGAAGATCAGCCATGATCTGATTGAATGGCGGAGCAGACTCGAGGGGCCGTATGGCCTACTCCTGCTCCTATTTCTTATGTTCTAAGTCAGGCAGCATCTGTGGAGATGAGACCCTTTCGTCAGAACTGGAAGGAGTAAAGATTTAACAGTTGTTAAACAAGTACAGAGCCAGGGAAAGGGGAGGGGAGGAAAGAACAAAAGGGAAGGATCTGAGATAGGATGGAGGGCAGGAGTGATTAAATAATAAAAGGGATGATGGTGCAAAGCAAAGGGGGTGGTAACAGGACAAGTAAACAAAAGATGAGTCTAGAGAGCAGTGAATGGCAACAGCAGAACCACTACCAGCACCTGCTGTCCAAAAAAATGGGAGCAGTGGTTATGATCTGAAGTTATTGAAATCAATGTTGAGTTGGGAAGGTTGTAAAGTGCCTAATCGAAAGAGGAGGTGCTGTTCCTCAAGCTTTCGTTGAGCTTCATTGGAACAGTGTAGGAGGCAGAGGACAGAGAAGTCAAGAGTGGGAGTGAGATGGAGAATTAAAATGGCAAGCAACCGGAAGCTCAGGATCACGCTTGCGGACTGAATGGACATGTTCAGCAAAGCAATTACCCAATCGGTGTTTGGTCTCCCCAATTGTAGAGGAGACTGTGTCCTGAGCAGTGAATACAGTATACTAAGTTGAAAGAAGTACCAAGTATATCGTTGTTTCATCAGGAAGGTGTGTTTGGGGCCTTGGATGATGGGAGAGGAGGTGAAAGGGCAGGTGTTGCATCTCCTGCAGTCAAAAGAGAAGGTGCCGTGGGGAGGAGAGTGGGTGTTGAGGGGGATAGAAGAGTGGACCAAGGTGTTGCGGAGGGAACGTTCCCTTTGGAATGCTAAAAGGGGCGGGGAAAATGTATTTGGTGGTGGCATCCCGGTGGAGGTGGCGGAAATGGCGGACGATATGGAGACTGGTGGGGTAGAAGGCGAGGACAAGGGAGACCCTATCGTGGTACTGGGAGGGGAAGTGGTGAGGGCAGTAGTGCGGGAAATGGACAGACACGATTGAGGGCCCTGTCAACCACAGTGGAGGGGAATCCTCAGTTGAAGAAAAAGGAAGACATATCAGAAGCACTGGTGTTAAAAAGGTGGCATTGTTAGAACAGATGCGACAGAGACTGAGAAACTGGGAGAATGGAATAGAGTCCTTACAGGAAGCAGGGTGAGAAGTAGTGTAATCAAGGTAGCCATGGGAGTTGGTGGGCTTATAGTGGATATTGATTGACAGCCTATCCCCAGAAATGGAGAGGGAGAAGACGAGGAAGGGAAGGGAAGTGTCGGAGATGGACCATGTGAAGGCGACGGAGGGGTGAAAATTGGAAGCATAGTTGATGAAATTTTGCAGTTCAGTGCGAGAGGAGGAAGCGGCACCGATAGTCATCAATGTACCGGAAAAGGTGAGGGAGGGGACCCGAGTCAGACTGGAGAAAAGAATGTTCCACGTTTCCCACAAAAAGACAGGCATAGCTAGGACACCTATGGGTTCCCGTAGTGACATATTTTATTTGGAGGAGGTAAGTGGAATCAAAGGAGAAGTTGTTCAATGTAAGAGCAGCCAGGCGGAGGAGGGTGATGGTGGTGGATGGGGAATGATTGGGCCTCCGTTCAAGGAAGAAGCCTTGAAGCAGGCTGGTGGGGGATGGAGGTGTAAAGGGACTGGACATCCATGGTGAAAAGGAGACAGTTATGGCCAGGAAACTGTTAAAGTGGCGGAGGGCGTTGGAAGAGTCACGGATGTAGTTTGGAAGAGATTGGACAAGGAGAAAAAAGTCGAGATAGGAAGAAATAAGTTCTGTGGGGCAAGAACAGGCTGAAACGATGTGTCTACCAGGGCAGTCCTATTTGTGGATCTTGGGAAAGTGGTAGAAATGAGCTGTGCGGGGTTGGGGGACTATGAGGTTGGAAGCTGGTCGGGGGATGGGGAAGGGGAGATCATCTCCAGAGGTGAGGTCTGGGAAACGATGGCTTGATGTTCGACAGTGGGGTCATGGTCCAGGGAGAGGTAGGAGGAGGTGTCAGTTAGTTGGCGTCCAGCCTTCCAAACAACAACGCCGCCACCCTTGTCAGCAGGTTTAATGACAATGTCAGGGTTGGACCTGATAGAAGAGTGCTGCAAGTTCAGAGGGAGGTAGGTTAATGTAAGGGGAGTAGAGAAATTGAGACGATTGATGTCACACTGGCAGTTCCCAATTAAAAGATGGAGAGGTAAGAGGCCAGAGAGAGGGGTCCAGGTAGACTTTGAATTCTGAAGATGGGAGAAAGGGATCTGCGGTGCAGGGGGAAGATTCCAGGCCAAAGAAATGGGCATGGAAGTGAAGGTGACAGAAGGCGAAGGCGGCCTCAAGCCCAGTAGATTCTTTACCAGCCAAAAGAGTACTTAAGTAATTAAAGGACATCAATACTTTCTTGATTATAAATGATGTGGAATTTGATTTGGCGGGACATTCTGGAAAATTCAATATCCTATTTTTGTTTGAGTGGAGGAATGGTTCTGCATCTAGAACCTGATGTCTCATTGCAATTGGAGGAATAAAGCTTTGCTATCTTTATAACCAACACCTTCAGCAACTGTCTTGATCACATGGAAGCCCTTATGCCAAGTTTCAAGCAGACTTCACACTTCCTGATATGAGTCAGTAATTGCAAGGAATCCATGACATTTACAGATTTTGAAACTTGAAGCCAGTATTACCAAAGGCATGGGCCGAATAGAAGTGATATGACTGAGGTAGGCTAATACTAATGTGCAGTCAATATCGATTAGTACAAGATGACACTGGCACATTGTAAGACATCTCTGTGAACTAAAGAGTTTTCTTTTCCCTCTTTTCTGAAAGCGCTGACTCTTGCTGGGATACGATTCCACTCGTGTTGGCAGACTACAGGGAAAACTGGAATGTAAAAAATGAATAAATGACACTGAATTTTTTCCTCCTCTCCCTCCTATAGATGTTGACCCCCCGCTGAGATGTGGATTCCACCTGTTCCAATGGCCCTCCTTGTTCATTCCGCCTGTGGGAGCCGAGGCAGTTAGTGTTGCCAGGCTATTTTACTGCAGGCAACACAACTGAGTCCAACTGTATCCTCACCTGACATCCACACATGTACTTCCAGTGGGGGTCAGTGGATAATGATTGGGGTGGGGAGGGGGTGAACCATATCGGATTGTCTCCTCTATAACATAGGGGAAAAGACTATTTGCAACTCTCCTATTACAACCCTGTATGATAGCAGCAAAGTCAGCAGAAACCAGGAGTTGAGGTCTTACATCTTCCTGATCCGTGTGGCCCAGCTACTCCCTGCCTTAAACAACCAGCACAAGAATACGCAACTTGATCTTTCCCAATGTGGGAGACAACAATGATCTGCCGATGGTGAGAGGAGGTAAAGTACTCAGCACAGGCACACTTACCAGAACTGATCACAAATGGTAGGAAGTTATTAAATAGACTGTGTTCCTTGGTGATATCCCCTCTCCTCGAGTGGGATAATTGTCTGTTTGTATAGAGGTTCAATGAATGAAGAAGAATGTATGTTTTGTCTGGCAACTTTACAAAGCGTCTCTATCTATATAGATTTTTTAAAAACTGACAAACATTGAAGGGCCATGGCCCATACTGCATGACCCCTTTAAGGTTGAAAACAGTAAGATTGAAGACAAGCTTAATCAAGTAGTAATGGTTTGGTGATGCCAAACTTAGGCTTTGAAAGCTGATGATTGTAGGAATGCAAGAATTCCAACACCATGTGGCGGTTGGAATGAATGTTTTGCATTTAAAAGCTACTAACATACTCTTGTGGACTTCCTCAGAGCTTTTTCAGGCATACAGAAACTGTATGAAATGTCATGAGAAAACTTTAAATATGTTTTTAAAGTGCAATGTCAATTCTTAATCACAAACAAACAGCAAGTCCATATGTAACAGTTGCATGGTGTATCCTATATTGCATTTTCAAATGGAAAAAATAATTTTTGGTTTCAGCCTGGAACATAGATAAATCATAAAAGAATGACAACTGTCTTTGTTACATGAAGCTACATCACAGGCGAGGTATTTGGCCTGAATGGCAATTCCTGTTTGAACCTTGTGTTTTTATTTTTTTTTTAAAAAAGAGGTAATGCCAAAATAATTGTTTAAAGCAAAAATGTGTTTCAGGGGTTCTTTAGAAGATGCTACGTACTGCAGTCCATTTACCACTTTTGGTAGGAAGCAAAATGTTTTTCCACTATAGATTTTCCAGAAAGCATCACATTAAACATAGCTAAATTAAGGTTATATAAAACAGTATTTGTGTTTGCTGCAGCCCAATACAAGTATGAAAAAATTTTCTACAAGCTGCAAATATTTAAATCTCCACTGCACTGTTCATATTTCTTCGAGTTACAACTTGTTGAAATGAATACCACTCACCCTGAGAAAAAGTAGATTCTATTATTCTGTATTAAAATGTAAACTGTTGAATTGAATTTAAACTTTTCCTTTCTTAAGGGTTACACTCAAGATGTCTAATCATGACATCACTGCACTACAGACAGCTGGGGGTGGAGCAGGGATGTGGATTATCGCACAAAGACCCACATTATAAAAAGAGTACAAAGGTTATTTGATGGCTTAGTGGGTGAATACACTGCATGGTACAGTTACTGAGCAATACAGACAAGATCCCAAGTTTGTATTGTGTTAGCTGACCTGAACCAGGGCAGTAATTGGGGCACAATTGGCTTTTAGCAAAAAGAAAAGTCGAGCATTGTTAGAAGCAACAAAGTTAATATAAAAATTATTTCAGACCAGCATACTTTCAAAGGAAACCTTAAATGTAAACCCTTCAAATTTATTTTACAGTATATACATAACAGAAAACATCTGAATGGATCATGTCAGTATTTTGGCTAATCAACACAAATCAAAACATTTTGTTCCCAATGACCATAACCAAATGAAAACATGGAAATGTATAAAAAAGTAACAAGCCCGTATGTGCAATTATGTTGATACTTTATACAAATATTAGGTACTGCAACTTGACTGAATCAGAAGAAAATCTCTAATACCAATAATGCTTTTGTGCTGAGTGTTTCTCACAAAAATAGTATCTACATGAGGTAGAAACACTTAACTAACTTTTGCTATGTGTAAAGAAGCATACAACAGTTTGGGGAGAAATGCTGAAGTATGTATGTAGATTTGGCATAATGAGGCTTACACAAAGAACAGAATTGATAAAACTGAAATGGGATGTTTCAAACCCCTACCATTTAGAAAAGTCAAGTCCTTGTTTTTAGTTACAAAAGTTATTGGCAGCTTAAAATGTATTGCCAAGTGATATTAATGCAATGGTATAGTATTACATCAAAAGTTGCGTGTAATTTTATGAACCAAGACTTTCTGAACATTTTGCATGTTGGTACCTTAGTTAGTTTAAGCTTTTTACAGTGTTTTCATTTTCCATATACAAAAAAATACAATCGTATTTGCTTTTGGAGTCTTACCAGTATGGGGCAACATGACTTGAGAGCAGAGAAAGGCTAACATATTTACTTTATACCAAGTAAAATCCAGATGTTACCAGGATAGTAAAAGTTGGCCAACCCAATTTTTTTGTGTGTTTTAAACATGATATATAAACGACAGCACTTTTCTGCTACTCTTGAAAATGGGACAATTAAATCCAAATTGATGCCCCACAGTTCACCACTTAACTACGCGAGTAGAATACATCACATTTTATCAACATTATTATTGTGCAAACTTAATACCAGTGTACTTGCAACAAAACTGTTAAAACCAACAAGCATACAAATGAATGAAGGTTTGGATTACAACCCTTCAAGATTATTCCAATTCATATCCAAATTACTAAATTACACTTTAAAATACAACAGTGTTAGTCAGATGATTACATGGGTATACTGCTCATTTCTTGCTGCAAAATATATACTAATCTCAACTGAATAAAGTAAAACCCAAATAATTCCTTAAAAGCAGTACCCAAATTAAGTTTTGCATCATGCAAACCTTTACACATCTGTACAGTAAAGATACTTACCTGTACATCATATGCACTACTATCTACATTAAGAGTTATAGTGTGTGTCTTCAACAATATGAAGTACGTACTGAAAAAAAACTACACATTTATGTACATAGATTACATATGGTAAACCAAGCACTTGTGTAGCATTATGAAATTAAGGTGGTTGTGGCACTTAAAATGTCCTCCACATAGGTTTCATGCCACAATAAATAAAACATTGATTAGTTTTGTCTATGACAAATAGACGGTACTGTGGCTTCTGAACAATCTCAAACATTCTTCAATGCTGAAGAAAGCAGTAGTGTATTTTCTATGTATGCAGTCTATGCTCACTCCCATGCAAAAATCTGATGGCAATTAGTAGCTGTTTTCATGGCCAGCCAAGATGTACAAGTTGCTGTTGGCTGTTGGGTTGTCTGTTGGTCTACTTTCCAGCACCACTACCCTACAAGAAAAAGAACATATTTAATAAGTCTTTGTTCTTTATTGAATCAGCATCCAAATCAAATCCCAATGAAAAGATTACAGCTAAATAAGTGCAGCTCCTCAAAGACACAGTGGCAATGAGCTCTGCAGACTGGGAAGATCCTGGATTCAATCCCCCACGTGTGCTGAGTATGCATATCTCAAGTAGCCATGATGTGGAGATGCCGGTGATGGACTGGGGTTGACAATTGTACAACACCAAGTTATAGTCCAGCAATTTTATTTTAAATTCACAAGCTTTCGGAGGCTTCCTCCTTCCTCAGGTGAACGTTGTTGGAAATGAAATCCTCGAAATGAAATCGCATTTATAATTCACAGAACAATGCTTGGTGATCGCATTTATAATTCACAGAACAATGCTTGGACAACCTCACGATGCTCCACTTTTCCAGCTTCCACCCTAACCACGTCAAAGAGGCCATCCCCTATGGACAGGCCCTGCGAATACACAGGGTCTGCTCAGATGAGGAGGAACGCGATGGACACCTACAGACGCTGAAAGACGCCCTAGTAAGAACGGGATATGACGCTCGACTCATCGATCGACAGTTCCGACGGGCCACAGCGAAAAATCGCATAGACCTCCTCAGGAGACCAACAGAGTACCCTTTGTCGTCCAGTACTTCCCCGGAGCGGAGAAACTACGCCATGTTCTCCGCAGCCTTCAACATGTCATCAATGACGACGAACACCTCGCTATGGCCATCCCCACACCTCCACTACTCGCCTTTAAACAGCCACCCAACCTCAAACAGACCATCGTTCGCAGCAAATTACCCAGCTTTCAAGAGAACAGCGTCCACGCCACCACACAACCCTGCCATGGTAACCCCTGCAAGACATGCCAGATCATCGACACAGATACCACCATCACACGAGAGGACACCACCCACCAGGTGCATGGTTCATACTCCTGTGACTCGGCCAACGTTGTCTACCTCATACGTTGCAGGAAAGGATGCCCCAGAGCATGGTACATTGGCGAGACCATGCAGACGCTGCGACAACGGATGAATGGACACCGCGCAACAATCACCAAACAGGAGGGTTCCCTCCCAGTCGGGGAACACTTCAGCAGTCAAGGACATTCAGCCACCGACCTTCGGGTAAGCGTACTCCAAGGCGGCCTTCGAGACACACGACAACGCAAAATCGTCGAGCAGAAATTGATAGCCAAGTTCCGCACCCATGAGGACGGCCTCAACCGGGATCTTGGGTTCATGTCACGCTACACGTTACCCCACCAGCGAACAAATGTTATCTGTTTTTAATATAACGGGTCAGTTGCTGTCTTTTCTATGTTTCTACCTCTCTATCTCTGTTTTTTTTTGGTTTTTTTTGGGTTTTTTTTTTGGTGATTTGTATATTCGGAGACCTTGCAGGTAACACCTGTCTGTCTGCACACTGATTGCCTTGGCAACGGGCAGTTGAAAAAACTGTCTGTAATCACCAAGCATTGTTCTGTGAATTATAAATGCGATTTCATTTCGAGGATTTCATTTCCAACAACATTCACCTGAGGAAGGAGGAAGCCTCCGAAAGCTTGTGAATTTAAAATAAAATTGCTGGACTATAAACTTGGTGTTGTAAAATTGTTTACAAATATCTCAAGTAGGACAACAGTGACAGCATAGCAATTGGTCACAGCATCTCCAAGCCCGATGGGCGAGGAGAGAAAGGAAAAAAAAACAAAGATTCTTACTAGCTGCTATCCAGTAACCCCTGGTGGAAAATGGCACAAGTGTGGATGTTGGATGAAGACAGGATTATTTCTGGTACCTTCTGGAGTCGAACAACCGGACATGACTTTCTTAGGCTCATACGTAAAGAACTACAATTACTTGAGGGTGCGCTGCGCCCATGCAGCCATACCATCAAGGTCTTCAGCAGAGGAAGGGAGAACAAAAAATCCTGGGCAACCTAATCGTTTTGTTAGAATTGTATACTAATTAAAATAACTGTTAAAATCCCAATCTCAATTGACCTTGACCACCAGGCTTCAATTAAGGGATGAGTCCACAGGTCATGACCAGTTCATGTGATTATGGCACCACCTTCCTACATCACCAAAGTATACCCCTTGACAGGTTGACTAAGGAATGTCATGGACTACATGTTCTGAGAGCTTAATTGCACCAACTCAAGACAGTGCAAATATTAACGTAGTATTAATTTACTTTTAAATGAACTCAAATAAATTATATGCCCTCTCTAAATCTTGTTTTCAAAAATAACCCCCGCCTCTCATTTCTTTCCACTGTATTATTTTAATTTTGCTCATCCACACATCTGGATTGTCTGTTCCTGCAGCACACTGAACTTGTACAATACCAAAATCTACAATGTATTAAATATAACCCAACCCCACCCTGTTTCTTTAGGCTTTTTTCACTACACGACAGTAGAAGGAAAACTTACGTTCTTAAAAAAAAATGCACGAAGAGAAATCCTCACTCCACCCCAAAAGTAAAATGAAAACCTGTTCTGAAGTAGGTTCAGATTTGGTGTACATCTAAATTATTTTGAAATACAGAATGTGTAAAATGTTTTTGCAGCATTATTACACGTCTACGCCCTACTAACCTGTCAGAGCCTAAAAGTTTGAAGATTCTTGAATTATCACATATTTCTTGTGTAATCTAGAAAAATAATTTTTCAGAATTAACAGCAATACACTTGTAACATATATTAACTAAACTGTTCGTATAGAACGCACCTGACTACTTAGTAAGCATTGGAGTTAATGAGCATCTGTTTCTTCCCCATTACTCTACCCATCCTCAATACTCTACCATTCTTAAAGTACAAAATCAAGTCTGAGAATGTATCGAGTACAGATGCAAGATGCTTTACACTGTAAAGCAATCCAAAGTGAGGTGACCAGTATGAGAGTGAGTGTTCTACAAACGTACAAATTAAGAGCAGGAGTAGGCCATTCAGCCCCTCCAGCCTGCTTTGCCATTTGATAAGATCATGGCTGATCTGATTGTGACCTCAACTCTACTTTCCCGTCTACCTATTGTAACCTTTGACTACTTTGTTAATCAGGAATCTATCTAACTCAACCTTAAAAATATTCAATGACCCTCCCTCTGGGGAAGGGAGTTCCACAGACTCACTACCTCAGAGAAAAAATTTCTCCTCATTTCCGTCTTAAATGGGAGACCCCTTATTTTTAAACTGTGGCCCCTAGTTCTAGTCTCTCCCACAAAGGGAAACTTCCCCATAGCATCTACCCCTTCTAGTCCCCTCAGGATCTTATATGTTTCAATAAGATCACCTCTCATTTTTCTAAACTCCAGTGTATACAGGCCCAACCTTTCCTCATAAGATAGCCCCCTCATCCCAGGAATCAGTCGAGTGAATCTCCTCTGAACTGCCTCCAAAGCAATTATGTCCTTTCTTAAATGAGACGACCAAAACTGCACACAGTATTCTAGATGCGGTCTCACCAATGCCCTGTACAACTGTAGCAAAACATCTCTACTTTTATATTCCATTCCCCTTGCAATAAATGACAACATTCCATTTGCCTTCCTAATCACTTGCTGTACCTGCATACTAACTTTTTGTGATTCATGTACTAGGACACCCAGATCCCTCTGTACCTCAGAGTTCTGCAATCTCTCTCCATTTAAGTAATATACTGCTTTTCTATTCCACCTGCCAAAGTGGACAAGTTCACATTTTCCCACATTATACTCCATCTGCCGAATTTTTGCCCACTCACTTAACATATCCATATGCCTTTGCAGATTCCTTATGTCTTCTTCACAACTTACTTTCCTACCTACCTTTGTGTCATCAGCAAATTTAGCAACTCATTATTTTAATGTATTATACTATTCTTTGTGATTAATATGTATAAGGAAGTAAATATATCCAATAAAAGCACATCCAATAGATAAATATTGTGCTCACTGGGAGATCACTGGTAATTGCAGAACAGGCTACAAAGTTTAAAGATGTTAACTGAATACTATTGAAAGTGACTCGAGCTTCCATTTATAATAAGTTTGAAATGCCACATTATTTTCAATCAAAAACTCAAAAGGTCAGGTGCAATACAAATAGAAGTTACAGACGAGAATATTTGTTTCAATTTACCTCATTTGACTTAAAGCTTCTTCCCTGCATTCCATGTTTCCAGAAAGCAAGCACACTATCCTGTAAACAAACTAATAAAAGGGGAAAAAGGGAAATGCAAATTATTGTCTGCTGAGTTTCAGCTAGCAAGATCAGTCATAAAACAATTCAAATCCAAAATGCCATTAACTATTAAGTTTCAACAAATAAAACATTTATGTTTAGGTTTTTGAAAGACTGAACTAGCTGCAATGTGAACTTGAACAGAACTGCATTTTGAAAAAATGGTGAAGCTACCCACACCAGGGCCTACATATGCAAAAGAACTAACCGACTTTTTAAGAACACCACAAGATAAACTTTTTCAATGTTGTGTTATGTCCTATTAGTGGGCAGCTTGAAGGAGCTGATCTAAATTTGTTGCTTTTCAACAGCCAGGCTGTCAATTGGAACATTTTTGGGTTCAGGTGTAATATTTGATCGTCACGAGGGAACCTGCTAACTGCCAGTATGTCTGAAAACCAATGTTTACTGGGCCAATCGGAGGATAAGCAGGATAACTTTAATTTGTATTAAACATGGGATTGGGGAAATCGAGGAAAGGTGTACAGGAACCTGTGTCCAAGTAAAGTTGGGCTTTTATGATAATCCAACAGCTTTCGTAGTTATTTTTCTGGTGTTACACTATAACTGACCAGATTCACTGAATTCAATTTCACAAGTTGCCAAGGTTGGATTTGAACTCTCAACTTCTGGGTTGCTGGTCCAGTACCAAAACAGTACATTAGGAATGATACTAAACACTGCCATACCACCTGCAAAGAAAAATGCTAAAAGCCACAGATCTTGCCCTGGAGTCCAATGCACAAACTGTCTTTTGCGTTGAATACCGAAGGTGTCTGTTAAGCCAGATGGGGCCAAAGATAAACAAAAGAAATGAGATCTCTTGCAGCATGAACAGAATAATAAAATATATTTCTGTGCCAGAATGAATTTCAAACAATTATAGCGAATTGATTTGTTTTATTGTAACCTGAAATGACCTCCAGATTGTAGGGCTGAAATAGCTGAAGGCTATGCCACCCAAGGTCGAATGGAGGGAGGGGACATGCATAATAAATGAAATTTAGACTGAAAGCACTCTATCATAAGGTCTGTTGTTAAAATTCCATTGTTATACTATTAGGAAAAGCAAGTGCATACAATTATTGTCCATTTCAATTCACTAACCCTATTCACACCCTGGTTACTAAATTCAGCTGTCAATTTCCACAAAGCGCCCAGCTACTATTTTAAGACTAGCTTATGCTACTGCTGGGCTGATGCCCTACTACATTGCAAATAGGCATCAGATTGTGCACAAAATCAACCCTTCATTCAGAGTATAAACGTACTCAAATTAATTTCACATTAGGATAAATTCAGACAGTTCTGGATTCATTCTGTTCTACCCACTGCATTATCTGTATTCCACCTGCCACATAAAGTGCCACATAATAGGCTTGTTAGCAAAATTGAAGCCCAGGAGTAAAAGGGGCAGTGGCAGCATGATTACGGAGTTGGCTAAGTGACAGGAAACAGAGTAGTGGTGAACGGTTGCTTTTTGGACTGGAGGAAGGTATACAGTGGTGTTCCCCAGGGTAGGACCACTGCTTTTTTTGATATATATTAAATGACTTGGACTTGGGTGTACAGAGCACAATTTCAAAACCTGCAGATAACACAAAACTTGCAAGTGTAGTGAACAGTAAGAAGGATAGTAATAGACTTCAGGAGGACATAGAACAGGCTGGTGGAATGGGCAGATACATGGCAGAAATTTAACGCAGAGAAGTAATACATTTCGGCAGGAAGAACGAGGAGAAGCAATATAAACTAAATGGTCCAATTCTCAAGGGGATGCAGGAACAGAGACACCTGGGGGTATATGTGCACAAATCTTTGAAGGTGGCAGGACAGGATGAAAAAAGTGGTTAAAAAGCATACGGGATCCTGGGCTTTATAAACAGAGGCAGAGAGTACAAATGCAAGGAAGTTATGTAGAACCTTTATAAAACACTGGATTGACCACAACTGGAGTATTATGTCCAATTCTGGGCACTGCACTTTGGGAAGGATGTGAAGGCCTTGGAGAGGGTGCAGAAAAGATTTACTAGAATGGTTCCAAGGATGAGGGACTTCAGTTACGTGGATAGACTGGAGAAGCTGGGGTTGTTCTCCTTAGAGCAGAGAAGGTTGAGAAGAGATTTGATAGAAGTGTTCAAAACTATGAAAGGTTTAGATAAAGTAAATAAAGAGAAACTGTTTCCATTGGGAAGGGTCGAGAATCAGAAGACACAAATTTAAGGTGATTGGCAAAAGAACCAAAGGCGACATGAGGAAAAACTTTTTTATGCAGCGAGTAGTTATGATCTGAAATTTGCTGTTTGAAAGGGTGGAGGATGCAGATTCAATCGTGGCTTTCAAAAATTGGGTAAATACTTCAAGGGAAAAGATTTGCAGGACTACGGGGAAAGAGCAGGGGAATGAGACTAACTAGATTGGTCTTACTAAGAGCTGGCATGGGCTTGATGGGCCAAATGGCCTCCTTCTGTGCTGTAACCATTCTATGATCTATCCATGGAGCACCTTAACCTGTGCAAACAAGTAAGCTAACTCAATCTATATGTACTTGCATACAAAACTTGGATTACAGTATTTGTTCTCACTATAAACAAAGCATGAAATACACATTACCGTCAATACTATTCTCATTCCACTCTTCATGTGTATCCTTCACGTAATAATCAAAAAGTGCCTGTTTTGAGATGACCCAAAACTGTTGTACTACAATCACTGATGGGCCTTCTGCTCATCTTCATTTTCTTCTGCCTTTGTTCTGAACAGAACTGATCAAAACTGTACGTTCCAAAACGCAATTTAAAATATTGTAGCTGCTGGATACATGTAGCTCAGATCTGCACTCAACATTTCAACCAGAGACAGAACTGGCTGAACTGTTGAGTGCAGACCTGAGCTGCATGATTTCAGTAGGTACATTTGGATGCTGCAGGTGGTATGCAGAAGATGCAGTGGACAAAACTGAGTGAATCCAGCATTGTGTCTGAATTTTCCCCATGCAGGAGATTGATTTAGGAGTACATTAATGCTGGGAATAAAAATAGGATTCCATGTTTAATTCGTTTACTGTTCATAATTAAGATGATTCATTCATGTTGAAAATTTTTTGAACAGAATTATTAAACAACTCAAAGTGATGTATTTTGGTAAAAATAGGCTCATGTAGATATTAACTTGTGGGTTGGACAATGCAACATAAGCAGCAATACAAGTCCAATTAATAAGCTACAGGTAAGTAATTTGTTTGTATGAATACTTTGCCACTTTGAGTAGCACCCAGTTTCAGTGCAACAAATCCTCACTTACACGAAAGATTAAAAGAGAAATTCTTACCTATCGACTCAATTTGAAAAGTGAACGTTAGCTCTGATGACAGTTTTCTGCTGGATTTCAATCTACCTTGAAGATTTACAATCTTTAAACATCCTAGAATGTTAAAATACAGAGTGGCAGAAATAAATAGTTGAATGGTACGAGTTTTGGTACATTTCCAAAGACACAGCAGTATCAAAAACAAAGTTCATTAAAGTGTTAGGAGTACTTGTGGAAAAAAAAACGTTTTCCTACTAATTAACTAATCGAGGACCCATTTACCCAACAAAGACAGCTGTCCTGAGGGCACCTTTCAAATTTCAGACCTACAGAGAATAAGGAACAGAGGGTATCCTCTTAGAACAGGTCAATTTATTACTTCTACGCTGCAATTTCTTGCAGCTCCTAAAAATCTGGTATCTCTTGTCCAATTGCTCGGAGAACAGAGCTTTGTCAAATATAAATTTTCTATAGAAACTCAATCTAGCTATGGTTTAATCTACAAATAAGGGCAACAAACGTTCCAACATTTAAATGGGAAGAAGAGTCCTCGAAATTTTGCCAGTTTTGTTCTACAACCATCAGTACTAAAAAATTAACAAATGCATCTTGGGTATTATTTAAATGGTAAGTTTTTGTGACAGATAGACACAATTGGACTAACGGTAAACCTCCTTGGAAGAGGCTCAACATGAATATTTCCCGCAAATGTAAATAACTAAAAGGCTAAACCCATGTTGCACTATTAAATATCAAAGAAATATCTTTAGAGACAGGTCCCTGGAAAGAAGTTGGAAAATGCAGCGCTAGATTTTTAAAAATAACCAAAACCTACAATGTCAAAAAGAAAGAAAAAAAAACAAAAACAGGTGGTACAAAGGATTAGAACACTGTCCTTTCAACCTCTGGGACTTCGGTTTGAATCCAACTCAGGCTAACAGGATGAAAGTTTTCCCTGTCAAGTGCAAGTATTCTAGAGTAAATGAATTGGGGCAGTCTTAAACCAGTGTCTCTTGGGCTGGGTCAGTAGCACAATACTGGCTACAATTCAGAACTGGCACTAATTTATTAATCTTGCTTAGAAAGATTGCTTAAAAATGAAAGAAATGCTGTTGGACATAGAAAAAAAAACATACTGGCACATTGGGCTATATTCTTTCAAGGTTGGTTTGAAGGCATACCATTGGGTAAAGTTGAAGTAGCTTTACTTGATCAAGAAATGCTTGATGTTGATTGTGGGTGCTAAGAGTAGTTCCTTACCACTTGACCACAGAATTCATAGAATCATACAGCACAAAGAGCTACCAAAGCACGCAAAAAATATTTAAATTTAATAAAAAGCTAGTTATAACATTTGATTTGTTTTTCAATATGGTACTTGTTTAAAGGACAGAATGAAAATAGCAACTTTTTAAAGAAAGCAGCTATCTTGTTTTGGAAACTTACGATCCATGCAGACTATTATTGTATCTCTCTCTAGCTGGGTCACATGGATGACGTTTGCCTGTGGCATATCTGTAAAAAGTATTACCACAGCATTACTCATCTGCAGAATATTTTCAGTTTTCTTTTAAGCATTTATTTTCCCTGTGAAATAGACTGTAGAGACAGTGAACCAATGGAAATGATACTGGCTTTTCTGGGAGTTTTTGACCTTTAAATTAAGATTTCCCTAGTGAACGAGCAGCGATGATTAAAGGCAATCATCTCAATATGTTTGTTTCCTTTCCACTGGAACACAAACAATTGCAATGTTATTTTTCTAATACCATTTTAATTGTTTTATAAGTACTAATTTAATTTTGAAAAAAAACTTACCACACTAAATTATAGTTCAGAAATAAGACATGCAACAGAAATCAAAATTTAAAATTCAAAAGGGCAACCTTTTTAACAGGCTGCTCATTCGACAGATGCAGTAAATTTACACACATTTGCCTCTCAACTGATCTGGAGGAAGACATGAAGCATAGTTGCAGAATATTTATCTAACCCTACAATTTACATAATTCAACCGTGTCCAACTTCTTTTCACAAATGATAGCTGCGTGGTCCCAATAGCACAGGAATCATCATGTTTGTGATTTTTCCTAATTGCTATGGGTGGCAAGTGCACCTGGTTCATTCTTCTTCTGCACAGCAAGTTGCTGGGTGATGACATTCTAATGATTTGACGCAGTGAATACTAAGAATGCATCAAATGTCACTAAAGCCAATGGTAAGTCTAGTTGTGGCACAACGACCGAGACCTAAGCTGCGTGCAGTGCACTGAAGTGAATTCCAAAGAAAAGGATTGGTTAAGTTGACCCAGCTGCCTGTGTTTTTGGAGCTGGCGTTGCCAAAGGAAGATCTTACAAAGCAATTGTTTTTCCTTGTGGAACAAGGATATAGGAACATAGGCCATTCAGCCCCTCCTGCCTGCTCCGCCATTTGGTAAGATCATGGCTGATCTGTGATCCAACTCCATATACCTGCCTTTGGCCCATATCCCTTAATACCTTTGGTTGCCAAAAAGCTATCTATCTCAGATTTAAATTTAGCAATTGAGCTAGTATCAATTGCCGTTTGCGGAAGAGAGTTCCAAACTTCTACAACCCTTTGTGTGTAGAAATGTTTTCTAATCTCGCTCCTGAAAGGTCTGGCTCTAATTTTTAGACTGTGCCCCCTACTCCTAAAATCCCCAACCAGCGGAAATAGTTTCTCTCTATCCACCCTATCTGTTCCCCTTAATATCTTACAAACTTCCATCAGATCACCCCTCAACCTTCGAAACTCCAGAGAATACAACCCCAATTTGTGTAATCTCTCCTCGTAACTTAACCCTTGAAGTCCGGATATCATTCTAGTAAACCTACGCTGCACTCCCTCCAAGGCCAATATGTCCTTCCGAAGGTGCGGTGCCCAGAACTGCTCACAGTACTCCAGGTGCGGTCTAACCAGGGTTTTGTATAGCTGCAGCATAACTTCTGCCCCCTTGTACTCTAGATATAAAGGCCAACATTCCATTTGCCTTCTTGATTATTTTCTGCACCTGTTCATGACACTTCAATGATCTATGTACCTGAACCCTTAAGTCCCTTTGGACATCCACTGTTTTTAACTTTTTACCATTTAGAAAGTACCCTGTTCTATCCTGTTTTGATCCAAAGTGGATGACCTCACATTTGTCTACATTGAATTCCATTTGCCACAATTTTGCCCATTCACCTAATCTATCAATATCGCTTTGTAATTTTATGTTTTCATCAACACTGCATACAATGCCACCAATCTTCGTGTCATCGGCAAACTTAGATATGAGACTTTCTATGCCTTCATCTAAGTCGTTAATAAATATTGTGAATAATTGAGGCCCCAAGACAGATCCCTGCGGGACTCCACTAGTCACATCCTGTCAATGTGAGTACCTTCCCATTATCCCTACTCTCTGTCGCCTTTCGCTCAGCCAACTTCCTAACCAAGTCCGTACTTTTCCCTCGATTCCATGGGCTTCTATCTTAGCTATCTTCGAAGTATCTCCATTAAGTACATTTTATCAGCTTCTGCTGATAGAGACTGGTTTAGCGTGAATAGGCTGGCAGGGGAGTATGAAGTCAGGTCATGGTCAGACTGTGATAGATGGGTAGAAATCATCCACAGCAGGGTATTTTTTTCTGGACCCACTGTGGTCCTTGGAATATTCTCTGCGTTCACTTAGCCTGAAGTGATCTTCTGATGACTCAGGTGTTTTTTTTTGTTGCTATGCTGATTTGAACAGTGTCCTAAAGAGGGGGATCACTTAGTCTGATGAGCTTTTGTTTTTCTTGGGTCAAAGAAATTCTGAAGTAGGTGAACGTTCTGAAGTGGAACAGCCTAGGTATATACCTGACGCAGTGCTCATGTCTGAAAGGCAAAACAAGCCCTTTAAGTAGGTCATACAAATTTTAAAGTTCTAAGAGAACACAACGTTCTGTTTGTGATAGTTTTTATGGTGTCCCTCTGCTAAACTGTTTTTGTGGATGGACTCTTTATTTTTCAAATGAGCCATCTGTTTTTTTAAATTTAAGTCCACTTTTAGTGTCTGGCCCAGTTTTTTGGGTCACACGCACTTTCAGCAACCCAAGTCTCTAACTTACCCTCACTACAACGACACTAAGTTTCTTTCCAGAGATTCTTCAGACCTGAATTGATTAGCACGCAATTTCTTGCCTGATCCTACCTGCAGTCAGCCTCTGCTTTGGACTCTCCAGCAGTTATTGGAAGACAGCACCAGTCTTTAATTTTTCCATCTCCAATCTATAGGTGCTTTTACAGTATTTCTTTTGTTCTGATGCAGGATTGCGGAGAGAGATCTCTGGATGCCACTCTCCCTATTTATAAAACAAACTGGTCTTGGGGAACAGATAAATAATTAAGGAGCTTTTATAATTCAATGCCAGTTTTGGGAGAATGATCGCCCAGTACTGTGCTCTCTCATTTATACATCCACTCATTAAAGGGCAGAAGCTGAGCTAGCACAATGGCAGCAGTTCCTAAGATCTCTGGAAAAAATGAGTCTCTGCTGCTACTGCTGGAACAGAAGTTAGCAAATTTACATTACTAAGTGTAGCCCATAGGGAGAGATCCATACTTTTGCAGTCAGCTGCACTTTTCAAATGTAAAAGTACCTAGAAAGAAAACTCTGCCTCAATTGTTTTTTTATTATGATATGGTAAAAGATATTCCAGCCCACCATTTGAACCCTAAATTTGTCTCTTCAAAAAGAAGTGATTATAACCTGCTATAGAAATGTAATTGTCCAACACCTCCTGGCACTCAGTTAAATGTTCAAAACAATAGTGTAACAATTCTGTGCAACACATGACAGTTGCACAGAATATTGCCTCTTTTCATAGCATCATCATGAAAGGTGACAAAAACAAACTCTGTGCACCAATCCAGTCTCTATACCCACGGAGCCCAGCACGGAGGCTGACAGCAAACTATTAAACAACATGTCACTCCCACTGCCCCAAACCTACCTGGTTTTGGATTTGGTAAAAGGCAGCAATCATACTTCTAGAACCAAAAAGTCTTTTATAAAATATAGTCAAAGGAAGCGTGGGACCGATTAGGGACAAAAAAAGGAGATCTTTTTGTGGAGGCAGAGGGCATGAATGAATATGTCACATCCGTCTTCACTAGAGAAGAGGACGTTGCCATCGTAGCAGTTAAGAAAGAGGTAGTAGCGATAATGGACAGGATAAAAATAGATAAAGAGGAGGTACTTAAAACATTGGCAGTACTCAAAGTAGAAAAGCCGCCTGGTCGAGATGGGATGCATCCTAAGTTACTGAGGGAGGTAAGGGTGGAAATTGTGGAGGCTCTGGCTACAATCTTCCAATCCTCCTTAGATATGGGGATGATGCTCAGAGGACTGGAGGAGTGCAAATGTTACACCCCTGTTCAAGAAAGGGAAAGAGGGATAAACCTAGCAATTACAAGCCAGTCAGCCTAACGTCGGTGGTGGGGAAACTTTTGGAGACAATAATCTGGGATAAAATTAATTGGCAGTTGGAAAAGTATGGGCTAAAAAATGAAAGTCAGCAGGGATTTGTTAAAGGAAAATAGTGTTTGACTAACTTGATTGAGTTCTTTGAAGAAGTAATGGAGAGGGTTAGTGAGGGTAGTGTGGTTGATGTGTATATGCACTTTCAAAAGGCATTTGATAAAGTACCACATAATAAACTTGTTAGCAAAATTAAAGCCCATGGGATTAAAGGGACAGTGGCGGTGTGGATACAAAATTGGCTAAGGGACAGAAATCAGAGAGTGGTGGTGAACGGTTGTTTTTCAGACTAGAGGGAAATATACAGTGGTGTTCCCCAGGGATCAGTATTAGGACCATTACTCTTTTTGATATCCATTAATCACCTGGACCTGGGTAGAATTTCAAAGTTTGCAGATGACACAAAACTCAGAAATGTAGTAAACAACGTGGAGGATAGTAACAGACTTCAGGAGGACACAGTCTGGTGAAATGGGCAGACACATGGCAGATGAAATTTAACACAGAGAAGTGTGAAGTGATACATTTTGGTAGGAAAAATTAGGAGAATGTAAACTAAACGGTACAATTTTAAAGCGGGTACAGGAACAGAGAGACCTGGGAGTGCACATACACAAATCTTTGAAGGTGGCAGGATAAGTTGGGCAGGATAAGTTGAGAAGGCTGTTAAAAAAAAACATGTGTGATCCTGGGATTTATTAATAGAGGCATAGAGCACAAAAGCAAGGAAGTTATGCTAAACCTTTATGAAACATTGGTTAGGCCGCAGCTGGAGTATTGTGTTCAATTCTGGGCACCATGCTTTAGGAAGGATGTCAAGGCCTTAGAGATGATGCAGAAGAGATTTACTAGAATGGTGCCAGGGATGAGGGACTTCAGTTATGTGGAGAGACTGGAGAAGCTGGGGTTGTTCTCCTTTAAACGGAGAAGGTTAAGGGAAGATTTGATAGAGGTGTTCAAAATTATGAACCGTTTTGATAGAGTAAATAAGGAGAAATTGTTTTCAGAAGGGTTGGTAACCAGAGGATCGGCAAAAGAGCCAGAGGCGACATGAGCAAACTTTTTTTTTTAGGTAGTGAGTTGTAATAACCTGGAATGCACTGCCTGAAAGGGTGGTGGAAGCAGATTCTATAGTAACTTTCAAAGGGGAATTGGATAAATACTTGAAGGGAAAACAATTATTGGAGGGCTACGGGGAAGAGTAGGGGAACGGGACTAAATGAATAGCTCTTTCAAAGGGCCGGCAAAGGCACGATGGGCCAAATGGCCTCCTCCAGTGCTGTACCTACTATGATAGTTGTGCTTTACAGACACTAGAAAATCATTAAGGGCACTGGAGAATACAGTATATAAATGGGCATCATAAATGGAACAAATCAGCAGGATTACCAAGGCAAATCATTAAGCACATAGAATTGCCCCTGCCTTTTCTGCCTTTCAATAACAAATCAACCTTATTTAGAAAGAAAACTGGCAAAATATTATTTTGATAGTCAGTTTTGCCTTTTTTAAAAAAAAGTTCACATTTTTGTGGCTGCACAGGGTTTTAATGATCTACGTAGTTATGTAACATGGCTGCACAGGAAGAAAATGCCGTGTTCATATCCAATCTCTTCCAGTTTTTGCCGTGTGCACTGCACCAATATTACTGTGAAAAGAAAGACCGGCTCCTCAGTTTCTTTTACTCAGTTAAAAAGGCTACATAGACTGCGCTGGAAAATCAAGTAAACACATTAACTAAGAAACAGGAAAAATAATACAAACAAAACAAAAAGGCACGGCAGATTTTTACCCTATTCTACCCTCCCCCCAAAAACAGGCTATGCACATCTCCCAACAAGAGCAATGGTAGGCAATCTGGTCCCAGATCTCTGATGATCTATAACATGTTGCTTTGCAAAAACGACTCCGAGCAAATCCCTCTGATTTCCTGCTCATCTTGAGCGGTGATCTGGCCTTTGGTTGGCAATCTTAGATTCTTTATACACAGTATACAAAATGTGTCATGGATAATGACATAGTATATTTCCAAATCAGTTTAAAAAAAAACCTGAGTAAATGAAAAACATCACTTGATATGTTAATCTGTAATAAATGAGAACCAGCATACCTGTTTCAGTAAACCAGGATGAAGTAGAATTTGGATTGACTGTTTCAAATCGTACTACTTGATTAAGTTCTGTTCCTTTACTGACAGCAACACATAACAGTGGGTATTCTTGTTCTGGAACCACTAGCAATTCAAAGACTTTCAATGGATTTGGCAGAGGAAAGTCAACATGCTAGGGCAAAAACAAAAGACACAGGCTTTGCATTAAGAATACATTTTGTTTTTTCAAAACAAGATCAACCCTCCTTTCAAGGTTTACTGTGAAATACATATTCCATTCCATTCACTGGCATTAAGATTAATGTGAATTGGATTGCTGGTGAAAGAAGAAATTTATCAGGGGAGTGAACCATTTCCAAGTGTACAAGGTTTTGCGTGACAAGGGACCCAGGAACTTAAACATGTAATGCATTGTATATCTGGAATGGATCTCTGGGTGCGAGAAATATATTCCATTTGAAAATTTCTCATTTTATAGCATTAACTGAAACTACTTCTACTTGAAATAATGGCCTATTTATACTCTATTATTTTATTAGCTAAACAAATTAGGTCTGACGAAATGATTTTGCAAGATAATAGAAGAAATGAAGACCTATTTACATTTCAGTATGGCCTCTCGAAGCTGTATATCTTCTGGTACATATGCTGAATTTGTTTCTCTGAGGAAGGCAAGTCAAACCAAGCCAGGGATAAAATGGGATATCAGGGGGTGGGGGGTACAAAATACAAGTTTATCATATGAAAACTGTAACGAAGGAAGGGTCTTTTATGCTCAGTTTCAACCTTGGCTTCCTATTTGACCGAGATGAGCTTCTGACCACATATCAGCTCCATCACTAAGACCGCCTACTTCCACCTTTGTAACATATATGTCTATTTCCACCCCTGCTGCTGAAACACTCATTCCATGCCTTTGTTACCTCTAGACTTGACTATTCAAATACTCTCCTGACTGGCCTTCCACCCTCCATAAACTTGAGCTCATCCAACATGCTGCTGCCCGTATCCTAACTCACACCAAGTACCGTTCACCCATCACCCCTGTGCTCACTGACCTACATTGGCTCCTGGAGTGGTAACGCCTTGATTTTAAAATTCTCATCCTTGTTTTCAAATCCCTCCAGGGCCTCGCCCCTCCCTACCTCCATAACCTCCAGCCCACCAACCTTCCGAGATCTTTGTGCTCCTCCAATTCTTACCTCTTGTGCATCCCTGATTTTAATCACGCCACCACTGGCGGCTGTGCCATCAGCTGCCTAGGCCCTAAGCTCTGGAATTCCCTTCATAAACCACTCGGCCTCTCTCTCCTCCTTTAAGACGCTCCTTAAAACCTACCTCTTTGACCAAGCTTTTGGTCACCTGTCCTAATATCTCCTTATGTGGCTCGGTGTCAAATTTTGTTTGATAATCGCTCCTTTGAAGCACCTTGGGACATTTTACGATGATAAAGGCGCTATATAAATGCAAGTTGTTTTTTTTAAAAAAATGTTCGGCTGTTCACAAGCTAAATACAGGTGAGGAAGGTTATTCAACCCACTCCAGAAAGACCCAATGGTTCTCCCACCCCACCATAGCTGACAATTGGTTCTTCATGATTGTAAGGTTTGCGCTTCCACTAGTCTACCCAGAAGTTCTATCCATTTATTGATCACTATGAAAAGCAACCTTGTGACATTAGTCCTAAATTTGACAATCTCCAATCTTTTCAGAACTGTGGCCTAGAATTCCACCTCATGAATGTTGGTGAGAAAGTATGCAGACTTCATTGTATGTTATAGCATAGGAGGCAGCCATTTGGCCCATCGTGCCTGTGCCAGCTCTTTGAAAGAGCTATCCAATTAGTCCCACTCCCCTGCTCTTTCCCCATAGCCTTGTAAATTTTTTCCCTTCAAGTATTTATCTAATTCCCTTTTGAAAGTTGTTATTGAATCTGTTTCCACCACCCTTTCAGGCAGTGCATTCCAGATCATAACTTGCTGTGTAAAAAAAAAAAATCTTTCCTCATATTGCCTCTGGTTCTTTTGCCAATCACCTTAAATCTGTGTCCTCTGGTTATCGACCCTTCGGCCATTGGAAACAATTTCTCCTTATCAAAACCCTTCATGATTTTGAACACCTCTTTCAAATCTCCTCTTAACCTTCTCTGCTCCAAGGAGAACCCCAGCTTCTCCAGTCTCTCCACATAATTGAAGTGCCTCATCCCTGGTACCATTCTAGTAAATCTCTTTTGCACCCTCTCTAATGCCTTGATACCCTTCCTAAAATGTGGTGTCCAGAATTGAACACAATATTCCAGCTGCAGCCTAACCAGTGTTTTATAAAGGTTTAGCATAACTTCCTTGCTTTTGTACTCTATGCCTCTATTAATAAATCCCAGGATCCCATATGTTTTTTTGAAAAACAGCTTTCTCAACTTCTCCTGCCACCTTCAAAGATTTATCTATATATACCCCCAGGTCTCTCTTTTTACCAAAATGTATCACTTCACACTTCTCTACGTTAAATTTCATCTGCCATGTGCCTGCCCATTTCACCAGTCTATGTCCTCCTGAAGTCTGTTACTATCCTCCACATTGCTTACTACATTGCCGAGATTTGTGTCATCTGCAAACTTTGAAATTATACTCTGTATATCCAAGTCCAAGTCATTAATATATATCAAAACAGCAATGGTCACAATACCGACCCCTGGGAAACACCACTGTATACTTCTCTCCAGTCTGAAAAACAACCATTCACTCTCTGCTTTCTGGTCTCGATCCAATTTTGTATCCACGTTGCCACTGTCCCTTTAATCCCAGGGGCTTTAATTTTTTTAACCAGTCTATTTTGCGGTACTTTATCAAATGCCTTTTGAAAGTCCATATACATATCAATCGCATTACCTTCATCAACCCTCTCCCTTACTGCATCAAAGAACTCAATCAAGTTGATCAAACTTGATTTTCCTTTAAAAAATCCGTGCTAACTTTCATTTATTAGCCCATACTTTTCCAAGTGCCAATCTATTTTGTCCCGGATTATTGTGTCTCAAAGCAATTTCCACCCTTACTTCCTCAGTATCCTAGGACGCATCCCATCTAGACCAGGTGACTTTTCCACTTTGGGCATTGCCAACCTTTTAAGTACCTCCTCTTTATCTATTTTTATCCTATCCAATTTCTCTACTACCTCGTTATTTACTGTGACATTGGCTGCATCATCTTCTTTAGCGAAGTATTCATTCAGTACCTCAGCTATGCCCGCTTCCTCCTCAAGATGATCTCCTTTTTGGTCCCTAATCAGCCCCACCCTTCCTTTGACTACCCTTTTATTATTTATATGTTTATAAAAGACTTTTGGGTTTCCTTTTATGTTACCTCCAATCGAGTCTCATTCACTCTCTTTGACCCACTTAATTCCTTTTTCAGTTCTCCCCTGTACTTTTTGCATTCAGCTTGAGTTATGAACCAGACATTTATCATGAGCCTCCTTTTTCCATTTCATTTTAATCTCTATAACTTTAGTCACCCAGGGAGCTCGAGGGATGCCCTTCCTTTTCGTGGGAATGTGTCTAGTCTGTACCAGAACTATCTCCTCTTTGAAGGCCTCCCATTGAACTTATTCAAACACCTTGGATCCAGTAAATATTTGAAACCAGTCTTTTTGGGGATGACAAGTGGTGATAAAAATCTTATTTTTTTTATAAATAGGAACCTCCCCAATAGTGTGCAATTGCATCAAAATGTTCACTTTGACTGGTAGCAGTCCCCAAAACAATCTCGACAAACAGTGGGTAACTTTCTTGAAAGCATAGTGACTGTTCATCTCCAATTGTCTCCTTGAAGATGCATCTGTTGTGATATGGTCCCACAGAATTGATGCATAGAAGCTTGGGGGGGGGGGGAGGAAAGAGGTGGAGGAAGGATCGGAATAGGGAAGGAGAAATAAAGATTCTAACATGACTGATCAGGTGGAGGGGTCTGATAGTTACCCATGGCATGACTTTATATTTTTTATATTTCCCCTAAAATATCAACCTCTTGGTCTTAAGTGTGATGCAATTGGTTTCAACTAATGTCCAAAAAAACCCCTGGGGATCAAGACATCAGTGTTTCCTTAAAATTCAGACCATCTGGATTTTAACCAATTTCCTTCCTTGGGCATTTCACATACAGAGGACAATATTCAAGAACTTGTGTGTGTTTTTCATACACTATATGCCAATTGATTATGGAACTCAAGTTGTTTAAAAAGAAAGATTCAAGAAGAATAATAGATCTGTTCAGTGGAATTTATTAGACTAGACTGCTGTGCATTCTGGTACATAGTTGTTACACTGTCATTTTGTCACAACCCAGTTGGGGAATTGTGTGGAGGTGGTCTTGCTTGTAATGCATATTGTAGTGTCAGGAAATAGTGATCATAATTTTCATTATAACCGTAGTCTTTAAGAATTGAATTTTGTTGCAATGCAAAATTGTGAAAAACAGCCTTACCGAGGACAATTTACAAGGTTGCTGTTATTGGGTATACGTAAACATGCTATTTCATAAGACTGAGATTCAAAAAGTACCCATCTCAAAAATAATCCATCCAACTCTTGATGTTCGGTCTCTATGTTGCATCACCTGACCAATTTTCATTTGCATTTGACAGGAAAAAGTAAACCCACATACTGGAGCTCTGACTGAACGAAAGCACAAAGCTGCATGATTTGTAAACGTTCCACTTACTTTGATCAACATAAACTTCTGCATTTGCTCAACCCACTCTAACAAGACGATGCTAGATTGCAATGCACCACAAAGGTATTTATGTCCTGTGTAAGGATTCCTTACTGTAATAAACAATAAGCAACTTAGTATTTTTACCAGCACTGTACACAATATGTTGGGTTACATGCTCAACTAATATAATGTGTACAAGTTTTTTTGCTACAAAATTTTGTGTTGTCTGTCACTTGTCACCACATCTCAGAAGGGGCAATGGTGATTACTCTCAAATTGGCCTCAAAACCCCTGGGTTAAGGAGGGGAAAATCAGCCAGAATTCTTACTCCTCATCAATATCCAACAACCTCTGTTAGAAGTGCATTTGTGTGGATGCCAGGTGAGGACAAGACTAGGCTTGGCTGTATCGCCCAGGCTATTGACGCTCACTGTCAAGAATCATACATGTGGTGGTGTGCTGGAAGGCGTCTGGGACCTGTGGAACCATAGCCCAGGATCAATGCCTTCAAGAGAGGAAAGATTTGGAGAAAATTGGCAGAAAGAAAATAGCATTCAAGTAGTACATTGGAACATTAAGCATAATGGCTTAAGTATCACTTTTTAAAAAAATACACAAAATAAGCCTAATGACAACACTGCAGTGGGGGAAGAGGTACAGTGCTGTTCAAAGAGCAAATTCATGCCAATTTTTCCCTGTTACCTACAAATCTCAATCACTAATGATAAACACACTGTCAATTAAAGTAGGGAAATTTGAAAGTTAATCAGTTAGGGTCTCAGCACAAGACCTTCTAACAGAGATGCTATAATCAATTGACTATTAATACTACTTGGCCACTTTAATGTATTTTCTGACAGTTTGAAAGATTTGATAGCTTTGTCCACAGATCCCTGAAAGTAGCAGGACAGGTAGATAAGGTGGTTAAGAAGGCATATGGGATGCTTTCCTTTATTAGCTGATATATAGAATATAAAAGCAGGGATGTTATGCTGGAACTGTATAAAAAACTAGTTAGGCCACAGCTTGAGTACTGCACACAGTTCTGGTCACCACATTACAGGAAGGAGTAATTGCGCTAGAGAGGGTGCGGAGGAGATTTACGAGGATGTTGCCAGGACTGGAGAATTTTAGCTATGATGACAGATTGGATAGGCTGGGGTTGTTTTCCTTGGAACAGAGGAGGCTGAAGGGTGATTTGTTTGAGGTGTACAAAATTATGAGGGGCCTAGATAGATAGGAAGGACCTATTTCCCTTAGCAGAGGGGTCAAAAACCAGGGGGCATAGATTTGAAGTGATTGATAGAAGGATTAGAGTGGAAATGAGGAATTTTTTTTTCACCCAGAGGGTGGTGGGGGTCTGGAACTCACTGCCTGAGAGGGTGGTAGAGGCAGAAACCCTCAACTCATTTAAAAAAAATAACTGGACGTGCACCTGAAAGAGCTGTGACCTGCAGGGCTACGGACCAAATGTGGGAAAGTGGGATTAGACAGGGTGGCTTGTTTCTCAGCCAGCACGGACACGATGGGCCGAATGGCCTCTTCTGTGCCGTAAATTTTCTATGATTCTATGAACATCTTCCAACTATTATTTTATTCTCTACTTAACTCAGAACAGCACATTAAATGGAGATATTTAAGAAAATAGAGTAACTCCTTACCAACACAACATTTTTGGCAGCCTTTTGTATCTGGAATTTTTGTAGATACTGCAAACTTCCTGCAAAATAAAAGTAAGAGTTAGCTGCTTAAATCATACAATCTTTATTATATACATTAACAATTAATAGCAGTTAGAAGCAATTAATAGGTTGTTGAGTGAGGCACTGACTAATGTCGATCAGGTTTGACAGCAAGTGTCAACAGGCTATTCAACTAGAGACAGCATGATAGCTGAACACAATCCTTTCTTTGTCCAACATTCAGTTCCACCAGAGGTCCCTGGATAGCAACCAGGAGCTACAACCCTGGCTGATTTTCTTCCCCTAATTCAGAGGCACTGAGACCAATGGTAAATTACCCAACTGCTGCCCCAGCTGAGCTAAACCAACTCAGGATATTTGAGTGAATCTGGAACATCAGCACCACAGCACTTGATGCATTTACCCACTAAACCTAGGGGAGCTTAGTCATTTGGATTTAAGCATCACGTTTTTAATTCTGAAGCAGAAGAGAACCAAAAAAGCAACTACATAAAAATAAATTCTTGTTAGCAGAAAGAGGAAGAAAATAGCAGCTGCAGCATCCAATAATATAAAAATTACCTTTGCAGGGCATGAAATGTGAAAACACTTCTTCCCAATCTTAATTAATTTTAGAAAAAAATGTCTGGAAGAAATTGATATTAAGACCAGATAGTTTATGCAATTACGGCACAGAACATCACCGATTGCTCCTGCTTGTTCCTAGATCCAGAACTAAGGACAAATGCAGGCCAGGCCAGTTCTGTATGAATTTAAGAGCATGTTTTTCCTGCAAACTACCAATTTCAACTAGAAAAAACATGGCATTGAAATGGATCACTTTTGAAAGAGGTTTCCCTTGTCACATGAAAGCTTCTTCAGTTTGTATTTGTACATGGTGAACATTATGACATACTGCACAAGGACAACATTTCATTCTTCTTCTGACTCCCTTTTTCAGGTTGAACACAGGTGAGCAACTTGCTCTCTGCCAATGCCACTGTGCAACCAGTCATCAAGCACCTTGTCTCTGATTTCCCTCCTGATTGAATTATGGGGAAGTGCCTGACTTCTATCTGAGGACAGCAAAGCCAAGCTTTGGAACTTACATGGGTGGCGTTGGAACTTATATGGGTGACTATAGTAACAAGCCATATTCTACCACTCCGTAAGCTCTTACAGTGCTGCAAGTACACCAATTGTCTGGTACTTTAACAGTGTCTCCTCTATTTTATTGATACTATCATCTAAACTTTCCTCTCGTTTCCCCTAAAACTGTAAATACATTATCCTATAGACTCTTCCTCCTACCTACATCACTGTGTTGAAATAAATACATCTCATAATTGTGAAACTCCTTAGCACCCTCAGCTTTTCCTTCCTTTTCCGATATTTGAATTTTAAACCCCAAGATTGACCTAACCGCATCACTACTTCTCGATTTACTACATTTCTTTTACTTTTTTAAAAAAAACCTTGGTGATATCACTTTTGTAAGGGTTAATATGTAATGCAGGATTTCGCGTGTAGTGTGGACTCTCAGAGATAAGCAAAAGCTTTGCTGGCTCGACAGAATAGTGCAGCAACTTTGAGGACTGGAACAAGTTGGTTTTGGCGAAGGTGGAGTCCAAGGTAGAGAGACAAGTCTTATTAAAGCTCTGTATAGGCATGTTTATTCTATTGTATATAGGTAAGAAACAGGGATGGTGTGCCATGATCCGGTTGGGACAGACAGACACAGTCACCCGGAGCTCCCGATGGGTATCCCGCTTGTGAGTATCTGATCATCATTCATGAGTGTGTGTTTGCTTGACTGCTTAACAAAGATCCATTTTAACCCACTCTATTCTCCAAACTGTCTTGCAGCATTTATTCCAACAACTTTGATTTCACAATTTAAAAAAAAATCTAAAATAGGGTAATTCATTATTGCATAAGTCCATTTACTTCACTGTTAGTAACACCCGCCCTCTCCACCAATAAACAGTGCGCTTCAGTCAGTAACAAAGACACTCGGCTCTCCGCCAATCAACAGCGAGCTTCAATTGAGCATTTGGCTTCAATATCTCAGTATTTCTCACTGTGTCACCCATAGTAAATTATTTAATTCCAACAAAGTGTATGAAAGAATCTCCTCTTACCTTGGAAGTATTCTGTCAGGAAGTCTATATGCAGGAATAGAGACTGGCAATTTTTGCATTTGTCTAGCATACTCAAAAAGACCCAACAAATTGTGAGAGTAAAGTTGGGAAGCTTTTCCTGAAAAAAAAAGAAAAATGCCTTTCAAGCAACAGTATACTACTTCAAGAGTATCAAATGCCATCTACACATATCAGATGTCAAGACAGTAATTTGTTAAGGAATTCTTGGTTTTTATATTTCTTCTCTTTGATTTCACATTTTCAAGAGAACTCAAAGCCTGTGGTGAATTAATTCCTTTTATTGCATTCTTGATTTTGATGCCTGTGAACGTCTTAGCTGCATCTTAGTCCTGTGGTCATATTTTTATATTTGCTCAGAATTCTGAGAATACATCACATTCTCTTTTTTGTGCAAAACTGACCCGTGACTTTAAATGACTATATGTCATAGCAGACAGGCTTTCCATCTCAACTTGAACTTTGCAATGACATACCTACAAGCAAGTGAGGGACATCAGTGTTTCAAATAAATGAAAACAGTTCTCTTGCTGAAAACAGCAAGACACAGCTGATATGTTCACAAACAGGAAAGAGCAGCTGACCCAATGCAATCTAAAAAGACAAGGCTTATTATTTAATCTCTTGAGGAAGGTGAATGGTCAGAAAGAACTTCCAAAAGGAATGAACTTAGATTTCTCTCTCATCCTCTCCCGCAACGTAATCAAGCAAAACCTTTAAGAATATCAACCTAACATTACAATAACTATTTTCAATCTTGATCACTGATTTATTTCCAGAAGAGGTTCAGAACCAGTTATCATCACTGGGATAATTGATACATCCCCTCCAAGGGCAGCAGGGTTCAACAACCTGTAACGTAGAAAAGCAGTAGCAATGCTAATATGTGGAGAATTTAATTTGAAGAATGAGGACTGGACAGGATCTGCTTAGGAAAGGAAATGTTACTCACCACAACAAATTCTGTTTCTCTGAAGGAGAACAGCTGATATTAAAAAAAAAATCATTCTCAGATGTGGGAAACACTGGTAAGGCCGGCATTTATTGCCCATCCCTAGTTGCCCTTGAGAAGGTGGTGGTGGCCCTTCTTCTTGAATAGCTGCAGTTTTTGTAGTGAAGGTGCTCTCACAATGCTGTTAATAGGGAGTTCCAGGATTTTGACCCAGCAATGATGAAAAAACAGCAATATGTGTCCAAGTCAGGATGGTGTGACTTAGAGGGGAACTTGGAGGTGATGGCATTCCCATGCACCTGCTGTCCGAGGTTGCAGGTTTGGGAGATGCTGCCAAAGCAGCCCTGGCGAGATTCACAAGCTGAAAGCTTCAAGTGCTGATTGCAATACCTTTCCCCATATTAGGTCCCTTTCTAATGTAAATCTCAGTCATGTAGATGTTATCATAACAAGGTATTACTTAGAACAAGGTATCCAGAGGAACAGAAGGAGGAAAGGTGGGTTTTCCAACCTGATAAAACCCACTTTCCCTCTTTTAATCCTATATATACTGGGATTGCTGCTACTATAGGAGATAAAGGAACTTACCCTCTAATAGTGTGACCCCAATCCTTGCCAGATTAGATTTAGAGGGCAGAGAACATGTTAAAAGTGAAACATTTCAGGATCCATTTTGGCACCCAGTGTTAAGCACTTGGCTGGCCTTAGTTTTCTTTATAACAAATGAACAAAAGGCATTGAAGACAACATTGGATCGGGAAAGGTCTATGTAAATATCAACACTACACACACTAAAGTGTACTCTATGCTCAGTATTAGATATGAAAAAGAGAGCAAACAGCTAAGGAACTGCAAATTGATTGAACTCAAATTATTTTAAGAAGGGATTTGAGATTAGCGATAATCTGATCCTTCAAAAGGACGTCTCACAATCACAATCCTTTAAAAAAAACATTTTCCCCAGAATTTGTGTACTTCAAGACGAGAAATGTTACTGATAGAGAACAGAACAAATTCCCAATTCAGACACTTGTGTCAATATCAAGTACTCCCAGGTTAGGTTTAGCCTGAAAGATGCAGAGTAAAGCTCCTCTATGCTGTCCCAAAAATGGGACTCAGCCCAACCTAGAAAAACACCTTGACTGCACCAGTGTGACATTTTTCCATTTCTCATACTACCCACCTTGGAATGAGATTGTCAAATTAGGGGTAGTTTTTGTGAGGTGCGGCCATGCTAACTAGAAACTAAGTTGAGACTGTGCATTTATTTTACACATGACCTCCACAAGTGGCACACAGAGGAAACTTTCATTGCATTGCTCAGGGCTGGATTTAAACTGATATCCCCAAGGTGAAAGGCCAGTGTTTAACTCACTGCACCACCCAGTTCCCCAATCATGAGCCTTTTTAAAACTCAAGCCTGCGTGTCACAAGGACTCATGGGAGTCATGAAAACATCTGCTATTCAAATTGAAATTCAAGTAAACTAGTAAGTATCTGTAGTAAATGGCAAAGGAGGTTGTGGTTTTTGAGAGAGATTTCTCTTTCTCCCTCCACCCTCACTAGAATGCTTTCCTCAAGCTGTCAATTTCTTCTGGCATGGTGAGGTAATATAGTGTTACTATTGGGTCAAGAGGTCGATGTCCAAATACTTCATAAACAGCCTCATACAGGAAGCCACTAAACTGGCCCTTGCCATCGATGTGAAACTCTGCCCGGGATCCTATTTTGAGCAGCAAGAGGGAATGTGCTCTGGAGATTCAGAGGTTATTCTTGCGGCAGTGAGACTATTCCTAGGATATCTCCTAAGTTTTCCATCTCTGGAAAGTTTCCAGTTTGAATATCTCTAGGCTTACCAGAAGTCTGAGCTACTCAAGCACAAGGATGGTTTTGACTACTGACAGGCTGCCACCTGAAAAGGTGCTGATTTCAGCTAATATTAGCAATACACTCTATTAGCTTAGCCATCATCACCCATAAGGGTTTTGTGGGGACCTTGAGACAATGCAAAGCAAAATATCCTGAATCCTTTATTACCTTGCCCTGTAGAAATTACCTGCAAGTTTCCCTAATTGTTGAGGTATACGTATCCAAGAGGGTCTGGGCTACAGCAAATCCCATAAACACGTTACCCCAATAAATTTTTCATATCAAAATCCCTCCCTCTCTGACACATGGATATGACAAAATAGCACGTTGTTTCTTTTGAAGTTATTTTACCTCAACTGGCGCCTACTTCTATACCTAGGAGTCAGTAAAGCACTTGGCTCTAAGTAGGTTACCAAAAAAGCAAAAGAACAGTATGAATAAACACTAGAAAACTTTACATAATGGCCTCAGAATACCCATGTTACAAGTGATCTTGATCCACATGTATGCAAATATAAGGAGTGGCACAACACCAGGTTATAGTCCAACAGCTTTATTTGAAATCACAAGCTTTCGGAGCTTTGCTCCTTCGTCAGGTGAAGTGAAGAGTTGCATAAAGGCACAGCATATATAGTCAGAGAACAATGCCTGGTGATTACAGATAATCTTTCTAACTGCCCTTTATCACACCTCGGCAGAGAGATAAAGGGCAGTTTGGCCGAGGTGTGATAAAGGGCAGTTAGAAAGATTATCTGTAATCACCAGGCATTGTTCTCTGACTATATATGCTGTGCCTTTATGCAACTCTTCACTTCACCTGACGAAGGAGCAAAGCTCCGAAAGCTTGTGATTTCAAATAAAGCTGTTGGACTATAACCTGGTGTTGTGCGGCTCCTTACATTTGTCCACCCCAGTCCATCACCGGCATCTCCACATCATCACATGTATGTAAACCTCAGTGAGTTGTTTCTATTTTATTCCAGATTTTTTTTTAAAGTATAAATTTACCTTTGCTTTGATTTATTTGATTTTTTTTTGTTGAAAATGACAATTTTTCTGCCAGATGTCTTGGAATATGACCCTTCACCACCCCAGCAAACCATCCTGGGCATGTCAATAACAGGGAGCATCCCAGAGTGGCTCCATTGCAAACAGCAAAGGGGAAATGGGACAACTTCAAACCAGCTGAAAAGTTGCTCCACACACACACACACACACACACAAACCCAGGAAAGCATGAGAATGCAAATTTCCTAGCCCACTGAATGGAGCTGTCTGACCATGAGAAACCAAAGTAGCATTACAACTTTCTGAAGTTATGCGCCCTTTGGTCTGCAACAAAGCCATTGTTGGACTCATGGGTTGGTTCCCCATTTCAAAAAGAAAATCAAATAATAAATAACTAATAAATCCAATAAGGAACTCAGGAGAAACTTCTTTACTCAGAGAGGTGAGAATGTGGAACTCGTTACCACATGGTGGTTGAGGCAGGTAGCATAGATGCATTTAAGGGGAAGGTAGATAAGTACATGAGGGAGAAAGGAGTAGAAGGATATGTTGATAGGGGCAGATTAAATAAAGTGAGAGGAGGCTCGTGTGGAGCAGAAGCACTGGCACAAACCTGTTGGGCCAAATGGCCTGTTTCTGTACTGTAAAATGTTATTCTAATACGTTAAAGATTAGTTTCTTCTATAAAAATGGGGAGTACTCTGAATAACAGGTTCTCACCTAGACTGACTTTTCCCTGCAAGTAAAAAAAACTCCAGTCAGTCCTTAGAGGATCTCAAGCACAAGGCTATGGGAGCACCTCAGTTATCTTAGTGGCAAAATCTAACAGAGTATCATGTCTTGCTCTCTGATGCATGTGATGAGATGTTCATCTTGTTCAGAATGTACTGGAGGAATTGGATGTGAATATTCATCCTTGCAAACAACTTTTAATAATGTAACTGAGCATGCTGTAGCTTTGCCCTAATCACCAAAAAGAAATGAACCATACAATGACAATACATAAAGGACTAGAACCTTTACTTGTTTAAATTGCACAGTGGCACAGAAGTGACTGATAAAAAAAATTGCCCAGCAAAATCCTTTCATTCTCAGGAATGTGGACGTCGCTGGCAAGGCTGAGATTTATTGCCCATCCATATATACCCATCTCAATAATGATTGAAGGGAAACATGGGCATGCTTTTGGGCAAGCAAGTGACAATTAAGTGCAGTGACACACATGATCATACAGCAAAAAGCCCACAGTTGTTCTTAATTTGGGCTAAATTCCTTCCCTCGTGAGAGTTGCATGAAGGGCACATGACAAGAGATAGTGGGGGCTATTTTGGGTAACCCCCAAAACCGGGTAACATAACATTTGTGCTGCCTGGTAATTTACCGGATTGCTGTGCCAGCCAGTGCTACCTGTGCTCACCAGCAGGGGGACCAGATATCGCGAGTGGCTAGCACCACTTAAAGGCAGCCTGCATCTCTTAGAGGTGCAGGTGGCTGCAGGAAGTGAGTTTGTGCTGCAATATAGTGCAGCATGGTGATGATGAAACCTCTGGAATTTTTTAATGAGCAACAACTGGGCTACTCATTAAAAAATTTTGCGGGACTCTGATATTTGCAAAATATAAGATATGGGTCCGCACAGAGTCTGAACGGAGATCAGACATCGCACACGTAAAACACAGATGCAGGTCCCATCCCTATGTTCATAAACTGTTGAGTTATTTTAAAACAGTGAATAAAGGTTGCATACTACATACTTACATCCTCTGAGCTGCACACCAGACCTCACCAATCTGCCGATCTGAGTTTGTACAGGGCCTGCAAGAGAGGTTTCTACCGGGCCTGCGAGAGTGTGTGCACCAAGGTTCTCTGATGATGCACTAGAGGCCTTGGTGCAAGAGGTGGACAGAAGGAGGGACATCCTTCTCTGGAGGGGAGGAAGAGGGGGCGGCAAGAGACCCTCCAGACATACGCTCCCGAGGCAGTGAGAGGCAGTAGGGGACAAAGTCACTAGCAGGTGCATAGCACCACGAGCATGGATGCAGTGCAGGAAGAGGTTCAACGCTTTGACATAAGTGGTCAAAGTGAGTGAGGTCAACTGTCAAGTGGCGTCTCCTACCAACTACACCACTAGCCGCATCCACTGCTCCACGCACTACAACCTCCATCACCCACATACCAACAAACTCTTTCCATCAGTACTCAACTCTTCCAATCAGATGCTTCCTCTCACCCATTACCACTGTTACAAGCTGCATACCCACAACTCAGGTCACAGGTCACACACACTGGCAGCTATTCAACCATGACAGCCACATTATCGAAACATCTTGCAGGACACTCATCGACATATATCCTGCTTTCTTGCAGGAGAAGGTGGTGCATAACAGCAAGTGGCAGTGGCTCCATGGAACATGAACCTGCTATCCTCTCAGGATGACACAGCATTCCTGTCCCACCCCAGCCACTCTGCCAGCGCCCTTGCTGCTGCCTGTCAGCTAGCCAGCCTACTCCCTGTAGAGTATTGAAACTTTATTATAGGAACATAGGAAGGTACGAACAGGACTCCTGTTCCTATCTTCCTATGTTCAATGAAATCATGGTATTTGTTACCTAACTCCGTATATCCGCCATAGCCCGATATCCCTTAATACCTTTGGTTAACAAAAATCTATCAAGCTTAGATGGATTGAGACAGCATCGACTGCCGTTTGCGAAACAGTGCTCCAAATTTCTACCACCCTTTGCGCGTGGAAGCATTTCCTAACTTCATTCCTGCAAGTCCTGGCTCTAATTGTTAGGTTATGACCCCCAGTCCTAGTATTCAAGTATAGGAGACCTCCAAAAACAGGTACAAATGCATCAGCAGCCAGAAGCAATAATCCAGCAATTAACCTGTAACTCCTGCATGATCCCTTTAAATAGCGCTGGTGGGGGCAGGTCCATCATGATATTTAAGACCTGTTCAGCTCTGCGAGGTTAAGACAGTGGGTTGGCTGGAGCGTTGAGTTCCAAAATCACACCTGTCCCTTTACATCAGCGTTGCACATTGATCTACCGACTACTCTCCCTACTGTACATGGTGCCGGTGTTTGTTACCTGCGCGTGCACGAACGCCTTTACCAATATGGCATCTGGTGCACCACACGCTAGAAGTGTGGGCACGCATTCCGGACGCCATTTTGGGTCCTTAGGAGTCCGCGTAGCGCCTACACAACGGGCACTACGTGGCCCAATTTAGAGCCCAGTATTCTATTGGAGAGCTTTTATAAAGGGGATCAAACCAGACTTATGCTCTATGATCTGGTTCATGCAATTTTTATTTAGCTCACCTGGAGGATTCTGTATGCACAGGACATGGACGATCTCTGTAACTAACCCATGAAGCATAAGTATCTCAAACAAAATACTGCATACAAGTTGTATAAAGATCTTTATAGATTGCAAAGAATAATTTTGTGCCATTCATTCAACGGTCCTTGTTTCAAGTACATGAGAAGTGGTTTACAGAATTTCAGATATCAAAAAATTGTATGGAGCTTACCAGATATCGATAGTAATGCATTGTTCATTACATACAGCCACGTGCACCTTCTTTGGACAAGCTAAAATGAAAACATAAGCTCAGTAACGAAACACATTGGAGTAGATTTCAACCTCCAAGAACGGGTGGTTTGGGGGCGGATGGGCAGTGAAAATGCTATGTTTTCAGAGCGGGACCGCATCCCGGCTGCAACACACCTACTTCTTCGGAGATTTTGAGGGTGATGACAAGTCACCAAAATGTATACCATTTCTGTGCCTGTGGAGAGCAGACACTAGGAAGTCCCACCCTCATTTAAATCCGGCAGGCCGACACTTAAAGGGGCAATGTACCTCATTGAGATACTTAAATATTAATATCTTGTGTATTGGACAATTAAAATTAATTTAACCTTACCTGTTCGGGTTTCCCATCTCCTCTGAATCGCATCAGGTGAAAGCAGGCGGGAAGGGCCAGATCCATAGGTAAGTGCCTTTATTGCACTGCTTGTGGACCAGGAGGAGTAGGAGTGCTTCATCCAGGCCCAGCAAACTCACTTGGCCGACAGGACTCCCCACGATCGGCCCACCCCCCCTCACCCGCACCAAATCCACAAAGCTTGCTGACCACTGATCCACGATGGTGGCTGACCCACCTCCACCCCAATCCACGATGGTGGCTAACACCCCCCCCCCCCCCCCCGATCCACGATGGTGGCTGACCCCCCCACCCCGTCCACATCCCCTCACCACCACCGATTTTTTCCAGGCCCGATGATCTCTCCTCTCTCCTCACCACCCCCCCCAACCCCCCGATGTGCAGCTCCTTTCACTGCCGACGGCCAGCCAGCCTGTCAGTCAATCAGGCTGGCTGCCAGGCACAAAACCCAGAAGTGCCATTGATGGGCCTCATTAAGGTCGCACTGGATTTCGCACCCGGAAATCTTCCCCTCCACTCCCTTTCTGGCTGGAAGTTAAAAAATATCCCACTGAGCAGTTTAGAGATTAAGATGTATAAGGTATTTCCCTCCCCACCTTCCCCAGTAAAGCAAGCCAATTTATCTGTGATCTATTTCAGTATAACATTTAATTTCTCAAGTTGGGTTCTGGGAAGTACATTGAGGGTGTATTTCCATTGGGGTAAGCAACAAATTAAATGCTAAAAATTGTTTAGAACAGTTAATCTAAAAACTGAATGTTTACCTGCTCCATTGATGTTTCATGTAATTCATTAAGGTTTAAAGTGTAAATGCCTTCTTCAGCACCAAATATAAGGTACTGATCTGCAGAGGGAAAAGTGCAAAGAATTAAATATAAGAAAGCAGAAATCAAGGATAAAAACTTTGAATTTTTAGTTCTGGAAACAGCAAATACCTCTTGTGTCTGGATTAATCCACGATGTTGCACAGTGAATTTTCAGAGGGCAACCATTGAAAACCTTAGAGAAACAAGCACCCATCTGAAAAAGATTGATTTAATTTCAGTTTTATTCAAAATAGAGTTGCACTGGACACTTTACATGATATGTTGTAAAATGAAAACATACAGGGTAACACCACCAGACACTTCCTTTTTAACTACAGTGGGGCTGTTTGATTCCTACGCAACCAGGTAATATGTTTTGTAAGGTGTGTTTCACTGAATTTGTTCCTCTTTTTACTTACTCCCGTACTGAGACCAAACATTTCACAAAAAAACATGATAGGTAATGCACAACTTTCTGAAATAGCAATCACAACAACATTTTAATTTTGCAATTAGTACAGTGTCTCCCCAGAAATAATACAGGAAATGTGATGTTTTTAAACTACAGCCACAGCAAAAGTCTGTTGCAATTAGTGTTGTTTAATTCTCATCCACCATGCTAGGTCCAGGTGTCACATTGTGTTATTGGTTAATAACAGCTAAATGATCCAGTTCTGTACTTGGATTCCTTTAACACCCATTTCCAGCTTTTACCTTTTTTGTCTGCAAATTTATTTCATAATGTGGTATTACTACCTAAAAAAATCAGAACAAAATAATATGAACTATATTCCTGTTTTGTAGTGCATAGTTCACTTCAAATTTGTATTTTATTTAGAAATGGTATACATTTTGGTGACTTGTCATCACCCTCAAATTCTCCAAAGCCTTGAAGGGGGAATAGCACCATGTATTTCACAAGTTGTCATCATGTGAACTGCCACCAAAGCAGTGTTCGTGGCTATCTAGTTTCCTTTCCAATTCATTCGATTTGTGCTGTAGGTGATTGCTCATTCTCCAAGTCTTTTTACATTAACTCAGGGTTCTCTAGGGATCATTTAGTTCCTTCTTCATAAAAATGGCAATCTTCAACCATCATCCAACCCAACCCATTCCTGGGCAGGATACAAGATAAAGGCTACCATCCAATGGGTGACTTTTCTCACAGCTTTAGCTTCTAACTGTCAGAATTTTTCTTCTTTGTCTCTATTTTATATTATTATGGCCATTGATCCTCTGAACTTTCCTTTTGCTGTTAATTCAGCTCTAAATTCAATCAGATCAAAACCCTTAGTGCAAACAACTTCCAGTCCTCTCAAAGTGAAATGACTGAATCACATCTTGATCTCCCTCATGCCTTATGTCATCTTTATTTCAATTCTTGAAGGATAGTTTTTTTATGCCTCTCATAAACCTAATCAACAGTACCACCTCTTTGATGGATCCAACCTGAGTGCTTTTTCATCTATCGACGTTCTTAGTCTATCTTCTCGGACCTCCAATGGAACTGAACGTCCCTTCCATTGCTCTTGCTGCTTCCAAGAATTTTTGTTTCCTCTTTCATGCCAAAAATATCCTTCCTCCTCAACAGCTTTTAAATCTCTATAAAGCCCGGGGTCATTCAAGACTTGAAAATTGCTCTGCATTTGTGCAATTTAATACTTCTCTTGCAGTCCTGGACACGATACAGGATAAAGTCTACCATCCGATGGGTGACCCTTCTCACAGCTCTAGCTTCTAACTGTCAGAATTTTTCTTCTTTGTCTCTATTTTATATTATGGCCATTGATCCTCTGAACTTTCCTTTCTTGATTTTGTCTAAACTGTGAATATGTCATCTCCAGACACCCTTCCTCCTCTCTACATCTTCACACTGTCTTTTTCTATAATTTATTCTTTCCCAGGACCTCAAAAGTGTGAAACTCCTTACTGCACTCAGGCTTTTCTCTTCTCCTGTAACTTAAAGACTTTTTAAAATCCAAAACATGGCATCACCTAATCATTACTTCCTGATTTACCTCGTCTTCTTGTCTACTTGCCGGTATCCTGTACTACAGGCCTTGGCCCTTCACAACGTTTTTTGGTTAAAAAAAGTTTCACTATTAACTTTTCGCCCTAAGCAGTTACTTTCAGAACTTTTTAAAATTAGAATTGCAGCCTGGACAAGGGAGTTAAAATTGTAGTTAAACCACAGAATTATTAATAATAATAAATATAAAATAAAAACAGAAAATGTTGGAAAAGCTCAGCAAATGAGGCAGCATCTGTGGAGAAAGAAACAGAGTTAACGTTTCAGGTCGAAGACCTTTCGTCAGAACAGAATTATTAAACTGTTTTCCATTTTTAATAGTTTGGACAGCTTTATAAATGTTATTTGAAAACAGCTCAAGGGATTTAATACTGGAATATTTGTAGAATTCAACAATGCCAAAGTAAAAACAATTTGAAAAAACAACCATCTGGAAAAAGAATGTCAAAGCTGGCTAAATCTAATTTGAGTGGAGCACAGATATATATATGTATATATCAGCCATACTAATACATGCAGTGAAAGTTGCATGAAAAATCAAAGCAGTTATAATTTGAGGTGGTGGGCCCCCAACAATTCAGCAGATAAATGGACCACCACCTGGTGTGACACTGAGCTACTTGGACCAGGAAAGCCCCAGGTTCGATCCTGTGTGTAAAGTTAATTGATCTCAGCTGGGGCCATGGTGGGGCACTACAATTAATCTGAGTGTTTTCTGAGCTAGGGAAACACAAATGACCCAATCAGGAATTCTGCTCCTGATTCCAACCCTGTGACCATTACTCAAAAGTCCACATGTAACCATTAAGCAAGGGCAGGGTTGGCTTTTGCTGTAATATCCCCTCCATAGTCTATTAACTTGCTGACAGTGGCTGGCTGGGCTCAGACATGAAGAATGACTACATGAGTCAAAGTCAATAGAGGGCTACCAATGCCTTTGAAACCATACAACAGCATGATTTTCTGCCTTCAGAAGAAGGGGAAAAATTGGGGAAGTAGGATGAAAGAGAAGGACAAGGAGTTGGGATGCAAATTAGCACCCATGGAATGTTAGTCAGATAAATCAATAGCACCCAGTATGGCTGTTTGCAATAGAATCTGAGACACGAGAGGATGCCACATGGGTTCTGGTGTCATGTAACACCTAGAACAATGAATGGACCAGAGTGCGTAACAGACACGTTTAATGTGGTATCACACATTGTGGCCCATGTGTTAGTTTTATCCATCTATAATCTCATATTGTACGTACTGTGGAGATGCCGGTGATGGACTGGGGTTGACAATTGTAAACAATTTTACAACACCAAGTTATAGTCCGTGAATTTAAAATAAAATTGCTGGACTATAACTTGGTGTTGTAAAATTGTTTACAATTGTACGTACTGTTAGTTGTTAAACATTGAAACACATTGGTTAAAAACAAACAAAAAGGGCACAAGTAAATTTTCAGACTAAATTTAGACTAGGTGAGAGCGAGAGTAGCGTGAAACTGGTCAGCTGTTGATTGTTTCTTTTCGTATTTCCTTAATAGTTTTTCATTGGAACTTTATGTACATTTTCAACTTGTTTTACGAATCTGAAACTAATTTAGTGCAACTGTGACAGACATCTGTACGAGTGATACAATGTAATCCCATTGTTGTTGAATGTTGGAAATGGTCTAATTGATATAAGTAATTCACCAATTAAACTCCACATACTATCAGTGGGTTGCATTTTCAACTCGACTAAAATCACAGAGACACCCATTCCTTTGAAACACATGATATGGAACAATTTCCCATTTTCGCACTATGTATACAAGCACACATAAAATGAGTCACCTCATTACTTTTGTCATCAGCACTAGTCATATTATATCTGTTGTATCTCATGGAGCCTTTCTCTGAAAAATAGTTGATTCAAGAAAAGGGGAATAAAAGGATATGGGAACATGTGTGGAGGATAAACACAAACATGGACTGGTTGGACCGAAGGGCTTGTTTTTACATTGTAATTTCCATGCAGCACCAAAATGTGACAGGAAATGCAAACAAGAAACATACAGCAAAAAGGAGGCCATTCGACCCATCATGCCTGTGTCGGTTCTTTGAAAGAGCGATCCAATTAGTCCCAGTCCCCTGCTCTTTCCCCATAGCCCTGCAATTTTTTCCTTTTCAATTCCCTTTTGAAGGTTACCATTGAATCAGCTTCCACCACCCTTTCAGGCAGTGCATTCCACTAGATACAAGATTATACACACTAGTTGATCTCCTGTGGCATTGTTCTTGGTGAATCAGAGAATACACAGCCTTATGAGAACTGGAGCATGTTGCACATAACTTATTATGCTGCTATTAAGGTGAAGCTTTACTTAAGTGGACTATTCCTTTAAGGCAGAATTGGCACATCCTGAGGTCAGAGGGTAATTGTTGCTATGGAGATTGACAGTTGTTTATGAATCGCTGGTTCCACCCCAGGATCATAAAAACCAACAGGAAATAACTAGCTTTCTTTTTCTTATGTGCTTTTCTTACAAACAGATTCTTTTGCATCTGTAATGATGCGCGATGTCTGAATTTGACAGATACACCAGATTAAAGACTTACACGTACAAACATTTTTATAGCTAGAGATGGAGGAGTATTTGTATTAAAATGACTATCTTTCCACATTAAGCACTAGACCAAGCAATTCTAAAACTATTAAGTCTCAGTATTCTAAACCAAAACATTTGAGAATAATGTAATAAGCAGAGAAAATTTCTGGAGGTCAAAAATAAAGAGCGTTAATAACTAGAGTTAATAATGTATTCAGTGAATTCTACTTTGGGGAGATTTCTCAAAACTTATTTCAGCTATCTAGTAAAAAAAATGATGGAATCTACTTTAATAGAAAACAATCCACTGATTTATGCTTCAAAATTATAAAATACTCACATGCACTTTTGGGGTTGGAGGAAGACCATTGCTAATAGGTTTCTGTAAGGGGAGGGAAGAGAAAGCAAAAATATAAAAACAAATGTCAGGATTAAGCTGAATTATAAAGTTATTTTCTGACAAAGATAATCTATTAGAAATTCATCAGAATGACAAACTTTTCATTATAATTCTGCAGTGAACATTTTCTTACAATGGTTTTACTGCAAAGTGCAGATTTATGGGTAACCCAGGTGTGATGCTCAGATTTAGCTGCAACTAATATTCAACAGATCAGCTTGTTAATTCAGGAGAAAGTGGTAGGACCAATCCTACCTTGCAAGGCACCTTCTGTAAGCTGATCACAGCAACATGAAGAACAGTGTTATAGAAATCCACTGCCCAAAAGTTACATTGCAAATCATGCATATCACTGATTCAGGTTTCTCCGACGGCGAGAGCATTTCTGAACCTAGGGTACTTATCATGTCCTTCAATTTGTGCTCTCTCGTTCCCTCTAGTTTTCTTTGCTCGCAGCCAGTATTCCCCCAGGCAAGCTAGAGTTCCATTGACACAAAGAAATGTAGAGTACTTTGTGATGCAAGGAAGTCTGGCAAGCTTCCAATGTCGTCAAAGGAAATCATCTTATCTGGGAGAAGACAACCCATTAATCAAAGAAAGCTAGTCAAAGGTTGGGGAGAGGAAGCAGGAAAGTGCAAGCTGAGATAAGGGCACAGAAATGAACTTATAGCCAAAGAGATGTGTTTTGTCAGTACTTTAGTATCACTACATAAAATGCTGACATGGTTTTAATATTCACTATATTAAATTGCTAACCCTAGGAATCAGTAATAAAAACAAAGTGTTAGGAAATACTCAGCATCCGAGAACAAAAGTACAAACAAAAGGTCTTGCATTTATATAGTGCTTTTCACGACCTCAGGACATCCCAAAGCACTTCATAGTCAATGAAGTACTTTTTGCGCACAGCAAGGTCACATAAATAACTTTGAGATAAATGACCAATTGAACTGTTTTTGATGGTCGTGTTGGTTGAGGGATAAATATTGACCAGGACACTGGGAGAACTCCCCTGCCCTTCTTCGAATAGCGCCATAGGATCTTTTACGTCCACCTGAAAGGGCAGACAGGGCCTCGGTTAATGTCTTATCTGAAAGATGGAACCTCCGAAGTGTCAGCCTAGATTATATGCTTATTCGCTAAAGTAGGGGTTGAACCAACGATCTTCTGACTCAGAGGTGATAGCTACCACTGAGCCAAAGCTGACACCTAAGAAAAAGTAGGTTAACATTCTGGGTGCAGACATTTCCTCAGAACAATCTGTCACCTTTCATGTCAACCTACTTTGTCTCTTTTTAGATGCTGACAGAACAGCTATGTATTTCCAACATTTTTTATTTTTACGACAGATTTTCAGGATTCTCGTTTTTTTCTTCTTTTTAAATTTTAAGAATCAGCCATTTTACAATCAAGTTCAATTTTATTAATACTGAGGGATAAGTCCATACTAATGAACTCTTGAATATTCATACCTAAAAGATATCCAACTAAAAACACTGCAATGACTGATCAAGGTTGGGCCACTTAAACCTCAATTCCCAGCACCTAGCATCCCAGAGGGAGCTATGTTTCACACAAATATTCGAGGATAAGGCTGTTGTTAGGCCTTCCTCTGGATTATTCTTTTAAGACACATTTAATCAAATGCAGACGAGTGCCTTCAATGTAAGCTAGTCTTTCTCTCCACTCCTCCAGTCACTCCTTTTCTGGGCAAATTGTTTAGAAATACTATGACCTGATGGGTAATGCAAAAGAAATTGCACCATGGTTTCAATAATCGTGATAATTTCCTCAAAGCCAGGAGGTACCCAAAGTGGAGGGGGGGGGGGGCACGCAGCCACGACAAGGATATAGGATGTTGGGTAATAGGCATGAGGCAGACAGGCTGGTTGAGAAGGAGAGCCACCAATGTACCTTCTCTTGCTATGAGAGGTTGCATCAAAAGTCTGAATTTCTTTACACTTTAAAGAAACTTGGCAAAAAATTTTAATTCAAAGAAAACATATAAACTGATGCAGCCTCTCTTAGGGCAATCTCAGCATAGATGTTTGAATTCCCGCTGATTTCTAGAAGTGGATGGTGGACCAAACAGAGCTGCTTCTGGTGCACAGTAATTGGTTATTATGGGGGGCGCTCATCAAAAGTGAATCTTTAAAGGGCAACTTAGCAAAAACTTAGGAACCTCTACTCCAAACTACAAAATGATTCCATTAAATATCAAGAATTTATAATTGGTGCTGATAAGTAGTAGTATCATACAATCTTTCATGTGATGCCATTTATTTCCAGCCCCAATCAGATTTATTGATATTTCCATGTTGCAGAAGTGTTCATTAGCTGGCAAACAACTAACTTTGACAAATAGCTGGAAGTAAGCTTCAGGCTGCAATTTAATCTGAGTTCTATGGATGTTCATACATTATTTGAGCTTCAGTCCAGTGCTACAAGGTGCCATTAACCTCTTGTTTGAATTATAGCCTTTTAAAATCCTTGTCAATGATGCTATACATTCCATCCTCCTGAGAATTGATAGTTTTGTTCTGCAATATCACCATTGCCACTCAGCTTTCAATCAATGCAATTTTGGCATGACTTTCAACTGCCACTGCCCCTAATACATACTATACATACAATTAAAATGAGTGCAGAATAAGTAAAAGGCCAAAATTCAAAGGACATCAATGAATCATTTAAGGTTTGTTGTGGTTCACGGTCACATGATAAATGGCTCTCTCCCAACCATCCATAATTTCACGTTTACAGACAGAAAAGGGAACCTAAAGCTAAAATTTGATTCAAGTTTCATCACTTGAGCCTTAAAAAAAGCTTTTCATCTTAAGTACTACAAAGCCAGCTGCCTTGACCTATCAAAGCTACTAATTTATCCTAAGCATCATTTAGCACAAGGAATTTCTCAGTGTATCTCCCTTTTTCCTTTTTAGGCAGGTTGTTATTATTTTCACTAACTGATTGACTATATCATCAACTCAGCTATAAAATTTAAGGCCAATAGCTTCAGCAGTACAGTATGATACTCTAAGTCAAAAGGGCCTGAGTGTGAATCCCAACCTCAACTGATCGGCAAGACTTGCCTATCTTTACTGGGCAAGTTTACAGTCCACGAACAGACTGTGCAGCCTTTCACACTGGATGGGAGTATTTTGCAGTAGTTGAATGCTACCTCTTAGGTGTGAGACACAGCAAAAGCTTCACCCCATGGAAAAACACCCTTCCTGAGTCAGCTAATCACAACAGAAATAACTGGTGATAGGAATCAACTGTGAAGCCTGAAAAAAGGAATGTATAAAGGAGGAAAATTTCTAACCATAGTATGCAACTTTCACGGAAATAGCCTCTACAACACAACACCGAATTCTAAAAGTTTCACAGGAGGACACGAAACTTTCATTTGTAGCCTTAATAACATTTAGCAGGAGGTGGGGGCAGGGACTCATTGGTTAATTAGTCATCGAGCAGATACAGATAAATTATATATATATATATATATATATTTACATACACACACACATTCTTTTCCATTTGAAAATAGATCATAGAAAGAATCATAGAAAGGTTACAACATGGAAGGAGGCCATTCGGCCCATCGAATCCGTGCCAGCTCTATGCAGGGGCAAACCGGCGAGTCCCACTCTCCCGCCCTATCTCCGTAGCCCTGCAATATTTTTCCTTTCAAGTACTTATCCAGTTCCCTTTTGAAAGCCACAGTTGCCTCCACCACCCGTCCTGGCAGTGCATTCCAGATCCTAACCACTCGCTGCATAAAAAGGTTTTTCCTCATGTCACCTTTGGTCTTTGCCAATCACCTTCAATCTATGTCCTCTGATTCTTGACCCTTCCGCCAATGGGAACAGTTTCTCTATATCTATTCTGGCTAGCCCCGTCATGATTTTCAATACCTCTATCAAATCTCCTCTCAACTTTCTCTGTTCCAAGGAGAACAACCCCAGCTTCTCCAGTCTATCCATGTAACTAAAGTTCCTCATCCTTGGAATTATTCTAGTAAATCTTTTCTGCACCCCCTCTAAGGCCTTCACATCTTTCCTAAAGTGCGGTGCCCAGAACAGTGTTTTATAAAGGTTCATCATGACTTCTTTGCTTTTGTACTCTATGCCTCGATTTATAAAGCCCAGGATCCCGTATGTTTTTTTTAACTGCTTTCTCAACCTGCCCTGCCACTTTCAACGATTTGTGCACATATAGCACCAGATTTCTCTGTTCCTGTACCCCTTTTAGAATTGTGCTCTCTAGTTTATATTGCCTCTCCTCGTTCTTCCAACTAAAATGTAACACTTCGCATTTTTCTGCGTTAAATTTCATCTGCCACATGTCTGCCCATTCCACCAGCCTGTCTATATCCTCTTGAAGTCTACACTGTTCACTACTCTTCCAAGTTTTGTGTCATCTGCAAATTTGGAAATTGTGCCCAGTACACCCAAGTCCAAGTCATTAATATATATCAAAAAAAGCAGTGGTCCTAGTACCGACCGCTGGGGAGCACCACTGTACACCTCCCTCCAATCTGAAAAACAACCGTTCACCACTACTCTCTGCTTTCTGTTACTTAGCCAATTTTGGATCCATGATGCTACTGCCCCCTTTATTCCATGGGCTTCAATCTTGATGACAAGCTTATTATGCGGCACTTTATCAAACACCTTTTGAAAGTCCATATACACCACATCAACCGCATTGCCCTCATCCACCCTCTCTGTTACCTCATCAGAAAACTCTATCAAGCTAGTTAAACACGATTTGCCTTTAACAAATCCGTGCTGGCTTTCCCTAGTTGGAACAGTGGTGTACGTGTAAAAGTCATCCTGCCCCAAAACTAGATGATTTTCCTTTTATTCTCTCATTGACATGGAAACACAAGAAAGGATATACTGCAATAATAGAAGTACATTTACAAGGCTTGAAAACGGTAAACCCTTTAACTACTGTATATAACCGACCACGACGGACTTTGCAAAGCAAATGGAATGCTCACAGGGAGGTCCTTCTTTTCTTTCCTTGGAGGAAGCCCCGGTGGATAACTACTTCTGTTTTCATACTGTTGCTGAGGAGTGCTGTCTTTCTCACCATTTACCTGTGTGGAGTTCACTCCATTTCCTGAACAGAAAAGTACATATTTTCAGTAATCATGAACATATTGACAAATTGTGCGTCCTGACACTTGAAACCACTAACTTCTAAGCAATACGAGATCATTAACTCCTGGTCAAAATAGAAAACGACATCGCTGGCCTGTATAGGCACGCTGAGCCTTTAAGCTCACATGCGGCCTTAAAAAAAGTGTCCTATGACAAGCAATGCCGTTAACCATTTACCTTCCTGGATGCGTATTGCTGCCGCTGAAGAAGCTTTGAAATATCACTTTCCGAGGCAATTCTTCCAGCAGCCACATTATTATACAGCCTCATTTATGTTCCAGTACTAATGCCAAAGCTGAGGCTGCTGTTAGTGGTTAAGGTGAGCAGGAACAGTCCAGTATACTGCTTCAGTTCTTAGCTCACTGGGTATTCTGGTGTACCACTTCTTTTCCTGATCAGGATTTGTGGCCCAATGCCACTGTAGAGTGCCACAGCAGTCAGCTGTATGGTACTGATTTATTAATTCAGTAGAACATTTGGCAAAACATTCTCATCGCACAACAAACAGAAGCAAATAGTCAGAGACAGCTAAGCAGTACCCAGAACATATTCACCATCAACAGCAACTGCATAATGTCAACTAGTCAAAGAGAGTAAAGCAGAATGACTGGAAGCAGAAGGGGCAGTGCCCTGTTCCCAAAATCAATATCTTCAATTCAGAATTAGACAAATCAGTGGTCACTGCAGTTGTGGTCAGATGTAAGATTGTGACCAACAGCAAATAACATGTGGCAACAACATTTTAAAGGATAAAAAAATTTAGGTACATCAAAATTAAATTCAAAAGGACAACTCTTCCAACAGCCAAATATAAACTTATAAAGACAGAGGGAAGGAGAAACCACCACTTTAAACATCTTTTGATTTTAAATGTTGAAAAGAAACGTGTCTCTTTGAATTAATGTTTATGACACAGCTCATGAACCCACAAAATGTGTTTAGAAAATTTTCTTTCAAAAAAGTTAAATTTGTTTTCTTGCTGATTTTTTCCTCCACTCCACTCCTAAAGGAATTGACTCCTTGATGGTGTAGGGCTGCATGAGCACTAGTCGTCCTCCTGTACCTCGCCCAAGTGACCATTATTAAGTCCTACTCAGCCACCACCCCTGTGCTCGCTGACCTACACTGGCTCCTGGCCCTCCCCATCTCTGTAACCTTCTCCAGACCGACAACCCTCCCAGAACTCTCCATTCCTCCAACTCGGGCCTCTTGTGCACCCCTACACCCTTTGCCCCACTATTGGTTGCCATGCCTTCTAGGCCCTACATCTAGAATTCCCTTCCTAAACCTCTCCACCTCTCTCTCCTCCTTTAAGACCCTCCTTAAAATTCACCTCTTCAAGCAAGCTTTTAGTCACCCCTCCCAATATCTCCTTCTTTGGCTCGGTCTCGATTTTGTCTGATTATGCTTCTCTGAAGCACCTTGGGACATTTTTCTATGTTGAAGGTGCTATATAAATGCACTTTGTTGTCTTTGTATTCATGTGCGAGTCTCAGTGAGTGGTAAGTGTTATAAACCCAAGCCTAATCAGTCCTCATCCAACATATACATACGCGCACTTCGACGACCTAGCATTCACAGTCTAGACTCACACATGAAGAATGGCCACTTGGATGACATAATGGGGAGCCCTTGGCACCTGTAAAACCATAGCCCAGCACCAGTCAGCAGCCTCAGGACAGGAGGAGAGAAAAAAAAGGGGAAAAGTGAAACATAGAAAATTTAGGCCACTATACTCCAATTTAAATTAAGTGAAAAGGAGGACTGGTCCCTCAATACTGAAATTCTTAAAGTGGTATGTTGCTTAAAATGCTATTATTATTGAATGAAGAAACAAGTTGTGGGGTTATTCCAGCAATACCAAATTATGTGTCCATGATTTTAGCAAAAGAAAGAAAGATTCCAGATATGATGGGAAGGAAGATGGATGCTAGGCTCAAAATAAAATATTTCAGCTGTATCTAGTTGTGTTACATGAAGGTGAACAGCTGGCTTTATTCTCACTACTTTGCAGGGAGCTGATAATTGGAAATGCCTTACTCTCACCAGCCCTATCATGTGAGTCTTCCAGCCATCTCTTGAACTGTTTAAAGGCTCCTGTATACTCTTCCGTGTCACTCAAGCTCTCGTTATCCTCATTGTCATTACCTAGGACACTGTTCCTGATATAACTGCTGGTGGGAGGTAACCGGGGAGGGGGAGGTCTTGGTGGCACTTGTGTGCTTGGTCGTGCAGGGCTGTCAGACGGACATCTCTTAATGGTTCCTTGATTCTCCTCTTCAGGATAATTACTTTCTTGTGGTATGTAGATTGACTTTGGCTGAATATAATAAAAGAAAAACATTATGAAAATCACATATTTGCCCCAGGAATTTTTGAATGTTTCAGATTCATCCCATTACTACAACCCTGGTGATATTCTGCTGACGTGCTATTTTTACACATACTTGCTGATTTTTCTTTCAGTTGTTGAAAGCTGGTGGGCAATGCTGGGCGCACAAGAATCATAGCTCGAGCAAAGCAAGTACAGATACAGACTCCAAAATGTCTGCACAGTTACTGATAAGTCCGAAGAGTTTTCTGATAAGTAATTGGTTATTTCATTAAAGTAATTAGGAGTTGTGAATTTACTGGTGAACTTATTGCTACATTTACTAGTTATTAATACTAGACGTAAATCAGCTCCATCACTACTCACGGACTCAACATGGAAGGCAAAAGGTGTCTGAAAAAAAATCAGCTTGAGCCCACTGAATGTTTTGAGCCAATTACATTTGATAACTTTTTTTAAAACCATGCCAGCTAAGAACGTGTGTGTTCTACAAAGATTCAAAGACTCTACAATTCACCATCTTTTGTAGAACTGAGCCACAGAGACCAGAAGGTCCCGAGTTTTGGTCTGCGCTTAATCAGCTGATCTCAGCTAAGACTGGTCTCAGTATCCCAGAAGAGGAGGAGGAGGAGGAAAAAAAAAGACAACCAGCATCCTATTCCTGACTGCCCATTTAATGTTTTTTGGCATAATTCCAGAGATTACCCGGGTGTTTCGGGAACTGAATTTAAGTATCAAGTAAGCAAAATGCATCGTTTGCTGCATTGCTGTATGATTCATCAATATCATTTATGGTTCAACAAAACCATCTAAAATCAGTAAATTTTATTTAAATATTGTGCTATAAAGTGAGTGAGAGCAAGCGAGGGAGGAATGACAGCCTAGACATGGAGAGCAGGGAAGAATGTGAGGAAGTAAGTGGCAGACATGGGAAGTGTGACAGAAAAGTGAGCGAATGAGAGACAGAGAGAGCACGTGCAACTGCGAGAGAGAAAAATAAAGTGCGAGACCGCGTGCAAGAGTGAACCAGTGTGGAGTGTGTAAAAGAGTGCGTGCAAGACAGCACACGGAGACAGAGAGTGAGTGTGAGTACATGTGGAGAGAGAGAGTGCACATGTGCAAATTAAAGCATACGCACGAGCATGATAGAGGGTGAGCATGCACGGAGAGAGTGAATAGCTGCACTAGAGAATGCATAGAGACAGAATGTGCGAGAGCACAATTGCACATGCAGAAAAAGCAAGTGCACACGAGAGCAAGAGTACTAGTATGTGTGTTTATGGGAGTATATCAGGAGGGGACAGGATTGGGCCGGTACTCACTGTCTAGACTCATGTGAAAGATATTCTTTTGGCCAAGATACCAGAGAGCTAATGTGCCTGTAGAACTGCATCAATCATAACTCAGTGTCTTCAGGAGAGGAGCAGACAACAAGGAGAGAACATGTGGAAAAGCAGAAAAGATTCAAGAACTCATAATTTACCTCCTTAAAACTAAATAAGAAATTAACAATTTTAATCTTTTGCTGTCTTCAACCAACTTGAAGTGGCTTGTACAAGCCTTGATTTTGGCGCCAATATACCACTAGAGGACAGCATTGCCCATTTAATGCTTTTACATTTTGTCTCCAGTTGAAGTATACAAAGAACAAAATAAAAAAAGTGGAGGGGACAATTCTAACACATGCCATGCTGCATATCCATTTATAATGGGTGGTGTAGCATCCATGAAAACATGCAAAATATTAAATGTGCAGCTCATCATTAGGCAGTATTCAGGGCTGCTTTTTTAATTGGTTCCCCCAGTTTTTATTAGTGCTTTTCCCAACCCCACAACTTCAGCTTTCACCAACCTCAGGTTCCAACTATTTTGGAATTTGGACAATACACTTTCCTTTCAATTTAAGATTACAGTCTTGAGGTACTATCCTAATGGGCAACCTCTCAGGTTATCAAGTCAAATTGAGTAGAATGGACCTATACTCTCTGGAGTTTAGAAGAGTGAGAGGTGATCGCATTGAAACATATAAGATTCTGAGAGGGCTTGACAGGGTAGATGCTGAGAGGCTGTTTCCCCTGGCTGGAGAGTCTAGAACTTGGGGGCATAGTCTCACGATAAAGGGTTGGCCATTTAGGACTGAGATGAGGAGAAATTTCTTCACTCAGAGGGTTGTGAACCTTTGGAATTCTCTACCCAGAGAGTTGTGGATGCCCAGTCTTTGAGTATATTCAAGATTGAGATCGATAGATTTTTGGACCCTAAGGGAAATCAAGGGATACGGGGATCAGGCGGGAAAGTGGAGTTGAGGTGGATGATCTTATTGAATGGCAGAGCAGGCTCGAGGGGCCGTATAACCTACTCCTGCTCCTATTTCTTATTTTCTTATGACCTTCAGCTCAATGTTGGCAAAATGAAAGTAATCCTTTTCAATTCCTGCCAGCAATTACATGGTTCTGGCTCTAGCTCCATCAGCCTCCCCTGCTGTTCACTCAGCATGTGCAACCTCAGCATTCCACTTGACCAAGAGCTCACCTTTTTTACTCCAAATCCAGTTACCCAACAACTGCAATTTTCTATTTCAGGAACATTGCCTACTTGCACCCTACTTCTCTCCCTCTGCTGCCAAAAAACCCTAATCTGCACTATCACCACTTTATGGACTGACTTTTCCATTGCGCCCCTCACTAACCTTCCCAAACTTCAGTTGGTCTAGAATCCAACTCATATACAAAGTCCTGAACACCCACTACCGCTATCCTTGCCAAGCTCCATTGGCTCCTTGTCTGCCGAACTATCGGCTTCAAGCTCATCTTCAAATCCCTCTACAGGCTGGCACCACTTTGAGTAATCTTCTCCAGTCGTATATCCCTGCCCATGCCTTCCACTTTTCCACCATAGGCCAATCTTTCAGAATCCTTTCCCAAAACCACTTTGCCTTGCTAACGCTATCAATTACTTCAAAAGCCTCTTAAAAACATCCTGCTTCTACCATGCTTCCCAGTCCCCCTCATCTGCTACCCAGAATCCTCCTCTCCTCCCCCTGTGCAAAGCATCTTAAGACATTCTATTATCTATGGGGTTGCTATATTAATGCATACATAGCTCATTAAAACATAGGTATTAGTCCCTATTACAAAAGGTACAAAATCAGCACGTTTAAAATGAGCACCGTTAGACTTTCCCTCAGTATTTTTACTCCCTCCACCCCACCAAACAAAAAACCTTTGGATTTCTTAAAAAAAAAATCAGCAGTTATACCTAGAATAACAACCCCCTTACATTCTCCTGCTGCAGAATTAATTTGGTAGAAACATACATAACACATCAAAACAGTCAGGAGTAGTTCTATTACAGGTTTTAGAAGCCAATGATTGCACACATTGTACATTAGCGTTTTGTGTTCTTTTCTCACTGACAATTAATGGAATCTAGTCTTGCTTTCAAGTCAAAAACTTGATTAACAATCACTATTTTTGTCTTTGTAGCAGTAATAATTTATAAGTAGTCAGAAAATTTATACAATTCAAATTACAATTCTCTATGAAAAGTGAATTGAACATTTCTACTGAGTGCAATTGTACGAGTATTACAGCATGGCACTGGTTAAGAGAGCTCCGTGCTCTGTTGATCCTGCAAGCTCTGCTTTCCACTAAGTTTAATCAATTCTGACACATTGCTTTAGGCCATATAATCCTGGTGCAGGATACGCATTTATTTCTGTGCTACCACATAACAACAACTTTCTCAGGAATACTTAAAAGTGTTCTTAAGTATGTATCCATCCCTTACAGGATGCCAACAAAACTATATTCTTTAGACCCACATTTGCATAAGGCAGCTATCAGCCCAGAAAGGCTTCAGGAGATTAAATCTTTTAATTCCTATCAAATATGGGAACACAAAGGCCATTTTTAAAAAAATGCACGTATTTAGGTAAATTGTATTAAAAGAACCAAATAATTTATTAGTGCCAATGATGCAGTATTTATTATTTGGTTTTGTTTTGTAACCCACTCACCATACATCTAGCTGCTAGACCGCAACTGACTGCATGGCCACTAATATGACTTCCAGCCATTCTAGAAGTACCATACATTGTATAATTAGATTGTGATATAAAATATTGGTGTACAAGATTGTTGCCAACTTACCTTGGGTGGAAGAGGCGGTGGCACCCTGGGTTTCATTGTTGAGCTACAAATTCAAAATAAAACAAAAGCTAAGTGAGTGATACCTGGCATTATATGCAATAGTTCATACACCTTACACCTCAAATGGCTAAAACAATCTGGGGTCTTTTGTGCAACTGAGAATTAGTCTCTATCAAAAGTTCCTATGCTAAGCTCGACTCCTGATAGAACTAGACAGTGAAATCCCCATTCCAACGAATAAGTGACTGACTGCAGTCACACCAAATGATACACTCTAGCTCATGCTAAATTCTGTCCTACACTTGCTTATCTCACACATGAAATACCTGCCCCTCCACTACCTGTGCTGAAATTTTAATCAAGCAAGATTTTTCTGGACACGTCCAAAAATAATTGTCTTCTAAGCCAATTTTATACAAGCACCCCCCCCACCTCATATTTCTATCAAGTGACTTTCCTCACTTGTGCATGTATCAACCAACAAAATGCATTTTGTGGATACCTACTTTTGAAAAAAAAGGGCTTTCATTTTTTCCTGACAGAAGTAGTTTACTAAATTAGTTCCTCAGTGATGCCGAGCTCGTGGCATATTTCTAATATGTTATCTATTAGTCAAACAAACTACATTCTCCTGGTGCTTATTCAAAAGAAGAGGATGAAGTATTCCTTTTTCTAGCATACATCAGTACTAAACACTCTAGCAACAGACACCATTGCAGGCCAGCTACAATGCTACGTAAAAAGCAGTCTCCTTCCCTGCTGCAATCCAAGTAGAGACCACCCATTTGTTGCTAAATCCAGAACAAGTCACAGGACAACTGAGAACCAGATTTCAATGTTATAAACCACTTTGAACATACAACATCTAGAGGGGAAGCCTGTATCTGCAATCTTGAACCTAAATCCAACTTGGATCACTAGTTAAAGGGCAGTGATGGATTAAATCTTCCTCAGAGTTCACTTAGATTGCAGTTTATCACTTCACTCCATATGGACTCCAATTATAACATAGCAATGAAACAGTGCAGCTAATCTGGTCTACTCCACTGCCTACCACAAACCAAATAACCTTTGAAACTGAGTTACATCTGTATCATGCTAAGTAATTCTAGTTTCTGTTTTGTTCATCATATTATTGCAACCAGGATGGTTTACCTAATACAGTTATTGAAAGCCAGCATTTCAGATTATCAGTGACATACAAGACAATTTTGCATCAGTGACCAATATTACTTTTTTGTCAAAAAATTTTATTGCCCAGGTATTAATGGATGGGATCTGAGCCCTTGTCTCCCAAATTGAACTACAGGAATTCCCTAACCCATTAAATTCCTTTCAAATAATGTAATGGCGATACTGGCAACCTGAGACACGCTTTATCATGTTTTTGACTCACTTACTTTCATCCACATAGCACATGCATTCTAGAAGTTTTGAAAACTGAATTTGGAGCTGCATTTTACATATGAAAAATCTGCCAAGCTAATTCAGCTATCAAGAGGGTGCAGAGGTTACAATAACTATATAAAGCAATACAGCAAAAAGAAATCTTACAAAGTAATGAGTGTGTTTTGAATGGCAATACAGTAAATGTACCACATGACCAAAAGTAAAGAAAAAGGTAGCCAAGCAGGATGGCAATGAGCCATAAAAGGTTGCTTTGGTTTAGATAGGTTAAGTGTACTTTGCTGAAAAAATATTTTAGAATGTCATGCAGAATTTAATGGAGATTATTCTGAATTAGACTCTTCCTTGCATTCAAAGTAAAACCAAATTCAACTATAAACTAGAACAAGAAAAGACTTACTGTTCAGATTCATCATCATCACCATCATCATCTAAATGTGCCACGTGCCCCCTAAGGAGATGAACAAGGTACTTATGGCTCAGTGGATTTCAGTGGAATCATTTCAGCTAAAGTGAAAGAACTCTGGCATGCACTACCTTTAGGGCTTGCTCTATATGGAGCTCATCATTGTATGCTATGTTTTTTATTCATCTAAAGGTAGCTGTAGTCTAAGAAAATTAGACTTATACAAAATCAATTTGACAAGCACTGGAGCAAATCTTTAGGTCACTATATATATAAATAAATAAAAAAGCAAAAGGAAGATTTTATTTTACAAAAGGCAACAAAGGAAAATTACCGTTGATGCAGTTCCTCTTCTACTGATTTTAGTAGACTCCTTGAAGTTTTAAAACAGGAAAGAGGGGCTTATTTTAATTTCACACAGTAAACACCATAAAAATTATGCAGTTTTGAATTCATATGCACTAAACGCAAGAGGAAAAAAAGCACAATGACGCTCTCAGTAGTAAAAAAAGTGGTGTCATACTAAACAATTTGTTTTTATATTTCAGTCACAAATAACACACAATGCAAGTATTTACTGTTATGTTGCAGTACAGCACTGTTCAGATTAATTCATCTCAATTGGAGAAAAAAAGACCTAAAACAGCAGTTACCATAACTAATTTTCATAGCCGATCATGGAAGTACAACTTTCTGTGCAGACTAGGTTTTGATACTCTAACACTGGCTTTTTAAAAAATGTCCACAGACTAAAACAGAATTTTAAAAATGTTGATTTTAAGATCAATTTGATCTTAAAGAGAACCTATGTCACCAAGTATTATCTAGAAGATGCCATGGAAGCAACTATGTAATAGGCAGAATGACCCTTAAGCTTGCATGTAGAGTCAGGTGTCACGTAGCAGAATGGATAGTAAGTTGGCTACAGAACAGAAAACAGAGAGTGGAGTTAAGGGTAGCTATTCAGACTGGCAAAAGGTGGGAAGTGGTGTTCCACAGGGATTGGTGCTGGGACCACTGTTGTTCAAAATTTACACTGATGATTTGGACTCGGGAATCTGAAGTACACTTTCAAAATTTGCGGACGACACCAAATTGGGAGTTGTAGTTAAAACAAAGGAAGAATGCGCCAAATTAAGGAAGACATTAATATGAATGGCCATGTAATTGGCAAATTAATTTCAATATAGATAAATGTGAAGTGGTGCATTTTGGTAGGAAGAATGAGGAGGTGACATACGACTTGGATTATACTTGGAGTCTAAATGGGGTAGGGGAGCAAAGAGATCTAGGGGTACAGATGCACAAATCATTAAAGTAGTGACGCAGGATAATAAGGCCATTAAAAAAGCCACCCAAACTCTGGGGTTCTTCCTAGAGGGATAAAATTGAAAAGCAGAGATGTTAAATTTTCATAGAACCTCGGTTAGACCAAACTTGGAGCACTGATCACAGTTCTGGTCTCCATATTATAAAAAGGAAATAGAGACTTTGGAGAAGGTGCAAAAAAAGATTCACAAGGATGATACCAGAACTGTGAGGATATACTTATCAGGAAAGGCTGAACAGGCTGGGGCCCTTTTCTCTAGGAGAGAGAAGGCTGAGGGGTGACCTGATTGAGGTCTTTAAGATAAGTTTGATAGGGCAAACGTAGAGAAAATGTTTCCACTTGTGGGGGTGTCCAAAACTAGAGGTCATAAATATAAGATAGTCACTAATAAATCCAATAGGGAATTCAGGAGAAACTACTTTACCCAAAGAGTAGTAAGAATGTGGAACGCGCTACAAGTAGTTGAGGTAAATAGCATAGATGTATTTAAGGGGAAGCTGGATAAGCATATGAGGGAGAAAGGAATAGAAGGGTATCATGATAGTGTTAGATGAAGATGGTTGGGAGGAGGCTCGTGTGGAGCACAAATGCCGGCATAGACAAGTTGGGTCGAATAGCCAGTTTCTGTGCTGTAGATTCGATGTAACTATGTAACTGCTTGTACGACAGGTTGCACTCAAATGCTATCTGCTGCTTAGTTACTGGTTTGCCTTGGATCCTTGCGTTGGAGGAAACAAATACTGTGGAGTTTCTAAATTGTTTTTGCAAGGCACATTGTTCTGAAGCTTAAGCATCTCCATAGTGGAAATAAAGGGGGGAATTTTAACCCCGCCCTTGGGGGCCGGGGGCGGGGGGTGTGTGTGTGGGGGGAGGGTAAATTGCTAAAAGTATGAAACCCTACCCTAACCCGCCGCGAACATGCCTATTTCTGGTTTTACCGCGGCGGGATTGGGGACGTCTGAGTAACCCGCTCTGGAGAGGCCAGTCAGTGATATTAATATTTAAATGAGACTGTGTTCCTCAGATTTTGGCAGCCATTTGAATTTAACCCGGCAGCGAATGGGAGGCGAGATTCAGCAGGCAAGTGCTTTTCCAGCACTGCTTATGGGCCTGGAGGAGCAGGAGTGCTTCCTCCCACCCCCACAAGCAAACCTTCTATCGAGATCTCTCTCCCCATTCCCCCCTCCCCATCCCTCCCCCGCGATCTCTCCCTCCCTCCGTCCGAACACCCCCCCCACCCCAATCTTCTCAAATGCCTGAGACCATCCCCAGCTGCTGCCTTGTACCACAGGCTTTCCTGCCTGGCAGCCACCCAGCCAGCCCCTCAATCTGGCCGTCGCCGGGCAGGAAATTGAGTAAAAAAATTCTACTCAGCTCCTGCCGTTAAATTCGGCAGGACCTCCACCTCCCGGTATTTCCCGGCTGCTGACATGTGCCCCTGCTCCCTCCTCCCTCCCCACCAATATCTAGGCCAAAGTGTCAGTTCTGACTTTGCTGAGAATGCAACAATGGGACAATTTCTTGATTCAAATGAGAGTGCAAAGTGATCTCAAGTTAAAAACCCCAGATGAGTCCTAAAGACCACTCTGTCATAATGCCTAATCAAAGACAGCTAATCCAGAGTCAGGGCTTCCAGTTCACTAACTCTGGCATGTCAGAAGTACCGTTTACCATGTAAGAACCTCAAGCTCACAGTCAAGGTTCATTAGTGCAAAGTACTAAATTAAGGCCCCAATTAGGAACCACCTTACTTAAAATAGGACAATGGGCAATGTTTTAACAATCCAAACACAAGTGGGCCATCAGATTGAAATCACATGAACCCAAATAGAACTAAGTTTTAAACCAGTGTTGAATAGATACATGGAATCACAAAATAAAACCTGATGAGGAAGGATCTATCTTAGCTCATCCATCTTAGACCCTCCACCCCTCATTACAGCATGAAATTGTTTCATAAATGATTCCAGGCTTTTGCCTTCACTATTCCACCCAGAAGTCCATTCCATATTTTGATCACTCTGTGAACTACTTCTTTCTGGCATCAGTCCTAAATTTGCTTTTCACTAGTTTGAACCAGTGCTCTTCTCTGATGGTTTAGCCTGAAGTAATTTTCTGAACTTACCATTTCCACACCGTCTGCTATCATACAAGTTCATGTCAGTCGCCTCCTTTCAAGGCTGAAAAACCCAAGTTTTACCCTCAATTCAGTCCAATGAAGACTGAATCAACAAATTGGCTCTTGGCTGAACTGCTCCCCAGGGCTTGAAAGTCTCCTTGTGTCTTGGTTACCAGAAGAGAACCCTAAATCTATGGTCTGACCAAAGCAATATACTATTTTGAGCATGACTTTCTCTGACTTGTACTGTATTGTATTGTTTCGGCCATACAGTTCAGCATTCCATTTGCTTAATTTCCCCCTCCACAGAGGCTGGATGTGATATGCACAGAGTCCAAGACCCTAAATCGCTTAACTTCACCCTCAACTATTGTAACACCATTCATAGTGTACTTAGGTCACCCATTTTTTTTTCTTTCTATGTAGTACTTTACACTTGCCCAAATTAAATTGTTCCGGCCACTTACATTTTGCAGTTCCTGAGCTGCCTTCTCAGATTCAAATGCCCCTTCTAGTTAGGTATCATCTACAAATCTGAAATATTTGCATTGCGTTTCTGAATCCAAGTCATTGAATAAACAGCAGGTACAATAGGGGTCCTGACACAAATCAAAGGAGCACTCAAGTCCCCACAACATAACTCCTCTAACTAGTACCCGCTGCTTTTTTCCTTCAGCTAATTTATTATCCATGCCCAAGATTTGCCCGGAGTCCCCACCACTTTGAGCTTAATGAGTAGCCTTTCTATTAAACGCTTTTTGGAAGTCTGGGTGCATAATTTCACTGTCTACTTGGGATGTTACTTCCTCAATGCGAGCTGCTGCCATTCTCAAATTTCCTCCTAATTATCGATTCCATTATTTTACCAGGACTGAAGGAAGACTAATGGTTCTATAGCTGCATGCGGCTGTTTTGACATCCTTTCTGAAAAGGAACAGCATGTCAGCCTGTTTCCAAACTAGAGGCACCTCCCTAGTGTTCACTGACTCCCTTATAGCAGCTGTCAATGCCTCACAAATCTGGTCTCTCAGTACTCTGGGATAAATACCATCTATCCCCAGGGATTTGTTTGCTTTGAGCCTTTTTAACCTGAGAGTGCACTGATACTAAAACTGTAGCCTCAGTGTGGAACAGTTTCACTTTGCAGTTAAGAGTATAAATGCAACCTGAATCTAGAGTCCAGGCCTAAACTGATACCACAGTGAAGCAGAGCATGACTAACTATATTTTGTTCCAAATTCAGGTCAAGTACTTCATGCTAATGCTAAACTAATGTAAATGAACTCTGGGATTTCCATTTTTATTGAAGTTGTTAGTTCGACTTGGGGAGGGCTTGTTCTCCTCTACGATTGCTCTCTATGAATTTCAGAGTTATATTTCCTGCCCTGGCTCATTACCACCATGCCCAAGAACCATGGTTTGTGGGGCCAATAAGGGGGTTAACTTTCGCTCATATCACATCTTTTTTATCTACCTGTGGGATCAGAGTAACTGAGGATTCATACATCTTTGAGTCCAGGGAGAGGAGAGACCATCAAGGTTCCAGACTGCCACAGGGTCTATCGCTGAGCAGAAACACAGGAGTCGATGATTGTCCAGAGAGGCAAATAGATCTGTCTCTGCACGCCCCGAGCTCCCCAAAACATTTGAATTACCTCCAGATGAATTTTCCAATGAAGGTCAACTGTCAGCGCGTCACTGGGGAATCCGGAAGTGACCGGGGTGGAGCCGGGCTCCGAACCCGCCTCGGAAACCCCTGATTTTCGCAGCCCTCCCGCCGTGAACGCACCCGTTCAGGGGTGCGAAAATCGAGCCCAATATCATGCTAACAAAAATGTATCAGTGGGATCATATCTTGACAAAGGATAGTGAACAAGTATCTCCTGTTCCCCTCGTTTGTTGGCATGACACAGAACACACATGCTATTTTCCCCAGACAATGCACTGGAAGTGTTCTTGAGCTTGCTTTAATGCCTCAGCTCTAATCAATTGTTGCACCAAGTGAACTGCTCGATTGTCCATTTTTCCAGAGCTCAGCTGCCTTGTTGATCCCATCAGGCTGGTGCCTCCTACTGCCATCAAGTTTCGTACAGGAGACTGTCCAGTAGTACACTGTCCTGCTGTGACCACCAAATGAGATCCAGAGTTGAGGCCTAGTCCCTCCTTACCGATTGGGAAGCAAACTCTCTGCAGGACCACTACTGGTTGATCAGATTCATGAGATAGATACTGATGTGGAAGGTCATTCAGTCCATCTTAGCTCATCTATCCAGAATTTTAAAAAATTTACATACCACGTCATCTAATTGCCTCTTCAATGAATCTCAGATTTGCAACTCCACTACCCTACGTGGAAAATCACTCAAGTGTAGATCACACAACTTTGTGTTAAGAAGCTGTTCCTGACATTGTAAAGGTGTCAGAAAGAGTAGACAAGGGTAATGCAGTAGATGTAATATATCTGGATTTTCAAAAGGCCTTCGATAAGGTACCATATTGTAGATTCATGATTAAGGTCCGAGCATGTGGAGTCAGGGGACACGTAGCAGAATTGATAGCAAGCTGGCTACAAAACAGAAGAGAGAGAGTAGGGGTTAAGGGTAGCTACTCAGACTGTTGGGAAGTGGTGTTCCACAAGGAATGGTGCTGGGACTACTGTTGTTCACAATTTATATTAACGACTTGGACTCGGGAATCGGATGTACAATTTCAAAATTTGCGGATGACACCAAGTTGGGGAGTGTAGTTAACACAAAAGAAGAATGCGGCAAAATGCAAGAAGACTTTAATAAACTTGCAGAATGGGCGTGTAATTTGCAAATAAATTTCAATATAGATAAGTGTGAGGTGGTGCATTTTGGTTGGAAGAATAAGGAGGCCACATGTTGCTTGGATAATGAGAGTTTAAACGCGGTAGAGGAGCAAAGGGATCTTGGGGTACAAACACACAAATCACTAAAAGCAGCGCCGCAGGTTAATAAGGCCATAAAAAGGCAAAACAAGCAATAGGATTCATATTTCTAGAGGGGTAGAATTGAAAAGCAGAGAAATTATGTTAAACTTGAATAGAATCTCGATTCACAGTTGGAGAACTGTGCACAGTTCTGGTCTCCGTGTTATAATATAAAGGCATTGTTGAAGGTACAAAAAAGATTCACAAGGATGATCCCAAAACTGAGAGGATATACTTATCAGGAAAGACTAAACAGGCTGGAGCTCTTTTCTCTAGAAAAGAGAAGGCTAAGGGGTGACCTGATAGAGGTTTTTAAGATAATGAAAGGGTTTGATAGGGCAGACAAAGAGAAAATGTATCCACTTGTCGGGGAGTCCAAAACTAGAGGTCATAAATATAAGACAGTCACTAATAAATCAAATAAGGAATTCAGGAGAAACTTCTTTACCCAAAAAGCGATAAGAACGTGGAACACACTACCACAAGGAGTAATTGAGGCAAATAGTATAGATGCATTTAAGGGGAACCTAGATAAGCACACGAGAGAGAAAGGAATAGAAGGATATGTTGAAAGGGCTAGATGAAGTAGGGTGGGAGGAGGCTCGTGTGGAGCATAAATGCCGGCATAGGCCAGTTGGGCCGAAAGGCCTGTTTCTGTGCTCTAGACCTAATGCAAGAGTCTCAGGTAGTATAAATCAGATTGAAGGCCAAAAAAAAAAACAGGTTGTCCACTTGAGCTGTAGCTGTGACTACTTATAATTGATTGTAAATCTCAACCTTTGGATATACCGAGTATTTGCCGCAGCCTGTACTAGCAGACTTCAGGCAATGGGCTCTGATGAAAGAATAAGAAGAAATAAAGAGAGATAGAAAGAAAGAAAGACACAGACAGGACACAGAAAGCTACGTGGGTGAGAAAGGCAGTTACAGGTAGCGAAGCACAACTTTTATTTTGTTTTGTTTGTGACACAAGACATCAACGAGTAAGTTATTGAACAAAATATAAATACAGCTTCCAAAACATTGCTAATAACCACTGACTGATTAGTCCAGTGTTTGGCGAGCAGTTTTGATACTTATCATGGTTCTGCTCAGAAATTTTGAATGGACACTCACTCATTCACTCACCCACCCCCTCCTCCGCCACTGCTGCTCGCTAACCTCCTGCCGCTATCACTCGATTTGGCGGCCTGACACCCTCCGGCTGCAGCTGCCACTCTAATCTTGTACACGCAGTATTACCAGTCCCAAACTAGTAACTATCATAGCTGCTTTCTGGTTTTGGCTTTGTAATCTCATTGCTTTCTGGTGGGTCCAGGAGTGGCCAAACAGCAACCTACTATCACACAAATGCTAGAAACGGTAGATATAATTATGTCTATACTATGAAGAGGCTCTTCCAACAGCCCAGTTTGTAAAGCTAACATGTAGTTGAGGCATACAGACAGGAAGATCCCAGGTTTGTGGGTGTTGAGTTGGTTGATCTTAACCAAGACAGCAGCTGAACAGCAGGGATTTCTGCTCCTGATCACTATCCAGTGATCCTTCTGAAAAGCACGCATGGGTACGTGGTGGGTGAAGTTGTGATCGAGCATAATTGTGATGTTCCTATACGTGACTGCTTAGCTTGCCAACACACTCTGATGAGAGAATGGCCACTTAATCGATGTACTAAATACTTGAATAGGTGTCAATGCCTTTGAGAGAGGAAGGGAGAAAAATGGCATCAAAGGAGAAAAACTCTTCCATGGATTGTGACTATTTAGCATTTGAAATGAACATTTCTTTAATGGATGAAATAGAGATGGTGCACATTTTTTGCAAAATAGTGCATTCGGTAGTCAAAGAGATCTGTTTTCATCATGTACACAGAAACAGAAGCAAATTATGCAACCACTAAAACCTCCCAATACTGAGGTTATTGTAACAGTCATTCTGGGCAAAAGTTTCTTGCGCAAGGTCAATTTAAACATTGTAGGCAGATTCTACAACGAAAGTAGAATTAGGAACTCTCAATAAAAAAGGTAATAAAATTTAGGGGACCATTTTAAATTGTCACATTGATGTTTGAGGAGCCTTGCTGTGTTGAAATTGGCTGCCACCTTTCCTACATTACAACAGTGACTATACTAAAAAAAATGTACTTCATTGGCTGTGAAGCGCTTTGGGACATCCTGGGGTCAGGAAAGGCGCTATATAAATACAAGTTCTTCCTATTTTTTTTAATTGTAAACAATTTTACAACACCAAGTTATAGTCCAGCAATTTTATTTTAAATTCACAAGCTTTCGGAGGCTTCCTCCTTCGTCAGGTGAACGATGTGAAACATCGTTCACATCGTTCACCTGACGAAGGAGGAAGCCTCCGAAAGCTTGTGAATTTAAAATAAAATTGCTGGACTATAACTTGGTGTTGTAAAATTGTTTACAATTGTCAACCCCAGTCCATCACCGGCATCTCCACATCATATTTTTTTTTAAATTAAGTAGAACAGGACAAAGGTTGAAGAGTAGAAGAGAAAATATGTTAAGAAGCGGTGGTTAGATAATGCCAAACTTAGGTTTTAAAGCCTGTAGAATAAAGGGAAGGCTGAGGGACATCGGGAGTTTCAGTTCCCCTGTCCTGGCTAATAATAAGCTGCAGTAGGAGATGGTGCAATGAATTTGCATTTCAACAAAATCAGGATGAAGGAAGCTGGAGAACATGTCGGAAGACATACTTGGGAGTTTCAGAGGTACAGGCAAAAATTAAGTGCAGCAATAACCATAGTATTCCTGATAAAGTAGGAAAAAGATTATGACAGAAATACAGATGTAGATAGTGGGAATAGTCGGTGGCTGGAATTGAATGATAGGCAGCCTGTCAGACAAGCCTTTGCTTATATTCTGTTTTTAAGCATAAGAGTGTGCTACAGGGGTTTCCCTAGAGAGAGAAGCAGTATTCAAAATCTGGACAGACTTAGGCTTTAAGAGATACTAAAGGTTAAAAAAAAGCTTGAAATAGAAAACCAAATCTTCAGGAGGCAGCTTTACCACTGGAAGAGACGTGGGAGTACAACTTGAGATCACAGCAGAGAGTTAGTGCAAAAACAAAAATGTCAACAGATGACGGAAGAAAGATCAAGATCAAATGTAAATGTTAGTTGGGCTTCTGAAGCATTTGAGATAAATAGACTGTGTTTGAGGATTTGAAAGAAATTAGATTTTCACTGCCTCACTGAAGGACAGGAAGCAGATCAAGAGTTGGGATTCAACCATTCTACTGTGAGGAATGAAGGTTATGTGCACCGAGGGCATGAAATCTAACAAATGCAAATAGGATTGGATAATGATGGAAAGAGCAGTGAAGGAATAGAGTGGCAGAGAGGACTGGGCCATCAGGAACCCATAAATTGATGAAAAAGTCAGAGAATGAACCATTAAGAGCAGCACAGATAAAACTAGTTGAGAGGTAAGTAGTCATGAATACCTTTGGCCGAAAACAAGATAATCGAACCCTGTCAAAGACTTGAGATTGTCACAAATTGAGAAATTTTTGCTGGCTTATTTTTAAAGAACATAAAAAGTAGGAGCAAGAGTAGGCCATACGGCCTCTAGAGCCTGCTCCGCCATTCAATCAGATCATGGCTGATCTTCAACTTCAACTCCACTTTCCTGTCCCATCCCCATACCCCTTGATTCCGCTAGAGTCCAAAAATTTATCTATCTTAGCCTTGAATATACTCAACAACTCAGCATTCACAACCCTCTCGGGTAGAGAATTCCAAAGATTCACAACCCCGAGTGAAAAAATGCTTCCTCATCTCAGTCTTAAATGGCCGACCCCTTATCCTGCGACTATGCCCTCTAGTTCTAGACTCTCCAGCCAGGAAAAACAACCTCTTAGCCTCTACCTTGTCAAGCCCCCTCAGAATCTTATCTATTTCAATGAGATTATCTCATTAACAAGAAATCTGTTAATAGATCGATATCTTTATATAAATTATAAATGCAAGTTATTTTGTGTCATGAATGTCTGGCTGAAATATGTGAAAGCAGTTGAGACTGCAGGCAGTGTGTGTTTACTTGCTTGTTTGCAACTTACGGGATCGTCGTCAAGATATTGGGGGCGAAATTGGTCTTTGGTTGCAGCGCAAAATGGGTGATAACGAATCGGCGTTCCCGTTTCACAGTCCACCTGGTTTTCAGTTCCATTGACTTTTGTAGTTTGGATTGTAGGAGTGACATGCATGCACCAGCTTGCAATGTTGACACTGCTGAAACCAGCGCCCCTATCACAATGAAATTGTATCCAAGAAAATGTGTCTATGATTCTGCCACCAGGCACAAGTTTTAATAATGTAAACATGGGGGATTGGCACTCAGATACTGTTCTCACCTGATCTCAATTACTGGTACGCTAAATAGTAATGTGCCACTAGATTGCAAGAATCTGGCTTTATTGTTCCTTTAATCGCAAAAGTTTGACAGCCATGTCTTCAAATTAAAGTATAAAAGACAAAAAGCTTTTAGCAGTTAGGGAGTTGGTGTAGCAAGTCCCATCCTCCCAGCTTTCGTCGGTGAAACTTGTTTTGCTACAGCTTTTTGCCACTTTAGATGCAAGTGCAACCCATCAAAAGTAATGGTTGGCACTACCTTTTTGCAAAACTAAAAAAAAAATGGAGCATAACGTTTAACCAACAAGCTACAAATGCTCCCGCTGAAATTGAAGTCTGAACAACTGAATACTAGTTTTAAGATCCTCACCTGTTCAGCACTGGTCTGCCCGGTGTTTATGGGCAAGGCTAACATTATGGGTGAACTTATGAAATTAGGTATGGGGTCTGTTTCACAAAATTTTGTATTTAAATTAGGCCTGCGGTTGCTCGTAGCCTGCCTCTTCCTGCCCCCCACCCCCCACAAATCAGTCCTTGTAAAATTAGGCATGCTATGACCTATTGGGCACTGCCAGTGAGGCCTCCGGAAATCAAGGCTCACATGCCTACTTTTTTTTAAAAGCTCTTAATAGACTCCTTTAACTGTAAGATTAACTTACACAGGTCTAATGTTGCGAATTTTTAAAGAGAGAATTGAATATATTTCTATATATACAAATAACAGATGTCAGGTATAGAGATAATGGAATGCCTTCATTCATTTTTGTTTTTCACATACTGATTCAAAACCAACTAGAGACTGCATTTGGTTTGCAAACCACCTTCATCCATGAATCCATATGTAATATACAAATAGTACACTTTAACCGTGAAAAAGATGAATGTGAAATTGTCAGTTCCCCATTGTCTGCAACAAGTTACAATTCCGTATCAGCTTTGCTCAGAGATGGCACTCTCAGCTCTGAGTCAGAAGATTGTAGATTCAAGCCCCACTCCTGGACTTGAGCACATAAACTAGGCTGACATCTGTATGTAGTACTGAGGGAGTACTGCATTGTCAGAGGTACCAAACCAAGGCCCCATCTGCCCTCTCAGGTAGATGCAGAAAATTCCATGGCACCATTCAAATAACAGAGGAGTTTGCCTGACGTCCTGACCAATGTTCCCCTCAATCAACACCATCAAAACAAATCTGGTCATTATCACATTGCTGTTTGTGGGACCTTGCTGTGCGCAAATTGGCTATAACGTTGGCTTACAACAGTGACTACACTTCAAAATAATCCATTGGTTGTGAAGCACTCTGGGATGTCCATGAAAAAAGTGTTGTATAAACGCAAGCTCGATTTTTGATTCGTAATTCAACCAGACTTACAAAATGGAATGATTTTGCCAGTATTTCAGTGTCCATGGCAAGATCTTTGTTTATGTTTCAGTACAGGGCACGTGTTCCAACCACAGACAGCATGAAAATACAGCTCACCATTTTGTATTTTTCTGCTGGTGATTTAGGAAAATACATGCTTCACATGTAACTTAATCCTTGATGTTCGCACATTTAAAGCCTAAAGTACGGAAAAGGGAATACTATGATACTTGCTTATGTGCTTTTTCATGACATTTATAAATGACTTGTAATATCCATTTTTAAGATAATTTATAATGGCACAATACGTACATTTGATTAAAAATAAAAACGAGCAGAATTGGTAGTAAAATGCTTACTTATTTCCACCTAATAAATAACTGCTGTGGGGTTCTTGGCCATATTCTAGCTGTAGATCCTGCAGGTTAAAAGAAAACAGACATAGGTTGCATAAAAATGATTCACATGAATTATAATTACTGTAAAACAAAGTCGCTTTACATCAAAGCTCTAACAAAGACAAAAATGTTAATGGAAGAAGAATGATTCAGTGTTAGAAAGGACAGATTTGCAAGAAGTTTGGTGAAGTAAAGAAACTATCTGCGAGGCCTACATTTTGTAGCTATTAGAAGTATCAAAAAAATTCATTGGTAAATGCACTAAATTTGAATTTCTACAAATTATGTAGAACAGTTAATATATGGCATCTCGTTCTGGTGAACTTCAAGAAGAAATCAACCACATATAACAGAGAAGTTTAGCTGTGAGTAGGGCAATTGATCCATCAAGGTACAGCATCCTGCTACAAGAGGCACGATTTTCACCCTATAGTGCAATTTTCCACAGCACTTCAATCTTAACCAGCAGCATGCTTTTAAATACCTCTCTCAGCTCACCTAAGAATGAAGGTTTCCAACTGGTTTCTGTAGTAGTTGCTTGTATAGTCGGTACGTTCTCTGCTTACTGTGTTAATTGATGTTAGATGTGGCTCAGTTGGTAGCACTCTTGTCACTGAGTCGGAAGGTTGTGGGTTCAAGTCCCACTCCAGAGGCTTGACCACAAAATCTAGACTATCAGTGCGGTACTAAGGGAATGCTGCACTGTCAGAGTCGTTGTCTTTCAGTGAGACAGTCTGCCCTCTCAGGTGGATGTAAAAGATCCCATGGCATTATTTCGATGGACAGCAGGGGACTTCTCCCCGGTGTCCTGGCTAATGTCTATCCTTCAATCAACATCACTAAAAAAGATTATCTGGTAATTTACCTCACTGCTGTTTGTGGAACCTTGCTGTGTGCAAATTGGCTGCCACGTTTCCTAAATTACAACAGCGACTGCACTTCAAAAGTATTTCATTGGCTGTAAAGTGCTTTGGGACATCCTGAGGTTGTGAAAGGCACTATAAAAATGCAAGTTTTTCTTTATTTCTGTTACTGGCACTTAAATTCAAACTCTAATTTTCACAAGTGCTGCGGACCAGAGTGTGTGCTGACTGTACAATCAGCTCTTACTGTAACAGCTGGAAACTTCCTTCACTCTTTGCTGGGCTGAGATCCAGAAGACTAGCATATTAAAACATGCTGCTGATTAAAACTAAAGAGCCTGTTAGAGGGCAAAAGCTGAGGGGGCTGCAAATAAAGTACCCCAACTGCCCTGGCATTTTTAGCCACACCACATCACTTGCCCTAGCCATGAGCCACATTTCCAGATCATCACAAAGGTCGTTAAGAGAGATCATATCTAGGCACTTGACAAGAAATGAGAACACAAACCTGCAACTTAAGCAATACTTTATTTTGAGGGGACATCAACAAGCATATCATTGTAGTGTATTGCAATGGGGTCAAAGTGAAGTCAGGAGGCAACTGCTAGCTAATGTTAACTCAACCTTTCTCATGTCTGTCTGCATTCTTACACAATTTTGTAATTTTGGACTTCAGGACTTCAAACAATTAAGAAATTTAAGTTCTTAGAAAAGAAGATTCAATGGAAAGGCTAGTGCCCAAACTTGACCTAAATATAAATTAACAATTTTTAAAATTATGTTGCATTTAACCATCTTTTTCCAATTCCCCCCCCTCCGAAATTTCTCTCCCCCCTTCCCCCCGAAAAGATCCAACTCCTTATTGGGGTACAGTTCCATGGGGTCTGGTTGTCTTCTCGTAGCTTATCCAAATGAGCTTAGACAAAGAGAATCAGCAGGCTGTTCAACTGCATGAGGCATCACAATCAAATCCAATCCTATCCTTTCCTAATGTCCACATTTAACTAATGGTGTCAAATCATTAACTACTATATAGTGAACAGTCACTGAAGTGTTAACTCTTAATGTGCAATGGACAAGTTTACTCCTCTGGACACAAGCTTCCAAGGGCCGCCAGTTAGTTTACTTATAAGTCAGCAGTCTTTACTGTTCTAATGCATCAGAAAGCAACCTGAACGTATCACAGACATGACCATATACGTACTCAGTGTTTCGACTGGTTGAAAAAATTCCCCTTTGAGTTTATTTTCAATCAGTGAAAGCCTAACCTTTTTGAAGTGGTTCCCATCTCCAAAGTGGACAGTGGATGCCAGGAGAAAAAATAAATAAATTGTTAAATAAGTTTTTCCCCTAAAACAAACTAAGTAGAGAAGTAGAGTAGATTATGTAGAAAAAATAAAATTAAATATAGAAACAAAAGCAGGACACAGAATGGGAAGGAAGATAGCCTGGAGAAGGGAAGGCAGGGTGAGCAGAATTTAAATTTTAAAAACTGTAAACGATTACAATAAAAGTACTGTTCTGAACATCTTGGTAGCTTTATTACTCTAATATTAGTGCTTGTTTCAGTATCAAAACCAGACAGCCCAGGGAAATAGACATTTCCCTGGACCAGCCAGCAGTCTGAAGGTTAACTGTATGATAATAGTTGAGGCGTACAGTAGCATTAAGTAAATAAATATATTCCTGAAATTATAATGGAATGCCACTGAATGTATGCTGCCTTCCCCTTTAAATAAAGCATTACTGAAACATGAAATCACATCAGAGAAAGTATTAAGAACTATGGGCCAAATGTGACCTGCAGCTTCTCTTGAATATCGTGGTGGGCAACAAACCTCTTCAACACCATATAGGACTGTTGGAACCTCTGCTTTTTTTGCTTTGTACCATGCTTATTTAGTAATAGGATAGTTAATAGTAGAGATGAATGAACAGTTAAAATTTGATTTTTTCCTTTAAAGAGCAAGTGAATTCTCATGATTGATGTATCTGATACTTTTTCAAAACGACTGTAGATTATTCGGTGATGTTTTCAGATTGCTTCTTCTCGTGTAATTGGCCACTCTCCATTTAAGGGAAAATGCTACATTGGTAAAAACCCAGGTACTTCCATTTTTAACAAACCTGAATGAGGAATTCACATCAAAAAACATGTTCTTCAAGGTTGCCTCAACTAAATGGCCAACCACTGCTTCCAAACTAGATATATGAAATTTAACACAGCAAATTAAATCTAAGCTGTTGACTCTTCTTCATGGATGGTTATTTGTGGCCTTCTCAATTCCCTTCAGTCATGCTCTCCACTAAGTTAGCAACGTATGCTCTGAACCCAGCCAACAGTTCCAGCCTCATTTGGTACTAAGTTCCCACAAAACCCAAGATCTCTATAAAACTAATTGCAAATGCTAAATTATCAGAAAAGTCACTCAAAACCATGCCAGTCACTCACTCTAGTGAACTCTAACTCTGCCTAAAAGCAAAGCATGAAGTAGGAATTTCCAATTTTTTTTTCAATTTTTAAATTACAGAATTTGCTCCAGAGTCCAAGGTAAAAACTCCAATTTCTATGTAAAATCTGAGCTGTGATGACACTTGAAATTTGTCAAGTTCAACCTCCTTCAAGTGGATTATTGTGGAATTTGGTTTCTGTGATCACTACTCAGTGATTATTCAGCTGCAACGATCGATCTGTATTGGCCAAAACAACAAGCACATGCATCTGTCTGACTGCATGTTTACAATAATCAGTAGAGTTTGATTGCATTGATTAGATTAGCAATACTGCAACACTAATTGAAGTCTATTATTTATAAATGCAAAAACTAGCATCTTCTACTAGAAGCTTGGAGTTGCTCACAGACCAAGTCGCAAAGCTTTCTCTTTCCTCCTGCCCTTAAGTGCTGATGCTCTGCCTTTCCCAGCCACCCACCTGATTGTGAATGAAGTTTGTGTTCTTCTATCTGCTGTGTGGAACATACATATATATACACAGTGTGTGTGTGTGTGTGTGTGTGTGTGTGTGTGTGTGTGTGTGGTGTATTTTATGAATGTATATATATGTAATAGGTTGAATTACATTTAACATGTGCTCAGCACACTGGTTCTTGAAATATGGTCCCATGACAGGAGTTCTGAACGTTTGAAGCGTCAGTGAGCAGAATATGTTGTTCAATCTAACACAAGGCCTTTACCATACGCTCAACATATACTCCTCTTACTGGCCTTTACAAATATAATCAAACAATTCTCCAGTCATCAGCAATTATACAGCAGTATTGAAATACTTTTGTGTAATCAGAAAACTGTTAAATGGAGCAGCAACTTCAGATGCAATGATCAACTGGATCTATTCAAATCTATTATAACTGAAGTCCTCTGTACCTTGTATAAAATGTCATAAAAGGCAATTAAGAAAATAGTGATCATTATATGACCAGTAAAATTGTCATGTCTTCTACAAGAAAATTAAATGAAGCAACAATATCTGCTGATAGCAAGCCAAAGATTTTATATTCAACAGAGTAACAACTGCTGCTGCATAGATCATTACCCATCACTTAAAGAGATACAAGATTTCTGAGCAAGTGATCTTTTAACTCCAGTAATACATGTCTGAATACATACTTGACAACTTTACTAACAGTCTGCTCTATGCCTGTGGTGATATACATCAGCCTTCCCAGATACATTAAAGCTTCCCATTTGGCAACTTACTGATGCGAGATACACAAGAAGTTAAGTTTTAAAGATTAAATACAAAACAAATAATTCAAATTGTAACCTAGCTGGACTCACGTGACTGGCTGCTGTGCAATCTCACAAGCGTTCACTGTTGCCTTAGTTTGTTCATGAACGCAAATCATACATTAGAATTAGCTTGAATTAATGCTGATTGAGATATGCCCTCTATCAGATTTCTAGTCATCTCCATGGTGATAATAATTGCTTCATGCCAGTGTTCTACATAAATGGAACAATTTCACTACTATGACTTTCTGGCCTAGGTTTTAAAGTACTGTCCTCATTTGTCTAATATGTGCTTTTGGTCAAAATTTGCTACCAAAAAAAGACAAACAAGCTCCATGTTTCCTGTTGATAAATATAATGCATTCTTGTAAAGACAAAAAATTATGTAAACCACAAGCCAATAAAATAGATATTTCCAACAGGCGTGATTTGTCCATTGTTTGCAAAACTTTCAAATATAACTGGATTGGTTATTCCTCTCGAATAAAACATCAAAACAAGACCACAAAGTAGAGTCACTGTAGTAATGCAATGACAGTGTTGAAATTTAACCATAAATAAGCATGGTAATGTAAGTATATGTAAATTCCCAAATGCAAATTCTAACTATCCAGTTTATAAAGATTCCAGCAGTTTTACAAAAAAGCCTAAGAATTGCACAATAGTAATTGAATAGGTTTTTTTTTGCCTTGCATGACCTATGAAAGAAACACAAAAGACAGGGTCAAGGTTTAAGAGGCAATGATTGACAGGAAATAGAGACACCTGAAAATGACACAGAAATGTGAAAAATACCAGATTAGATCTTGCTGTGTAGTATATCTCTTCTGAAATGTCCAAAAAATCATCACAGTAGGGCTGTTCAGCAGACAAAGACCAAAAAACCTGTTACTTATATCAAGCCCAAGAAACAAAGAAAGGGAAAGCATTTTCTATTAGGTTTGTCTTGAACATAACTATCCTACCACAGACAACACTGATATTTAGGACCAAACACTTGCATTATTTACATTTGGGGGAAAGAAGTCAGATATTCCCAATTCAAGACACATTTAATTCAAATTTTGTAAAAATGTCACTGGATAATATTTTGAGCACAACTACCATGCTGGAAACTAGAAAATACTTCCAGATTTGTAACTAAACATCAGGAAATGTCCCAGTCAGCAGGATTACGCAGTATGCATTTCCTTTATTTAAAAATAAACCTGTAGTACAAAATAAGTGATAAATTTGGTGTAAATTTGTACTGCTTGACACACATGGGTATAGACAGCTTACGGTTTTTTTCCATCACCATTTTAAACTTGCAACTGAATATCAACCCTTAATAGGCTTCAGAAAAACTGGAGTTGTTCCCATCAGTTAAGATCTGTTAAATGTTGCATTTCAACCTTTCAAATCACAGTACACTTGTGAATCTAGTAGCTCGCCATTTTTCAGAATATTTATTTACTGTAAGCTTCTTTTAAAAAAAATGTCCAAGTGAAATAAGAATGTCTTACTTACAAGTTCATGATGAGGCTCGGTTTCTTTTCGCATTGGTGGATCAAATTTTATTTGTCCAACTGCAGATAAAATCAAATTAAGACCATTATTCATAACACAAAACTACAATTGCAGTTCAATACCAAGTTCGGAAAGGTCTTGCATTACAGCTAAACGCACAAAAATCTCTGGGCTGAATTTTGCACATCATTTGCAACAGGTTTATATTCATACACACTACAGTTTTTGCAGGAAACACAAAATTGAGAAGCTTTTTAAGCCTAAATCACTGGTATAGAGATCAGTTTAATCTCATGAGATCAGATTATGTCAATAAACCAGTCAAACCACTCTTGATTTGGGCTGTTATCTGAAATCCTCAAGAATGCGGGAAGTAGAAAAGGCCACTTAACCCAGTCTACCTCACCCTATAGTTTAAATCCACATCTTGATCCACACAAATCATTTTCTTCTCCCTCCTGCCTTCGTAACAAACCTCCGTCTCTAACCATCTTGTTTAATTTATAGCCGCACTCCCATTCATGTATTAATTCTCTCGTTTGTGAAAGTACGATAATGGATTGTTATATTATCTAGTACAGGAAAGGTCTTTATACTCTGAATGTAGTCTAACCTGTATCTACAATTGAATGCTTGGATGAAACACTGAACACAATCCTCTTAAAGATTGGACATCGAACAGTAGCTATCATGGTTACGCAGTCTTCTCTACCCCCACTGCATTCGGATGTTGCTCTGAACCAAACCTTAGTTATTCCATGGAAATAGAGACACCAGGTTGAAACAAGAAGATTTTAGCAAACAGGAATGATGATGAACACTGAGGTGTACAAGATCAGAAATGGAACTGAGGGTCAGCAAGAAAAAAGACTTATGTGGAGGTGAACTAAATTCAGAGAACAATACAAACGGCAGATAATCGAACATTCTTGCTCATATGTTCCATTGTCACATACAACTGAATTGTACTAAAGAAGAATATTGGATGTGGAGAATTTTGACTTTGTGTTGAGAATAGTTTGGAGCAGCAAACTGTCAGATGAAGACAATAATGCTGCTTAAATGCATGCAAGTTGCTCCATGTAGCTATCTTATATTGTCAAATCTTATCCAAACTAGTCCAAGGTCTTACTGCAACACAAAAGGACTAGCTTCTAATTTTTCTTCATGGTTCCTGACCAACAATGGAACATGGAGATTCATTCTACATCCCAGTTCATTACCTTTGACTATCAAAGGTTTTGCTACCAAAAACAATTCTCCTGGATGTATGAATATTTTTTGTTCTGCCTAAACAGAGTATCAACAAATAGTCCTTCCTTTCAACAGGAATGGTGCGGATGAACAAAGCTAACCTCAAACTATATTAGGCAAAACTCACATGACCTTATGACCACCCTACTTGAAGGCCAAACAAGAAAAGGTGAATCTACTACTTGAGCACAAAGTTCACTGGACCCTGGATGTAAAATAAAAGGAATGGTCTTCTAAAGAAGAAGTGTAAAGTAGTGAGAAATTATATGCTCAAATGGGACAGAAGGTTATTTAGCATAACACAAATTCTAGGTAGGCCTTCTCTGGTGTGCAAAAAGGTTGTCTTTCCAGATGCAGTTTATGAGCATGATTTCACCTCAATTTTCCATCAAGGGAAGGTGATGGGCTGTGATCACTGCCACATAAACTCTCAGTGGGCTGGACGACAGATCCTGCATAAACTGCAAGTGAGAACAACCAGAATATCATATCCTATTGGCTTGAGTCATGCAATATACAGATACTTGTCCTACAAAGCATAACAAGTTTTTAGACTGGAGATCGAAAAGATGCCAGTGAAGTATCTGCTGCTAAGCGGTAAAACTTCACCTGGTTAAACTGGAAGAGCTAAGGCATCCAATGGAGGTTGAGGAGCGAGCAATGTACATGCTCCTCCATTTACGACAACAGAGCCTTTCTGAGGTTCAGATAGAAGTTCCAAGGACCAAGTTTTCCATGTCAAGTAATAATTAATTATAATGACTATTGTCTCCTTTGCTCAATCTTGCATATGATTCTAGGTATCAAAGATTTCTTCCACTCTTCACCGGCCTTCTCCACCCTCGTGCTGATGATTCTACTCTACATTCAATGTCCTCCACATTACTAAGTCCACACGCGCAACCTCCATTCATTCTTCTTTCAGTGCAATGGCTGAAAAAGTACATCATTCCCTTCAGCAGATTGCTGAAGAATCTTATTTCCCTTAACTCTTCAAAAACATGTTCACGTCGCTTGCATGTAGCCAACAGCTACCATTTCTTACCTCTGATGGTTCCCCTTTGGTCCATCACATATCAACATTCTTGGCCGCACAATCTTCTATTTTAAAAAAAATTGTCTACATTGCTCCAGCAACCTTCAAGATATTTCGTTTTCTCTTTCATGCGAAACACTTCTTCTCATCTCAACAACTTTCAACTCCTCTAAAGCCCAAGTCCATGTAAGACCTGAAAACTGTTCCCATAACTGGGAGTCGTTCTTCCTCTTGCATGTTCCTGGACAGGTACATGAAAAAGCTCCTTCTCTGAAAGGTGATCCCTCCTTCATCCCCATGGATGATATGACTAAGGTCAACCCTCTCGCAAAGTTGCAAACTTCCTCTCTTGTTCCTTCTTAGGTGCAAATACTGCTGAAGCCCATTGCAGCTCCCAAATGCAAATCCCCAGCAATCAAACCTGGGTCCTTCTGGTCTGCATGAATAAATCAGGCAGTAGCTTTACCCACTAGAAACTCCACTTCTATTTCAATTTAAAAAGTGTACAATGCACAGGTGCTGAAGGATGGCTTCTCCATACCAGAGTATAAAATGCAATTGTTTTCTACAATTGCTACTCCTGCCCCACCTCTAAAATATCTATTATCCTCCGGAATTGTGGTTGAACAGCCAGGAAATGTGCTTCAGCTTGAGCAAAGGGGTCAGATTTACATTCCTGTCCTAGATGACTTGGCCGAGACTGGCAATGCATTGGATGATACGCTGTCTACATCATTAAATGCACAATGTGTTATTCTGCTGCTACGGTGAAGGTATGTTGCTCTAAGACCGTAAAGGTCTAACTGCTGTTAAGTGAACATAAATGCCAGCAAAGACCAGGATTCTGATGTAAAACTTAACTAAGCATGTTCTATTAATGAAGCAGCTCAGATATACATTCATTGTAGAAGACATCTAAAGTAGCAAAATTGATGCTTATTTGGTTGTTTAGCTTTACTGTGCAAACCACTTTTCATAAAGGAGAAGGATTTTGTTAAACAAAAAAAAAAACTTGCTTTGATAAAGCTCACTTTTGGTTCAAAATTATATGAAAGCTGTTTTTGTACAACATTCTTAGCCATTTATAGTAACTTAATTGCAGCAAAAAGCTTGGGGCATGAGGTGCAATCTCTCAACAAAGCCACAAGTTTTCAGTCATATTAGGGCTGCAATTCTTTTATGTCTGCATAATGTTAAAAGTCTAGGATTCTTGTGGCTGACCGCTGATGGGAAATATGGCTTCTTGTGTTAAGATTCCCAGTCGGGGCCTCCTATCACTGCTGCAGCTCTTGGATTGTGGTGGTTAAGGGAAGTTGGTGCTAACTGCCAGGACCATGTTGCTGTACATTCCTCAATGTGACTAAGAGGCTGAAATAACAATCACAAAGTCCGTATAGATATTATAAAAATAATCAAATGTACTACAATGTAAATGTATATATATTTGAACCAATCAGCTGCAAAATAATTACTTTTCAGCATGACAAATGTAGAATAAATTTTCCTGCAACTAAGTGTGACAGAAAGTATGACACAATGACTGTGTTGTGAAGACAGGAAATATGGGCACATGTACCATTTTTATAATGCTAGCAGATCGCCTGTGGCATTGTTCACTAAGTCGGATGATACACTGTTTATATTGTGTAATGCACTATGTATTATTCTGCTGCTAAGATGAAGTTATTAACTGCTGTTAAGTGATTGAATGAACTCACCCAGTAAAGGTTAAATATTATTCAGGCTGGAGATCAAAGCCCTGGTTTTGTTTGTGGGAAGGGCAACAAAGAGCACGCAGACAGTGTGACTCCAGTATTTTGTTTTCCAGGAGGGATTTGCTGTACATCACAAGTGTCTGTCTTTATTTCTTTAAATTCTTCTTTTAAGTGTGGCACAGAAATTTGCGTTGTTCATGGCACATTAAAGGAAATGGATGTCCTGTGGTGTTGCTCATACTAATTTAGAGGATGTGTTGCTTGGGATGGGAATGCTGTGTTGGTAAAGGGATCTGGGAGGTTAGGGAGCTAGGAAAGAGAACAGTGGTGGGCAGAGACTGCTGAGGCAGTGATCACTTGGGATGATCGGCGTGGGTAGTGGCTAGACCAAGTGAACATTTGAGGGCAATGAGTAATTGGGCAGGGAGTCACTATGGGAATAGTGAGAGGTGATTTGTTGAAGTGGGTGAGCAGTGTGGAGGGTGGGCACTTGGGGAAGGTGAATAATTGGGACCTGGGCATTGGGCAGCACTGGGGAGTGGTGGGAAAACAGTGTTTGAATTGGGCACAAGTAGAGGAGCAGAATGGGATTGGGAATGGGTACGAATAAAGTATAAGAGGTAACGAGGGGAAAGAGGAGATGCAGTGGGAACTAGGAACTATGTAATAGAAAGTAAAAATGTACTAGAGTGGGCATGAGCAGACTGTAGGATTGGAGACAGGTGAAGAGGAGATGCCTGGGATTAGGTAACAATCAAGAGGAGGAGGTAAGAAGGGGAAAGAACAGATGGTGTAGGGGCCAGTTCAACCAGAGAAATCCAGCAGTAGTTGTGGAGAAGCAGAGGAGGGCATGCCGAATACCAAAGTTGGGAACTGCATGGTGAGCTGTGACGCTGCAGGTTTTCTTTTGGTGGGGGGGTGGGGGGTGGTAATTTTGATTCTAAAATAGTGATTTCTGCAAACCTATGGCCAATAAAACGGATTCAGTAAAACAAGCTGATGTAAGTAAACAATATATATTTCAAAGAATTATCTATGCAGGGTCTGGATTTGCAATTACTGAAGATTAAGTTATTTTTATTATGGTATAGCTTTAACAGAGATTGACTTGTGGTGTCTCCCCTCTCCGAATAGTGAGTGATTTAAAACAAAATAAAAAATAAGGTGCCACAGATGCACTGGAGCACCAGATTGGCAGTGTTGGGTCACAAATTCGGTCATGTGGAGGTCCAGTGTCTTCACATAGGGGAGGAGAAATGGAAAATTAAATGGGATGGCTCGGCTCCACTACTCTCACGTGGCTATCCAAACCCATGGGAGATGCACGGCGTGGGGCAAAACTTGCAAGAGGCAAAACACAAGACGATGCATATACTCAAAATATAAAAACACAAACATCTCAACTGGGGTTGAATCACGTCATTCACTTCTTAGGTAAAATAAAAATGAGCTACATTTCATCTGAAGGCAACGATTCAATCACTGGGTACAGAGTCGTTACACTGGTTCTAACTAGTAAGGCAACTTAGAACAAAAGTCACATGAAGAACATACAACACCTAGTGCAGAATATATCATACAACATGTGGTACACAAGTGTGAGCATTATTTGTAGCTTCTGAGTAATTTGTATATGAAACAATATTTCTGACTTTAGTTTAGATTACATGCCCTTTTACATTCTAGCAATGTTAAAAAAGACACATAACAACAGGTAATTTATATTAAAAAGAACTGGTGAACCTTATTCTGTTACCTGCCACTTCTCAAAGTTAGAACTCTTTTCATTATAACAATATACTACTCTCCCAGTAACTACCAGTACTATTCACAGGATGGACCTTGTATTGGTGATTGTTAGAGATGGACAGAACATCAATATCCAACACAGAGATATGGGGCCGAACTCTTAGTTATTACTTAGTTCAAGTGGCGGTTACAACCACTCTAGCTCCCATATATATCTTTTGTTCGTTGCCCCCATTTAAGATAACTATTTAAAAATTCTTAGCTAAAACCTTTGCACAAGATGGTCAGGTGACAGTCCACAACTAGATACTAATGAGCCAAGGTAGGGGAGAGGACATAATGCTGAAGACAGTGGCACTGCTAATTCTAATGGTCATATTATTCAGCCTTTAATGTGGTCAGACTACTATAATTAGCTCAAAATGATTTGCAACTTTGTTGAAATTTGTGGTTAACCACACAACAGTGGTCTAAAATAATAACTTAGTAAAGGTTAAGAATGTTGCATCTGCCATCAATTGATAGATTGTATTTGTTATTACAGAAGAGCGGAGCTCCCCCTGGCTTTGTTGAGAAAAGGTGGTGGTACTTGTTATAAACTGGATAGCCAGGTGGTGAAGGATAGAATACTCGAGCCTAGTCTTCAGTTGCTTGCAAGACTTTATTCACAGATCACCATCACACATTGTGCTCCCCCTAGATAAGCTCCCTCCGTTAAATGGATACAAGAGAATCCCCAATTGATACCCACCACCAGAATACAATTAACACTAATTGATATAAATCACAGATACAATTAATAGTACTGAGCCGTACATACACGATGTTCCAGAAATGATCCCAAATCTATGTAAAGTTAGCTGATCTCAGCTGTTTTGATTTGAGCAGTAGTGGCGTTACAATTGATATTGATAACCTTGGGCTTGGTGAAGGAAGAGAGAGACACACACACACACAGAGGAAAAAAAGTTCTGAATTTTTTAATTAATTAAAAAAATTAAATGGATGATCGCCAATCCTTACCCAAAAAAGTACAGCCATTGTATCCTTCCCCTTTAAAAATACAAGTCATGATGTGGAGATGCCGGTGATGGACTGGGGTTGACAATTGTAAACAATTTTACAACACCAAGTTATAGTCCAGCAATTTTATTTTAAATTCACAAGCTTTCGGAGGCTTCCTCCTTCGTCAGGTGAACGATGTGAAAATGAAATCCTCGAAATGAAATCGCATTTATAATTCACAGAACAATGCTTGGTGATTACAGACAGTTTTTTCAACTGCCCGTTGCCAAGGCAATCAGTGTGCAGACAGACAGGTGTTACCTGCCAGGTCTCAGAATATACAAATCACCAAAAAAAACAACAAACAAAAAAAAACAGAGATAGAGAGGTAGAAACATAGAAAAGACAGCAACTGACCAGTTATATTAAAAACAGATAACATTTGTTCGCTGGTGGGGTAACGTGTAGCGTGACATGAACTCAAGATCCCGGTTGAGGCCGTCCTCATGGGTGCGGAACTTGGCTATCAATTTCTGCTCGACGATTTTGCGTTGTCGTGTGTCTCGAAGGCCGCCTTGGAGTACGCTTACCCGAAGGTCGGTGGATGAATGTCCATGACTGCTGAAGTGTTCCCCGACTGGGAGGGAACCCTCCTGTTTGGCGATTGTTGCGCGGTGTCCGTTCATCCGTTCATGCTCCACTTTTCCAGCTTCCACCCTAACCACGTCAAAGAGGCCATCCCCTATGGACAGGCCCTGCGAATACACAGGGTCTGCTCAGACGAGGAGGAACGCGATGGACACCTACAGACGCTGAAAGACGCCCTCGTAAGAACGGGATATGACGCTCGACTCATCGATCGACAGTTCCGACGGGCCACAGCAAAAAATCGCATAGACCTCCTCAGGAGACTAACACGGGACGCAACCAACAGAGTACCCTTTGTCGTCCAGTACTTCCCCGGAGCGGAGAAACTACGCCATGTTCTCCGCAGCCTTCAACATGTCATCAATGAGGACAAACACCTCGCTATGGCCATCCCCACACCTCCACTACTCGCCTTTAAACAGCCACCCAACCTCAAACAGACCATCGTTCGCAGCAAATTACCTAGCTTTCAAGAGAACAGCGTCCACGACACCACACAACCCTGCCACGGTAACCTCTGCAAGACATGCCAGATCATTGACACAGATACCACCATCACACGAGAGGACACCACCCACCAGGTGCATGGTTCATACTCCTGTGACTCGGCCAACGTTGTCTACCTCATACGTTGCAGGAAAGGATGCCCCAGAGCATGGTACATTGGCGAGACCATGCAGACGCTGCGACAACGGATGAGTGGACACCGCGCAACAATCGCCAAACAGGAGGGTTCCCTCCCAGTCGGGGAACACTTCAGCAGTCATGGACATTCATCCACCGACCTTCGGGTAAGCGTACCCCAAGGCGGCCTTCGAGACACACGACAATGCAAAATCGTCGAGCAGAAATTGATAGCCAAGTTCCGCACCCATGAGGACGGCCTCAACCGGGATCTTGGGTTCATGTCACGCTACACATTACCCCACCAGCGAACAAATGTTATCTGTTTTTAATATAACGGGTCAGTTGCTGTCTTTTCTATGTTTCTACCTCTCTATCTCTGTTTTTTTTTGTTTGTTGTTTTTTTTGGTTGTTGTTTTTTTTGGTGATTTGTATATTCTGAGACCTGGCAGGTAACACCTGTCTGTCTGCACACTGATTGCCTTGGCAACGGGCAGTTGAAAAAACTGTCTGTAATCACCAAGCATTGTTCTGTGAATTATAAATGCGATTTCATTTCGAGGATTTCATTTTCACATCGTTCACCTGACGAAGGAGGAAGCCTCCGAAAGCTTGTGAATTTAAAACAAAATTGCTGGACTATAACTTGGTGTTGTAAAATTGTTTACAATTTAAAAATACAAGACATTAATAGAGAATTTGGAACTTACAGTTAATCTCTGACCGTGTCCTTTCTTCCCTCACATTTCTGCTAGTGGACTGAATTCGAAGAGGAACAGATATTGGAGGCTGAAGAGAAAAACATACAGTTAAGCTATTATTTAGGAACAGCCATCGGCTCCTACAAATTTGTTCCATTAAAAATAACTGATTTATTTTTCTGACTGTTTATTACACAGAAAGCGTACTCAGAACAGGATAATCAAGCCTAGTCATCACAGTAAATCTTTTTAATGAAGTCTGTTTTCCTGAAAAACACATGCAGTTAGTTATTGCAAAAAACAGGCATGCACAGAATGCAGGTTCCTAACACGGGGTCACGCTGTTTACAATACAGGTTTATTATTAAGCACGAATTTGTTGCACATCTACTTAAGAGTTGATATACAGCTTATTTCACTACTTCCTTTAATCTCTTCCATTATGATATAAACTATATATTTGTAGGACACCTCAAAGGAAAAGGAAGTTGTGGAAAACTAGCACTTGCCCACATCAATGTCCCCTTTTACTGTTAGATTTGGTGTCTTTAATCAGAAATATCTACAAATATATACTTTACTTTTTAAAAATCAGGCAGCAGCACATCGCTGGATGCTACCATTTAATTAGGTGATATCATGGGAATTGTGTGAAATACAAAGCTATCCTGCAACGTGCTAAAATTGTATTAACAAATCAGATGAAGTGCCAAAAAAAGGCAGCAAAAACTAATTTTCAGCATGATTTTAACCATGTTGCAATAAGTTTTAAACTCACTTCCCATGAAAAATATCATAATGATGTCACCAATTAACCGTGGACCTTATTCTGATTAAAGAAATAGCATATATTTTTTAAAAATTACAATTAAAGGCACCAAGACTTTGGTTCTCCCATAGGTCAATTGGTTAAGATAGAGAGATCCAGCTAGGTCCCAGGTTCGATATGTGTGCTGGGTTAGCAGATCTTAGCCAAGGTGATGGCAGGACGCTGCCATTGGCATCAGCGCCCCAAGGTTAGGGAGGGACAAAATGGTCAGGGATTCCCCCTTCTGATTACCATCCAGTGACAACTGCTGGAAAACCACACGTGGATGTTGGTTAACAAGAATGGGCTCGGCTGTAATACCCTGCGCAGTCAAATAGCTTGTTGATACTCATTGATTAGGCTTATAGATGAACAATTGGTACTTGACTAAGTTTTCATCAAAGGGCCAATATTGTATCAAGCAAGAAAAACAAGAGGACACCACCGAATCGTAGAACACATCTCTCAAAAGGCAAGCAGCAAACATTGCCAGTACATATTCAAAAACAAGGCACATTGAAAAAAAATATCAATTTAAACTGGACTTTAAATTTACTGAACACACTACACAATTTCTCAGCTCAAAATTGGATTTGCCTGCATACTGCACACATTGATCCACATCAAACCAATGCTTCCACATTAGGGAAAGGGAAGCTTAAATACGCAAACTGTACACTGATACAGAAAATTTAATTTTGATATGTATAATTCATGCACAGCAGTTATACACCCCTAACTACATTTTAATAGGGAAAAGCAAACATCTCAAGTCTCCAAGGAAATAGTAACTATTCACTAAGCAATGCAAACAAATGTTAAAGTTAAGGTACAAAAAAAAAGCATTGGCTCCGAATTACCAGCAAGGCGCATATAAAAGAAAATGGTGCCGTTATAGTTAATCAGCTATAATACATATTTGCACAAACTAGCACTCAGCATTACAAATTACTTCATTTCACAAATGTTTGAACTTGCCCTTTTTGACATCCACCCATTACAAACTAGTGCATGTAAATCTGTCTCTAAGTTTATTTTGTTAAGCATACAATTCATTCCTAGCTGACTGCATCATTCCTCAGGAGACAACAGCTCCAGAAATGGCAATGTTCAATATATAGTACAGCAATTTCTTTAAAGCTACTAAAAAGCTATTGTTTTGGTATGTCAAGACTTGGGAACTCATCTTCTGTAATCTATGTGACACTTGGAAAAACAATTATTAGAATATTTAGCTTTCGAAAGATCTCTGAATTAATGCACCAGAAACAGTAAATTTTTTAAATCCCTTTTAGCAAATTAGCCAATTTATCAACTTTTATTTTTCAGGCATTTTTGTCCCAATGCTTTACCATTTGCACACTTTACTCTGATATTAATAAATGAGTGTCACGTTATTTGAATCATTTAAAGGTCACCAGAGGTTTTATACAAAAATCAATTTATCCCATTTAATCTTTTGTGAGCATCCAAGATATAATTTCAACTCAATCAGAAGCCCTGAAGCTTGGACAGTGCCACAGATTCCCTGATTCAGATTTGAATCACATCTAGTCTCAATTTATATTACACAATCATCATTTTCCTCCTGGGTATCAGAAGTGCCTTTGAGTGGGCAAACCATTTTTGTGAAATATGAATAGATTAATAATCCCTTTACAGAAGAGAAAGCATTTGGAATATTAAGTATTAAACAGCTGGTCAAAATAATTGTGGGTACTAATTTTTAAAACCCTTCTCCAAATTTAGATAGGCGGAGGATGATGATGAAGACTTAGAAACAAAAGCAAAATACCAGAAGTCTCCATCTACTGCCAACAGCTCAGTTAGAAACTGACCATAATTGTAGCTCTCAGTCTGAGCTCATCTATGCAAGGTGGACAAGTGGTGCAGTGATGGTGATGAAATGCAGTGTTGACTAAAGTTGCACTGTTTAGATCCGCATTAATACAATCTGTTGCTTTGTGTAAACAGATGTGCTTGGAGTATACACAGCCTGGTAGTATAAGCGATACACAAATTCTTGTGTCCCAACTGGTGAGTTGCAGGTTCAAATCTTGAGGCTTCACATCACTCACATCTGCTTGCTCAGATATTTCAATTTAATCAAATCGCAGCTAATACCAGTAGCTGTAGCACTGCAGCGAATAAGGGTATTCTATTTATCCAAGAAAGGAGAGGAGAAGGACAATAGAAGCCCAATCCTGCCCACCTTAATCCACCTCAACTGCACCAACTTCCAGCTGATCATGGCCGTGAACAAAAAAACAAACATAAGTCATATTCCTAAATTCAGATCAATTTGTGTGGAATTGGTTGGGATGAATGAAAAAAAATTGTAAGTAGCCATTTTGAAACTAATGATAATCTGATTTTATAAATGTTAAAATATTAAAAATTTTTGATGCCTGTTTTTTTTCCAGAAACTTACACAGTGGGTCTCACTTAAGATCAACTCTAAGAAAAATCAAATATGATGAGTTGCAATATTTCCCAAGCAATAACTGTCATTTATTGCCACCTCAAATATTATGGTTAAGATCAACTACATTACAGACAATTTTCAAGAGTTGGCAAGTGCAGAAAGTAGATTCCCCAACATGTTTATTTTTAAGGAATGACAAAAGATGGCTATTACTTTATCTCAGAATAAGGTTTCACCTTTACAGCCTTCAGAAAAGGTGAAGTAAAAGGAGAAAAGATCGTGCTATTTAAGAAAACTACAAAATTGTCCTGCTCCTAATACTTTGCTGCATATCATTTAAGTATTTTAAGTAAACTTATTTTTTTTTAAATGGCCAACAATTAAGGTATCACAGAGATCTCCAACTAGATGGAGTCATATTAGAAAACTTTTTTTTCACCCCTGAAAATAAAAATTGGTCTCAAGATGAACCCACTGTGTCAGGTTTTTACTCCAGTCAAATCTAGATAAACACATACTTGACCCAAATAATTCTGATCACACCATAAACATTCCAGTGCACCAACCTCACTGCACATAAATCCAAATCTAAGCACAGTAATAAAAGCATAGCGGTTCTTGTAAAATTAGCCATATTTATCATATTTCAACTGCATGCAGTGAAATATCATAGTTACAAACTTTAGTGCAAACTTATTTCCTAGTTCTGGTGAGAGCTTAAACCTTGGTATGATGAACTCACTGATTAGGATTATTTTAAGTTTGTAATAAGGTTTGATAGCGTACACATTTTTTTTTTAAAAAGTATTAAATTTGCATTAGCATTGTCAGTGCCAAGCTTTTGCAGATGATATGAAGATTTTTGCTGCAATCGAGCTAGTTAAAAGCATGATTATGTTTATAAAACCACTGTAAAATCTGGAAAAACTATCGAATGAGTTGATTAGAAGGATGATTTTTTTTTTACAGCTGTATATCTGCAGCAATAGGCCAGCTGCAGTATCATCCAAAGAAGCAAATATACAGCTGAGGTTAATGGGATGCTTTGCTGGATATCAACAAAGTACCTTAGGACGAGCAGCAAAACGTGGGGCTCGGCGTGCAAGAGGAGAAGCAGGAGAAAAGATCCCCAAAAATTTAAGCTGAGTTGGGAGGAACACAAAAAACAGGAAAACCACAATAAAAGAGGATGTGAATTCATCTAGGGATAAAATAAAGTACATCAAATAAATGAGTGGAAAATGTTATTGTAATTCAGTTCACAATTTTAAAAATAAGTTTCAGATTACTGAAATACAATAATATTAACCACATATACAACCCTACAAGAGCACCAACATTCAAAAAGCATTTAACAGATAAACTGAAATCAGACCCAAGTACCTTACAGCACTTTGTTAGAAGACTATTATTCCTGTATATTTGTAAACAATTATATAAATTGTCAGTCTAGAATGTTTTGATAGATTACACCAAATTTTGTTTTAGAAATTTAAGCCCCAATTTTAACCTAACGTGCCCGGCGAGAATGTAACAGGTTTGGGTCAGACACCCGATTTACATCACGCCTGATTTCAATGAAGTGTAAAATCGATTGAGGCGTAAATCAGGCATCTGACCCAAACCCGCCACATTCTCGCTGGGCATGTTAGGTTAAAACCGGGGCTTTTAAGATTTTCTGATTTAAGTTTATATATTTTCAACCTCTGCAGCACATGTTGCTCGATTCTCCCTTTCCGCCCTCAGATAGGAAGAGGAAACTGAGCAAGTAGTAAATTCACAGGTTCACTGAAACCAAAGAGATTGTAGTTAAAAACCCAAAACCTCAACTTGTGCATTTTAGAAGAGCTTGTCTTGCCACCACATGGTTGGCTTAAAATGGGTTAAGAAGAAGTATCCTTTAGAGTAAGTTTTCACCCTACTTGTAGAGAGCTAGCTGATGTCATTGGATCAGTAAGGTCACTTCAGGAATCCAATGGGACAAATTATCTGCAAAGGAGTGGAGCCAAAACAAATATTGAAACTTTTTTTATTTTTAAAAACCATCTCCCACTATTTCAGACATTTGAAAGCTCTGAAATGGGAGTCAGGGAGGGTTACACTGCAAACAGTACATACCATAAATTCCAGAATTACTGGAATTCCCATGTTTGGAGATAATATTCACTTTTGTGTTTACTGGGGCAGGAAAAAGGAAACAGCAAGCCCTGCTATTCTGAATTTTAAAAAGGCCAATGAATAAAGGTGCAAGTCACTCAGACTGTACATTCAAAATGGCCAATATTCTTTGATAATTAGCAGCCACTTTAAGATTCATTTTCTTGTGAAAAGCAATCTTCTGTTACCTGCTTTTGATATGAGGAGGGGGAGGAGTCAAAGGTAGACCCTGGCAAAAGAAATGAGGGGGAAGGAGGCAGTAGGTAGACCCTGGTAAAAGAGAGGGAGGGGTTGCTGTATACAGTTACCTTGAATTAGAAAGCACTGATGCCTTTCATTCTTTTAATGATGCAATACCTCGCCCAAGGGCCAGTCTTTATCTTTGAGCTTAAGACATCGAGTGGTCACCTCTCATCCAATATCCATTGTGTGCTGTCCAGCAGGGTAATCAGAAGGTCAGGAAATGGGATTCTTTGCTGATTTTCTTCCCCATACCTAGCTCAGGGAGGCTGAAGCCCATCATTTAACCTCAACTGCTGCCCCAGCTACATCAGTACAGGCCAGGTTGCACTGTCTTTACCCACTAAGTGATTGGAAGAGCTAAAAGGGTTGGATATTTGGGAGACAGCAGCTCAAGGCCAATCCAAACGTAGGTACCCACAACCAGTTTGGAAGGTGCACCAGGAGAGGTCTTTGAGCAAGAATTACATGTACACTATCGCTGACTACTTATCCTGGGATGATTGAGTGACCCATAAAAGACAAAATATGTCAGATGAAAAAAACTCACCCGACTTAGTTTTTTTAAAAAACAAAATAGTGCTGAGTATCTTTCCCTTTTTTGAGAACCAATTCAAGCTAAAGATTCCAGCTTTAAGAACAAACAGTGTCACATGTCACCAGCTCCTACTGCCATTAAGGGAATGATGCTGACAGTAACAGAATAGTCCTGCTCTGTCAGTAACTAAATTATATACTTGGCTCAAGCACCGAATTTAGAATTAGTGAGTTGCTGAGACACTCAGGAAATTAAAGTATTTTCTGTAGGGTTCAGCTGCTCCTTCATGCATACATTTCCACAGATCCATAGCAGGGGAGTTAAGCTATCATCTCAATTGTTAAATTGTGTAAAGAAATATACAAGACACTGATAAAATTTTTGAGCAGGGCCATTGGAAAATTATGGCAAAACTGCTAGGATTTTGCCTCATTTTTTTTACAAAGAATCGCAGGCTATTGCGATGTGTATTGATAATCTCTGTCGCAAAATTATTGTTTATTAAACCCTTGCACCCCAGTTCACTTTGTCTTCCCTTTATTCCCCCACCCCATTCACACTGGCACAATTTCATCCCCTCTCCCGAGTTCATGCTGGCACTCTTCCTTCCCTCCCTCCCCATTTCACAGAGCCACTCTTCTCCAATTTGCCCCTCAGCATTGTTTTAAGCTTCCACTTGATGCCACTGTTGCTCTGGAGGAATCGAACAATGCAACAAATTGTGGGCAAGAATTCCTGATCTTGCAAAGCTATGCGTCATGGAAAACAGCTGGCATTATGGGTGCCTAAGTTGACAAAACCACACTGAGTTCCTTTTGAAGTGTAGTTATTGTTGTTTTGTCAGCGAACATAGTAACCAATTTGCACATAATGAGGTCCCACAAGCAACAAATGAAAGAAAAGTTAATTTGTTTTTGGAGGCATTGGTTGAGGGAGGAATGTGGGCCAGCACACCACGAGAACTCTGTTGTTCTCTTTTTTTAAAAAAAGGGGTCATGGGATCTTTTACATCCACCTAAACAGGCCACAGTTTTATGCCTTCTTCAAAAGACAGCACCCAACAATGCAGCACCCCCTAGTACAGCACTGATGTGGCAGCCAACGTTATGTGCTCAAGTCCTGTGGTGGGGCTTGAATCCACAATTTAAGTTTCAAAGTCCTGCACGCCACCGAGCACATCAGGATTCAATTCATATAAATAACTGAATGTGGTAAAACATACACAGAATGTGCTAAAACACATTCAAACAGAATACTGCATTGTGCTTCAAATTTGCTATAAGTCAACACATTCTCATGTTATCAAATTACAGTTATGCCTGGATCAGAGCAATAGAATCCTTTGGTGGTGGAGGGGGAGATGAGGGTTGAAACCAGACTCTTTAGCTGTAAAGGCTTCCAACATTTACTGTATTGAATGTCAGTTACTTCACTAGTCACGACTCATAACAGATCATGTATGCATTAAGGGCTACTGCACCAATGAAATGGAAAACTATTGCGGCAATATTGGCCAAAGACTCAATATTCCAGTTCGGTCAATTTATTGTCTGTCCACTAGCGTAATGTTGTAGTACTGGTCTTCTGGCATTAGAAGTGCCAGTGATCAAATTATTGAGCTCCTCTGGAGTCTGTAAACAGGTACCATAACATTTAAATTTACTCAAGTTCCAGGAACATTTCAGTATGTTCTGGATTCCAGGTCTGTATTCAAATATGGACTTTAATTACCTACCTCGCTTACACCGTCCTAATTCTTTGACTGTAAAAATGAACACTGTTGAAAATGTGGGAAAAGTGGAAAACTGTCGCTGTAAAAGTGTAACACCTTGCAGGAGCCATTTTGGGCAAGTGTTATTCTTGCACAAGCACTCCAATATTGTAAACAAAGCTCTACTTCTGGAACATACCTCAGCTTTTTGTGCAAGGGGTCTGCGCAGAGACTGAGGAAGCTTAAAAACACAAAACTTCAAGTTGCACCAAATCAGAAAGGGTAGGTGGTTAGGGAGCACACCATATATACAGGTTGAACTACAATACTGAAGACAACCATACCCAAGATAGGTAATTAACATGTTCACTCATTTGCCAAACCACCCCATACAAATGAATTCAGCCAAAATAGGGCAGAAAATGGCAATGGAAATTGTCCCGATTTAATATTAAGGCCAGCTTGGTGCACTGCAGCATCAGAAGACTTGTCATCTTGAACAGTTCAGCGAAAACAAACGCGCATCATAAAAGTAATGTCATATGCAGCTGAATGCAATTAATGTCAGAAGGTTTTTGCACACTGGCCCTTGGCATGGACATAGTACAAGTAGAATGAGTTTTATAAATTTTCTTGGTCATTCCAGACCAGCTAAGAAACAAAATGCTGTTAAGTGATTGGTGACACTGAATTAACTGCCTAAATTGGCAAACATTCTTGGTTCTACTCTGCACATATTATTTCCTTCGAAATAAAGCAGTCTGCATTGTCAGGTAAACCTTTCTGCCCTGTTATCTCCCAAGATGAATGAAACTCAATTTTAGGAAGAAAACATGGATGTAGTTTTATGTTCTCATTAAGTGTCAGACAAAAGACACTTTCATCCCATCAGCATGGACTAGATCTGAACCCAATCTCAGAGATAAAAGGTCATTGTTAACCCACTGGACTACCCAAACCCCCACAAATGCTTGTAACTTACTAATTCTAAAGGCCAAGGACCACAACTACAAAGGTTGTTTTCCATGATAGAAGCTTTAACAAAAATTAACTTGTTCACATGAACAGCATGCCAGATTAATATGGTATTCAGATGTTGTGCTAGTACAGATTTATCAGGATGACTAAGGAGTTACATTCCTCTAAAATTTAGAGGGCACACACCCACCCAATAGTTATGTACTGCTTCCTTGTGCAAATTAGAAATAAAGGCAACAAATCCTAATGCAACCAAAATTCATCTCATGGAACACAAGCCCATAGCTAAAAGCACAAATCTTAGATGGAGTTGACAGGCAAGTATTGGGTTTTCTCTCTAATTAACAAGAATATAGCAGAACCGAAAATAAAAACAAGAACCTTCGCAGTAAAAGCTCAATAAGAAGGGTATGAGAAAAATCTCTTCTGGCTCAATGCAGATAGAACGGAAAACTTTACAGCAAGTCATAAGATGCAAATATTTATTGTCGCAGAGTCCTACTGTCTCTAATCTTCTTCGTACGACAAACGATAGTCCTTGACCAATTCGTGCTTCAAAACACTTGTCGTTTAATTCACTCCACACAAAGTCACACTTTGGCAACGTCTACTACACTGTCCCTGTCCCAGTCCCAGTCAGCTGTCCGCAGCTGCCTTGCAACTGGCCTTTAGCTCATCAGCTTCTTTGCAGGTCTGAGCCCAGGCCAGCCCCAGCTGCCTTCCAGCTTCCTCTTCAGGGGCTCTGTTCAGGGGTGGCCCTTTACTTCTCTTGACCTCTCCCTTTTCCTCTCACCTGACTGGGGAAGATCTCCACCTACACCAGCCTTAATTACTTCTTAAAGGTGAGGTCTCTTAAAAGGGCCATACCCCTCCTCTTAATGGGGAAATCTCCTTAAAAGGGCCATACCCCGATTCGGGGATCAGGGCCTCAGTTACTCTGCTACATTATCTAATTGTTGACTGGCAGATATAGGAGTGCTACATGCAGACAGTATTATGTGAATAACAAGCCCAGTTTAAAATTTTCTTCAATCCTGTTAGTATTGCCTGGGGTCGAACAAGGGATGACATTATCCAATAAAAGAACATGCATTCTATTAACCAAAGAACTAAATAATCATTAAGTGACTGGCTAAGTGCATTTTTTTCTTTTACATAGAATTTACAGCACACAAACAGGCCATTTGGCCCAACTGGTCGATGCCAGTGTTTATACTCCACACAAGCCTCGTCCCACCCGACTTCATCTAACACTATCAGGGTAACCTTACCCCTCATATACTTATCTAGCTTGCCCTTAAATGCATGTCGGGTATATTTAGTTTTCCCTTGAATGCATGTCGATGATATTTGGGTTAAGTTCTAAATATCACTTTTCAAACACACTAGTCGCACGGACTTAAATCACCATACCCCACGCATTCACTTTTTTGTATTTTTAGTTGAAAGGATTCTCTGATTCTGTCCCAGTCAAAATGGAATTCATGTCTCTTGCAACCTAAACAAATTTATTTTCTTGTTCATCTGATTATATTTTACGGACTGCAGGTATGGTTCTTCATTGTTCTAAAGTTGGTCCTATCACTTATCCCTATCACTTGTATGATATATTAATCCTTAATCAAGTTTCCTCTGAGTCAGAAGGTTGTGGGTTCAAGTCCTACTCTAGAGACCCGAGCACAAAATCTAGGTGCCGTCTTTGGGATGAAGCGTTAAAATGAGGCCCCATCTTCCGCCTCAGGTGACGTGAAAGATCCCAAGCACTATTCGAAGAAAAGCAGGTGAGTTCTCCCCGATGTCCAGGCCAACATCCATCCCTCAACCAACACCTCAGGAAAGTCTGGTTTCACAGGAGGATTTTCACGCAGCTCTGAATCCTTCCTCTTTTTCTCCCAGCTGTAGATTAATTTTAGTGATCCTTCCCACAGGGGCTACTCACATCTTGGTAAAGCCTGATGGTGAGTGTTGCTGAGCAGTCGGTCAATCTAGCATTTTGTTTCCCCTTTTGCTTTTCCTTCTTCACTTTTGTATTTGTCTTGCTTTCTTTAACATTTTTTCTTATTTTTCTCTTGCTTGCTTGGTCACCTTTTCCTTTTTATGCTTCTTTTTGTTTAAAAGTGCTGTATAACTTGATAAGAGAAGTTTCTTCTCTCACTGAGTAGTATGGGTAAAGCTGTCTCCACTGACACAAAAAAACTGCGTTAACCAATAGGAGTATCACACCTCTATTACAGATCAGTTCCCGACATGACTTAGAATCCATAACACACAAGGTAGATCTGAGGAGACTTCTATTGCTTGGCTTATATTGACCTGTAACTATGTTTATACAACATGTTTGATATTTTCTTTGTGATAAGCTATTCTTGCATGTGATACACCAAATTTACTATGGAAGAATATGACCACCCCCTCAGCCAAATCAGGCAGCAACTTCTGGCGAGTGCACATGTGCAGTTAAACGTGAAAATCCTGAACTTGCTGTCCGAGATGTGCTGCCCCTCCATAAGCTGCGTGAAGACTAAACCTCACTGTCTGCCTCACCATTCAAGTGTATTGAATGGCATGAAGTTCCTGTACTGATGTCGTAGATACGGACTAAACGCACTACAAAGAGTTGAGCTTGTCCATTCCAGTCTAAGTACCCTTTTAACAGCGTGGTAAGTCTTAATTATTGCTAAACAACCTCTCTGACACTGAAAATTAACTTTTACAAGCGTGGGGTCTCATTCCTTCAGTTTTTAATTATTGATAGAGATTTTTTTTAAATTTAAATAACTTTTTAAAAACTTTTTCTTTGTCTCTTTTATTTCTCTCTTAATCCAATCTTTCTTTCCCTCTCTTCAGTTTGCTTTCTGTACCTGATTTTACATTGAATTCACTATTCTAACTTACACTTCTTGGTTCAGACTCTGCACTGCTCATTAACTGCTTCAATCTGATTGGTTAAGGAGAGACACAGTTGCTTGCCCTGTTCACAAAGGTCCCAGATGTCCTGCAGAGGGAGCCGTGCTGTTTGGCTCTCCAACCTACTGTAACTTGCCGTGCAAAACCCCATAGAAAGTCTATAGGCATGTGCAAGTCTAATGGACGCTCACAGCAAAATCTGGCCCGTACAGTTTTCTGTATCCCTGGACATCAGTTTCAGATTGTGTCACTCATCTTTTGCAATTAAATGAATAGAAACAACAATTTTCTTCAAACAAGATGAGGCAGTGACAAATTCTGTCATAGTACTTTTGAGATTATGATTTCCTTGTTCTTTATTCTTTTGCACCAATTGGCTGCATGCTGTCCTAGCAATGACAGGTTGGTTTTGCATTCATTACTAGTGTGATTAGACAACACGTTTTATAATCTTTTGTCAGTTAAAAATTCCACTTTGTTTTTAAGGTTCATTACAGCTGATACATAATTATATATACTAGCAAATGGGCGTGTTGATGAATACTTGCATTAGCACCAATTCTAAAATTGAAACTGATTTATTAGGACAGTCCAGAATGGGATTACTAATTTATAAATACATTCCCTATCAGGGCATCTAATCACTTTTATAAAAAAAAGTTTTATTGGCATTTAGTTCAACGACTACTCTGATGTAGATGGATGCCAATTAGATTTTTCACAAGAGTATAAAATAGATGCACAGCATGGTTATGACAAAACAACTAAAACAATCCCAAGGAACAAAGACCAAGTATTGGATGAAGAAATCGGCTGCTTCTCCAATTTATTTACGGGGAATTGAGTAAGAGCAGAAAATTCTAAAACTTGAACATGACGTGACCCCCACTCCGACCATCCTCAAAGTGGCAGTTTTCCATCTTATTATAACATAAGAAATAGGAGCAGAGTCGGCCATACGGCACCTAGAGCCTGCTCTGCCATTCAATAAGATCATGGCTGATCTTCGACCTCAAATCTAACTGTCATTAGATTGCTGAATGCCACTTAAAATAACTACATTGCACCTGCATTAGGAACTCATGATGAATTGACACCTTACTACATAAAAGTTGGAATACTTTCATTGGACAACATTTGCAACGCATGTCCTTTATAATTGGGACATTCCTATTGCATGCACCTTAACAGCCTAAACAGAGGTAGTGTTGCTCCAGAAGCTCAGCTTCTTTTTTAAAATAAACTAGGACGCACAATTTTACACAAAATTTAAGCAAATATTTTTTTGTGAACATGCAAATCAGCAGTGTTCACTGAACAAATCAAATAGGAACAATTACATAAAAAGGACATTTTATTAAAACCTGAGGGGTTTCTATTTTCCCATTTTTTTTCTATTGCAACAATTTTGCTTAAAATAGAATTAGTCCCAAGGCTGCTAAAGAAATTATTTAGATCAGATTACAAAATAAAAATTCATAAATATGGTCCAAAAAATATATTTTACCTCAGGATCATCATCATCAAAGTCATGGTAACTGGAATGATCTGGGTTGTTCACCTTATCAAGCAATTCAATAGCAAGTGTACGACTCAAAGACTGGGCCACAAATGGGTGCTGAAAAAGAATTTGAAGATATAAGGGAATTATTTAAATGTTAATACATATATATATAGTAATATCACAAAACGCACTATACTTGCCTGCAATAACTTCTCAGCAGTAGATCTTTTTTTGGGATTTTTCGTAAGTGCTAATTTTACAAAGTGATGAAAATTAGTTGACCTGAAAAAGAAACATTCTGTAGTGAATCAATTTGGAAACTGAATAGGTCTAAGACAACAAACAAATGCACAAATGTTTCCTACCACTTTATCTTGTCCTTCAACTTCGGGGGCTGGAAGTTGCTTTTTGTCATCAAAAACAAAGCCCTAAAATAAACCAGACAGACTCAGATTATAACTTTGAACAGAGATGTCACCTATATGATCAAATCTATATTCTGCTTAAGAATGGAGAGCTGATGCTTGGCTGCTTCAGGACCTGATTTGACCAAAATTACGGTGAGTGAAATAGGGAACGACTGAAATGCCCTGATCAGACATTCCTACGGGGCACATTGCCACCTCCTATATTTTCATCTGTGTTTGTTCCCTATATATTAATGCAAATGCATCAAAAGTATCTATGAATAATGCAACTGTTCCCTACTTTTCGTTTTGTATCTTAACTCATTGAATTTTTTTTAAAAATTGCTTCACCCCCAGGTTGCTTGTTTTTCCAGTCTTTTACTTTTCTGCCCCTACTATTCTCTGCTGTGGTTCATGTTTCTTTAATTCCTTCACTGCTATTTCCTTCTTCAATTATTCCAAATATATATTCTTTAGCTTTACTTCTCTTCTGGCGCACTGGAAACTTCGGGAGTGAGAATGTAATAAAAACTTAGATGCGAGGGATAAACTCCCACTATCAAATTCATACCATGCTTCTTGCGTTCTTTCTTTTAATTTCTCCCTAATATGCCTTCCTGTGCCCTGTTTACTCCTCCATCTTATTGTGCCTAGTTGTTCCTTCCAATTTAATGTTCCGTAAGGGTCTCCTGATCCTGCCATCACAGCGAGGGCTTGGGAACTCTACTTGGAGATGCAGCTATCCCAGTTTTCATGCAGGTTCAAAAGTGGTTTATATTTATTCAGGAAACACCAGATATCTATGGGGAGAGAGGTAGGAAGCACGCAGGAGTCCTGTAGATTTGCAACTTAATTGGGTCAAACTCCACTGGAGGTGGGGGAAGGGTGGTATTAAATTCCATTCTTTTTGCCTTCCTGGCTGGGAGAGGTGAAACAATTTAATTTAATTTTTTCTTGATTGGGGCGGAAGCGGGGGGGGGGGGGGGGGGGGGGGGGGCGGTGGAAGGAAGCAACCGGGCTAACTTTATTTGTATTCCCCACTGGGAGAATTGGGAGGGGCGCAGGAGGGTTCATGTGATATTTGGAGGATAGAAGGGAATATAGTAAATACTTGTAGTAGAATACTTATTTATTTAGCACAATATTAGTGTAGGTGTACACTAGATGATGTTGTTGATTATTTCACCTGGAAGAAATCCTGATATCATAGAACAACCACCATATTGGCGAAACAACTAACTTGCCATTCAGGCCCCAGAATTTTTTTTTAAAAACTATATGTGGAATACAAGAGGGATTCATGGATCGGTAAAGTAGGTGTAATACTTGCTCACTTAAATTGACTTCAATATATCACCATACTTCTGCACAAGACAACATTTGTCTTGCAACAAGGTAAAACTAAAAAGAAATTGGGCAAGGGGCTTCTGTTTGCTTTAATACCCACAACAGAGGGGTACACGTCAGTTTCTGCTTTCATGGTGGCCACAAAAGCAGATAAAGGTTTAATAGTCAGGGTGGAAGCAGAATAGCTAGGGGTAGAATACATCCTAAATTCTGCGAACATTTATGCCCCTAATCCAGAGATTATGCTGGAGCATTTTTCATCTTAAACCAGTCTACAACTGAGCTGACCTACCAGAGCATTCTTCTGGGTGGATGAACATTGAGATACCTTGTTGCCCAGAGTAACTAATGGAAAGGGTGCTTACCAAGCTTTTAAGGGCTAACAGAAATGATTAAAGCCACTAGGAAATTGTCGAGATGAAATTGTACGCTGTGTGGTGGGTGTAGGAAATTACATTTGCATTTATCTGTAATAAAAATAACATTAAGACAAACAACGACTTGTATTTTTATAGCGCCTTTAATGTAGTAAAATGTCCCAAGGCACTTCACAGGAGCCATATCAGATAAAATTTGACACCGAGCCACAAAGAGATATTAGGACAGGTCACCAAAAGTTCGATCAGAGGTAGACCTCAAGAAGGGTCTTAAAGGAAGAGAGGTAGAGAGGTTATGGGAGGGAGCTTAGGGACAGGAATAATCCATTGGTTAACCCATAAAGATTGAAGAATGAGGCAGGGTGAAAAGGAAGGTTTTGTTATGAAGGTCTACACTAGAATAAAGGAAGAAAAAATTCCATTAGGCTTGCCAAATATGCAATGACTTGGTTTAGATTCATCAAGTTGCAGAATAAGCTAAAACATAAACTGATCAGTAGTAATTATCCTGCATGACATCTTGTTTCAATAGGAAATTGCACATCAAGTGCAAAGAAGCGACGAACATAGTTTTAACACTCTCACAGTATCTGTGTATGCATGTCATGGATAGGTGAGACTTTAGCTGAGATGACAAAAGGCTGACAAAAAGTTAGCCTTCCCAAGCCATTCGTCAGAATTGCGCACTTCTTCAACAATGTCAAAGCTCTTTGGTTTTGGATTGCTTTCGGTTATGTAATTAATCCTTCAAATGTGAAAAGTCAGCAGATATCGTCTATTTCTAGATAGTGGGTACATATGTTGAATCAGAGAGTATTCAGCCACATATACATTCTCCATGAAGTAATTTGAAGGCTTTTTGACTATTACGTCCTTTTGCACAGGTTCCAGGACTGCTGGTGAATATAGGAACAGGAGTAGGCCATTCAGCCCCTCGAGTCTACTCCACTATTCAATTAGATCATGGCTGTTCTGTACCTCAACGTCATTTACCCACCGTTGCTCTCTATCCCTTGATACCCTTACCCAACAAAAATCTGTCAATCTCAGACTTGAAAATTTCAATTGACCCAGCATCCACAATCTTATAGGAGGTGTGCGTTCCAGATTTCCACCAACCTTTGCATGAAAAAGTGCTTCTGATTTCACTCCTAAATGGCCAAGTTCTAATTTTAAGATTATGTTCTCTTGTTCTGGATTCCCTCCACCAGAGGAAATAGTTTCTCTGTATCGACCCTATCGAATCCCTTTATCATTTCAAACACCTCGATTAGATCACCCCTCAATCTTTTAAACTAAAAAAAAATACAAGCCAAATTTAAGCAACCTGTCCTCAATTTAACCCTTTAAGCCCTGGTATCATTCTGGAGAATCTGCTGGTGGACAGTTAAAAATCCTGTATCCTCATATTGGGATTGCATAAGATCCCTACGTGGTCTACATGGACTTTAGCAAAGCCTTTGACAAGGTATTGCATGGTAGGTTGTTACATAAGGTTAAATCTCACGGGATCCAAGGTGAGGTAGCCAATTGGATACAAAATTAGATTGACGACAGAAGACAGAGGGTGGTTGTAGAGGGTTGTTTTTCAAACTGGAGGCCTGTGACCAGCGGTGTGCCTCAGGGATTGGTGCTGGGTCCGCTGTTATTTGTTATTTATATTAATGATTTGGATGAGAATTTAGGAGGCATGGTTAGTAAGTTTGCAGATGACAGGAAGATTGGTGGCATTGTGGACAGTGAAGAAGATTATCTAGGATTGCAACGGGATCTTGGTAAATTGGGCCAGTGGGCTGATGAATGGCAGATGGAGTTTAATTTAGATAAATGTGAGGTGATGCATTTTGGTAGATCGAATCAGGCCAGGACCTACTCCGTTAATGGTAGGGCGTTGGGGAGAGTTATAGAACAAAGAGATCTAGGAGTACAGGTTCATAGCTCCTTGAAAGTGGAGTCACAGGTGGATAGGGTGGTGAAGAAGGCATTCAACATGCTTGGTTTCATTGGTCAGAACACTGAATACAGGAGTTGGGATGTCTTGTTGAAGTTGTACAAGACATTAGTAAGGCCACACTTGGAATACTGTGTACAGTTCTGGTCACCCTATTATAGAAAGGATATTATTAAACTAGAAAGAGTGCAGAAAAGATTTACTAGGATGCTACTTTATTTGATGGTTTGACTTATAGGGAGAGGTTGGATAGACTGAGACTTTTTTCCCTGGAGAGTAGGAGGTTTCGGGGTGATCTTATAGAAGTCTATAAAATAATGAGGGGCATAGATAAGGTAGATCGTCAAAATCTTTTCCCAAAGGTAGGGGAGTCTATAACGAGGGGGCATAGATTTAAGGTGAGAGGGGAGAGATACAAAAGGGTCCAGAGGGGCAATTTTTTCACTCAAAGGGTGGTGAGTGTCTGGAACGAGCTGCCAGAGGCAGTAGTAGAGGCGGGTACAATTTTGTCTTTTAAAAAGCATTTGGACAGTTACATGGGTAAGATGGGTATAGAGGGATATGGGCCAAGTGCAGGCAATTGGGACTAGCTTAGTGGTATAAACTGGGCGACATGGACATGTTGGGCCGAAGGGCCTGTTTCCATGTTGTAAACTTCTATGATTCTATCCTTCTTAGCCCATTTTCATGGTCGGGCACTTCCTGCATTCATTATCATCCGTAAAAACGACTGTTTAATTTTCATATCTGCTAGCTGTTTAGAAACCTCGTTAACAGCATAGCTTTAATATATACAGAAAGTAAGATCATTTTAAAGGCATATAATTTTATTAACCTTTTGTTCACTAAATAATTTGTATGTAATTTTGGATTTTTCTTCATGCTCATGCTTATCATTCAAATTAAACTATAAATTACTTGTAAAAACAATGGAGGAAATTGATAGGGTAAATAAGTAAAGAAAGCTCACATTAAGGACTATCTTTATACTCAGGCATAAGGAATTTAAGCCAGCCCCTAGCAGTTGCAGCATTCAAAAGGAAAGCGCACAACAGTAAGGAGAAGAATGTGCTTGAATGGAAGAAAAAATAAACCTTTTGGAGTAGGGGGCCAGATCCATGTACCATAATTGATGAAAAGGTTGCATATGTTGGACTTTGTTGATTTATCACATTCTAGAAAAACCACATCACTGTAGATTTCCATGGGCTTGAAACTGGCCTTACTATTAAAAGAAAATGCATCCCTTCAAGTCTCAGATTAGTTCAGTAATTTATTAGTTTATCGGGCAGCATTCACTCACTGTGATGGACCTTAGCCAACCTGAAAAGTTCCATGCATTTTCAGAACTAATAAAAGGTGTATGTCATTTGGTGACATTGTAGATTCCCAGGTCAGTAATTGATACTAAAATATAATTTCTGAAATGTGAATTGTGTAATTAAAAAGAAAATCCTCAAGACTGCTAAACCATTGGTAGTCCTGTGTATAAGACCAATGTTTATAGCAAAATGAAAATCAATAATTTTTCTGGTTCACGATGCTGATCAGTTTCATTCTTCATTTCACTCAAAATTATAAGCTTCTGGCATGTGAATAAAATCTATATCCTTTCTATAATATGGAGACCAGAATTGTTCACAGTTCTCAAAGTGTGGTCTAACCAAGATTCTGTACAAGTTTAACATAACTTCCCTGCTTTTCAATTCTATCCCTCTAGAAACGAACCCCAGTGCTTGGTTTGCCTTTGTAAGTCCTTAATAACCTGCATCGCTACTTTTAGTGAATTGAGTATCTGTACGCCTCGATCCCTTTGCTCCTCTATCCCATTTAGGCTATTATCCAAGTAATATGTGGCCTCCTTATTCTTCCTACCAAAATGCACTACCTCACTCCATTACTGCTACTGGTAAAATGACTACCATATTTGTTTAAAGAGCTTACAATAACACTGCGCCAATCACATTATGGTCAAATTATTTTAATTGCTGAACAAGTGTCAAAGTACAAAACCTGAGTCTGCATTGCTGCAGAGGTTTTATCTTGAACTTATTACAACAGCCTTTTCAGAGTTTACGACTTCACTAAATTGGGTTGCGCAACAAGTCCCTTATATGGCAGTAGCATCCTTTCAAGGTGTGTCGTGAAACCAACATTTAAGTAACTGAAAATATTTAGCCAGTATAGAGAGAGGGCAAGTCTTTATATGCTAAAACTTTAACAGTACAAGACTTGTTTCAGTTCCTACCTCATTGGATGCAAGTCAAACATTGGAGGCTGAAGTTCAGCTAGCTCAATACCAGTTATGCCAACTGCCCAGATGTCACACAGTTGGTTATATCCACCTTTCCTCTCCACAGCTGCAACCTCTGGGGCCATCCTAGAGAACAAATAAAGTTCACAATTTAAACTGATCTTTTGCCTGAAGATTTTCACGTAAAATAGAAATAAAATCAAAATATTTTCCCAATCAGACCAATTCATTTTTTGTTTAATATTTGCAGTTGAAAATGACTCAGGAACTTTTCTTCCAGTATAAATTCTATAGATGTCGCTAACTAAATGACATGGCCAGTTATGCACTTCACTAAAATCAGCTCCATTAGTGTTGATCAACAAGATGAAGGTGTTCTGATGAATGGGTGTCACTCATTCATCTCAATTAGCACCAATGGAGTAGTCAATAACACACACCCTCAGTGCAAGTGTCGATCAACGATGACTCACCTGGGCCTTCTCAGAGGCCAAGGTGTCAACTCTCACCTGAGCTGAACAGGAACCTTAGGCAAGGCAGCATCAACAGAAGTTTCTGCACAGCCATGCAAATCTGGTCATGCACACAGCCTACAAAGTAGGATTCAGATGTTCATGGCATTGCTGGTAGGTATGGCAGGAAAACCCACAGCAAATCTGGATGAGAGGCCATGGAAATAGCTGTCGTGCCCATTGGCAAACATAAAAATACAACTGCATTTAGATCAGCATTTAATCCCAATCTGATTAGTAATTTTATTTTAAATCGTAAACAAGATATAAAAGTATCAACGAGTTGTTTCTCAGCAGGAAAAATAAACCAATAGGCCTCACAGATGGGTATTTTATATACTGCACAGCAGAGGTAAGGTGGATGTCATCTAATAAAAGGACACCTTCCCTGCAATTTTTCTCCGTGCTGGGCAATCATGCTTGGCGTAACTCCTGAAGTGAGAAGGATGCAGAATATTAAATAAAATTACCTACCATGTAGGGAATTCAGAATTCTTTGAATGATAACGTCCTTCAAACAACATAGGAATTTGTTCACTCTTCATTGCTTCTGGGGAATCACCCTCACGTGATCTCCTCGGAGTCTTGCAACACATAAAAGCCCAGGAGCTGAACAAGAGCCCTTTTGTGGCTGATAAGCTAAAACAGCTTCCCTACCCGTAAAACAAATAATGAGCCAGCAAGGCCTGAAGGGTTGGTAGGGGGAGATTGTGGAGTGTGACAGATGCTACCATTCCAAGAATAATGAAGACCTTATGAGGTAATTAATCTTTCTCTGGCATTCAGGCAACTCTCACATTGTAGAAACCATAGTATGTCAGAACAATGAAAACCTTAGCTGAGATACTCCAACTGCTGCTGCCAAACAGATCCACCAAAAACCTTGCCGAATGTTGGCCAAACTTAAACAGCAATGTGAGGGGTACCACACATACAATGCTTCGCAGACGTTGTCCATGGAAACCTAAGAGAAGATCAGGAAGTAGCAATGCAACGAGTAGAATAGGGCTGTTAACTGGACCACTTAAGTTTATTAGCTAAATAGTAACAATGGAGAATATACTCTACTAGCCACCTGGCTATGTCACTGAGTTACCCAACATCATTCTACGACACAACTAACCGCCAAGACTCCATAAAGTCCCAAGTGTGATAAACAAAAAAATAAATGCTATGTGCACATCTACACAGCGAAGCCTACAATCTCATCCGAATGATGAGGCGATGCATTAAGAGAGGGTACAACAATTTCCTGACGCAAATGAAACAGAGATCATCTTAGCGAGAAACCCTGGGTTTGTCTTAACAACTACTCTATTCTCTGATGGTTCATGGACAACTGCGAATGCCAGCCACATGCACTCAAATACAATGGGAATTCAGAACTAGCTCAAACAAAATGCGGATACTCTAGAACATAATGAACTTCGTGCATGGTAAAATGTTCAATGAGGAGTGTAGAAGAGCATGCCAGGAGCAGCAGCAGGCGTACCTAAAAACGAGGTGCCAACCTGGTGAAGCTACAACTCAGGACTACATGCATGCTAAACAGCAGAAGCAACATGCTATAGACAGAGCTAAGCAATTCCACAACCAACGGATCAGATCAAAGATCTGCAGTCCTGCCACATCTAGTTGTGAATGGTAGTGGACAATTAAATAACTAACGGGAGGAGGAGGCTCCGTGAACATCCCCATCCTCAATGATGGCAGAGTCCAGCACGAGAGTGCAAAAGACAAGGCTGAAGCATTTGCAACCATCTTCAGCCAGAAGTGCAGAGTGGATGATCCATCTCGACCTCCTCCCGATATCCCCACCATCACAGAAGCCAGTCTTCAACCAATTCGATTCACTCCACGTGATATCAAGAAACGGCTGAGTGCATTGGATACAGCAAAGGCTATGGGCCCTGACAACATCACGGCTGTAGTGCTGAAGACTTGTGCCCCAGAATTAGCCGAGCCTCTAGCCAAACTGTTCCAGTACAGCTACAACACTGGCATCTACCCGACAATGTGGAAAATTGACCAGGTATGTCCTGTCCACAAAAAGCAGGACAAATCCAATCCAGCCAGTTACCGCCCCATCAGTCTACTCTCAATCATCAGCAAAGTGATGGAAGATGTCATTGACAGTGATATCAAGCGGCACTTACTCACCAATAACCTGCTTACGGATGCTCAGTTTGGGTTCCGCCAGGACCACTCGGTTCCAGACCTCATTACAGCCTTGGTCCAAACATGGACAAAAGAGCTGAATTCCAGAGGTGAGGTGAGAGTGACTGTCCTTGACATCAAGGCAGCATTTGACCGAGTGTGGCACCAAGGAGCCCTAGTAAAATGAAAGTCAATGGGAATCAGGGGGAAAACTCTCCAGTGGCTGGAGTCATACCTAACACAAAGGAAGATGGTAGTGGTTGTTGGAGGCCAATCATCTCAGCCCCTGGACATTACTGCAAGAGTTCCTCAGGGCAGTGTCCTAGGCCCAACCATCTTCAGCTGCTTCATCAATGACCTTCCCTCCATCAGGTCAGAAATGGAGATGTTCGCTGATGACTGCATAGTGTTCCGTTCCATTCGCAACCCCTCAGACAATGAAGCAGTCCGTGCCCGCATGCAGCAAGACCTGGACAACATCAAGGCTTGGGCTGATAAGTGGCAAGTAACATGCGTGCCAGGCAAGTGACCATCTCCAACAAGAGAGAGTCTAACCACCGACCCTTGACATTCAACAGGATTACCATCGCCAAATCCACCACCTGCAACATCCTGGGGGTCACCATTGACCAGAAACTTATCTGGACCAGCTACATAAATACTGTGGCTACAAGAGCAGGTCAGAGGCTGGGTATTCTGCGGAGAGTGACTCACCTCCTGACTCCACATAGCCTTTCCACCATCTACAAGGAATATTCTCCACTTGCTTGGATGAGTGCAGCTCCAACAACACTCAAGAAGCTCGACACCATCCAAGATAAAGCAGCCCGCTTGATTGGCACCCCATCCACCACCCTAAACATTCACTCCCTTCACCACCGGCGCACTGTGGCTGCAGTGTGTACCATCCACAGGATGCACTGCAGCAACTCGCCAAGGCTTCTTCGACAGCACCTCCCAAACCCACGACCTCTGCCACCTAGAAGGACAAGAGCAGCAGGCACATGGGAACACCACCACCTGCACGTTCCCCTCCAAGTCACACACCATCCCGACTTGGAAATATATCGCCGTTCCTTCATCGTCGCTGGGTCAAAATCCTGGAACTCCCTTCCTAACAGCACTGTGGGAGAACCATCACCACACGGACTGCAGCGGTTCAAGAAGGCGGCTCACCACCACCTTCTCGAGGGCAATTAGGATCGGGCAATAAATGCTGGCCTTGCCAGCGACGCTCACATCCCATGAACGAATAAAAATAAACAGATCTAGCCGCACAAAATTACACAAACTTTCAATATTTGACACCATAAGCCGGTTAATGAAGTTTTCTTTAAATTGAGTATGGTTTCAACCACCGAGGGAAGACCTTGGTCCAGATATCAACAGTGTTTAATAAGCTGAAAATATTCTGGCTCTGGGTGCAAGATCTAAGCCTCGCTCCCCTCCTCTTATTACTACTACAGCAAGGCCTGCATGCAGAGTAGAGATTAGCTCTCATCATCAACAACTATTCTGACCAGACCAGTATGTCCAGATGAATTTCACCTGGTTCACACATGCCTTCTACAACACCTTGGGAATTGGGGAAAGGGAGGAAAAACATATGGAAATATGCAGGTCCAGGAAAAGGAAAGGCCATCTCACTTCCACAGGGATGCGCTACCGAATATGGGGTAGAGCCAATAGGGCTGATGATTCTCTACGGATGTAAATAGGTTGATCTCCGGCACCCCCATTTGCAGAATATTCCTTGAACTACCAAAGAGTAATCATAATACCTCTGGAAAAAAGACTAAATTCTAGCAAATGTGACAAGTTTCATACCATCAGTTTGATTCTGCATGCCTCAAAGATTACTTACAAGAAGGTTAAGAGCAAAAGCGGAACACTGTCTTGGCAAAGATCAATTTGGGTTTCGCAGAGGATGTTGAAGACGACAGGCAATGGGTCTTCAAAAAAAAAATGAAGGCCCATCTGCCTGTTCAGGTGGATGTAAAAGATCCAGTGGCACCTATCAAAGAAAAGCAGGGGAGTTCTCCCAGTTTCTTGGCTAACATTTATCCCTCAACCAACATCACAAGCAGATTAACTGGTCATTTATCGCATTGCTGTTTGTAGGACTTTGCTGTGCGCAAAATTAGCTGCTTCGTTTGCCTACACCTCAAAAAGCAATGCATCGTTGTGTAGTGTTTTGGAATGTCCTGAGGATGTGACGGGTGCTATATAAATGAAACTTCTTTCTTTACATATGATATATGTTAGCATGCATCAAAATGAACCCCAAGAACAGGAAGCTGGCTGACCAGAAAAACTGAAGCAATAATACCATGCATTGTACTTATCCATCTTAATATCAAAAGCATCAAATATTATTACTTTCACGACTTGGACTTGAGTGTATAGGGCACAATTTCAAAATTTGCAGATGACACAAAACTTGGAAGGATAGTAAACAGTGAGGAGGATAGTGACAGACTTCAAGAGGATATAGACAGGCTGGTGGCATGGGCAGACACGTGGCAGATGAAATTTAACACAGAAAAATGCAAAGTGATACATTTCGGTAGGAAGAACGAGGAGAGGAAATATGAATGAGGAGAGGCAATATGAACTAGAGGGCACAACTCTAAAAGGGGTACAGGAACAGAGAGATCTGGGGGTATATGCGCACAAATCGTTGAAGGTGGCAGGGCAAGTTGAGAAAGCAGTTAAAAAAGCATACGGGATCCTGGGCTTTATAAATAGAGGCATAGAGTACAAAAGTATGGAAGTCACGATGAACCTTTATAAAACACTGGTTCAGCCACAACTGGAATATTATGTCCAGTTCTGGGCACCACACTTTAGGAAAGATATGAAGGCCTTAGAGAGGGTGCAGAAGAGATTTACTAGAATGATTCCAGGGATGAGGGACTTTAGTTACATGGATAGGCTGAGAAGCTGGGGTTGTTCTTCTTGGAACAGAGAAGGTTGCGAGGAGATTTGATAGAAGTATTCAAAATCATGAAGGGTCTAGACAGAGTAGATAGAGAGAAACCGTTCCCATTGGCGGAAGGGTCAAGAACCACAGGACGTATATTTAAGGTGATTGGCAAAAGAACCAAAGGTGACATGAGGATAAACTTTTTTTACACAGCGAGCGGTTAGAATCTGGAATGTACTGCCTGAGGGGGTGGTGGAGGCAGATTCAATCGTGGCCTTCAAAAGGGAACTGGATAAGTTCTTGAAAGGAAAACATTTGCAGGGCTGCAGGGGTAGGATAGGGGAGTGGGACTAGCTGGATTGCTCTTGCATACAGCCGGCGCGGACTCAGTGGGCTGAATGGCCTCCTTCCGTGCTGTAACCTTTCTATGATTCTATAAAGACATAAAGAAAATTATAGGAAAAAGTCAACTTTACCAATATGGAGTACCAATAAACGACTTCCTTTTTGCTATAGTTGCAGTAATCTGTGCAGAAACTCCAAAATCAGCTGAAATGTGAATGGTAGGATATTCGTGGCATTAATGAAATGTGGCAATTTTATGAATAGCAAAATACATCTGAGCTACTTATAGCCCCTTCAATCTTCCCTGTTGGATCACTGCCCTGGACCTATATCTCAAACATAATGCTCAGCTCCTTACTGCAACCAACATGACATCAGATTAGTGTGTCCCAATATTGCGCATTTAAAATCATGACCATTGTACAATACTATGCCACCCCCACTCACTAAAGATTGAAGAGTTTTGGGTCACTTAGAACAATACATATGCATTGTGATTCAGGCTTGTTAGAATATTTCTCAACCCTGAACATCTGAATTATAAGGTTAGACACATCGAGCATCCTTATTTAAGGATTAATGATCAGCAGTCTGTTTTACTGAACATCTCCCATTGGACGTCCTCATATTATTCCCATAAGAAAACCAATTGCTTACAAATTGAAAAGCAGAAATGGTTTTGTCGAGAATAACTTATGCTTAAAAATAATGAATATCACTCCGTGCACCAGAGATGTGGATTAATTAGCCTGCATACATTTGAAGGAATTTTTACAATCCAAGTTCAGCAGTCCTTCATTAAAAAAGTTTAATAAATTAAGTTTAAGATTATATATAAATCATTAACTTAAGTAGCATTTGTAACAGTAAAGCAACAATCCCCCTTGCATAGTAACACATTTGGACAGACGACTATTGGGCCATCTCCCAAATCTCCCATTAGTTTCCTTGCCGTAATTCTGGAACTAATAGCTGTATATCCCCTTTCCTAATCTGAATTAATCCAGTCCTTTTTAAAAACCTGCCACTGATTTCTGTTCTACCACCCCTGCTGGTAATCTATTCCACAACTAAAAAAAAGTTACCTAAATTTCCTCCTTTCCATTTTCTTTTGACACCCTCAACTTCAAATTCTGTGCCCTAGTCTTCAAATTCTATGCCTGACAGAAAAACTTTCCTGGATCTAAAAAAAACTGCATGAATTAAGAGCCCAACTTAATTTGTACAGGTGAATTCCAACTATCCACTGAGCAACAGTCACTCGTTAACAAGTTACTAATTGTAAAGGGAGAAAAAAGACATTCTTACCTAATTTCACATGGCCATTATCTGTCAGAAGAATATTTGCTCCCTTTAATCATGAGAAAAAAAATCTATATTAAAATTCAATAGATTTGAATACTTTTCTTACTGATTTAATAAATTTTATTCAAATTATAGTGAAACTAAACGCTTCCAATAGACATCAAAACTGCAGGATTACATTGTTAATGTTGACAACGCACATTTTAATAGCTATTTCTGGAAATTAGCTGTTACACAGTGGGACCACTCTTAGTAACAAACTCAATGGCCAAAGAACTTTCATATCATGGTCACTTTTTTAAAAAATTGCAGCTCAGGAACACAAAACAAGTTTAACTAGAAAACAAAAATAAAATACTGCAGATGCTGGAAATCTGAAACAAAAACAGAAAACGCTGGAAACACCAGCAAGTTAGGCACCACTTATAAAGAAACGAAAACTGTTAACTTTTTGGCCATAGCCCTTCGTCAGGAATATCTATGGCAGGAATTGGTGCCAATTTAACAGAGCAAATCAAAACACCATCACAGGTGGTCACAAGGCAGCATCATCAGGTATTGACTAGTTTTGTTGATGTTGAAGTATGTGACTTTAGCATCCTGATAAGGCCAGTACCAATCACGTAAACAGACTCTTCTTTGAAACAGAAATTCTATCCTTTTAAGTTTGCTAACAAGGCCCTTGCCATCCATGACATTATTGCAGATTGCATTGACATCATGGCCTTGACGGAAACCTGGCTCACAGATGACGACACCTTCCTCTTTACTGAAGCCTTCCTGCCTGGCTATCCTTTCCACCCCCTCCCCACCCAAATTGCCACGATGGCAGTGTGGCCCTTACCACCGAATCTCACATTCGTCTGTCCCCTTCTCCTCCTTTGAGCACCTCGCCTTGTTCCACCCCTCTCCTTCAAAATCCTCGCTCTCTACTGCCCACTCAAGCCCCACCCCAAGTTTCTCAACAAGATATACTCATTCCTTTCCTCCCTCAACCTCTGCACTGAGCGACTTCTCATCCTCGGTGATTTCAAACTCCATCACAACTAACCTTGCCCTCACTCCTCTGAGTTCACTTCCCTCCTGTCCTCTCAATCTCTTCCTCTATATAAACTCTGCTATCCATATTCACGGCCGCCCCCTCGACCTTACCATCTCACGTGGCCTCTCTATTCCCATCATCTCAATCACAGACAAGGCCATCTCTGATCACTTCCTTGTATCCCTCTCCACCAACATCCCCCTTCCTACCCCACATCCTCTGTGTCCACCCCTGGAAAAAAAATCTCTCCCATGTCACTTCCAATGCTGCTTTCAAACTCCGAACTGTCTAACCTTTGGCCCTCCATTTGCCAGGATACCTCTGTAACTGTTCTCATCTCCACCATTGCTGTCCTTGTCCTCAGCAAAACCCTTACTCACTCTCTCCCACTCTGGGCGTTCCCCAGGTGTAGCCCCCCCCACCCCCCCATCTTCGATCCATTAAGTCCAAGGGGTCCAGACGTGAACATATATGGTGCACAACTGGTTTAGCTATCCGCCACCAGATCTGGCTGGACCACATCAAGTACTATCAGGCCCTGCTTCCCTCTGCCAAAGCTGTTCACTACTCCAGGGTAATCCTGCAAAGATAACTCCTAGCTCCTTTTCTCCGCTCCAAACCATTTCCTTAAAATCTTCTCCCCTGCCCCTGCCCCTTCCCCCCCCTGCCTTAGACCTAAACCCACATTTTTCTCTAGTTTCTCTCCCAGCTCATCTTGTCCATGAGATCCACCTCCTGCTCTCTTGGCCCTATTCCCACTAAACTGCTGACCACCCAACTTCCTTTCCTGGCCCCCATGCTAGCTGACATTATAAAGGGTGTTCTCTCCTCAGGTATTGTCGTTTCCCCCCCCCCCCTTTCAAATCTGCCATCATCACAGCCTTCCTCAAAAAAAAACACCCTTGACCCCTCTGTACTTGCAACATAGTGCCCCATCTCCAACCTCCCTTTCCTCTCCAAAGTCCTTGAACCTGTCGTTGGCTCCCAGATCAGTGCCCATCTTTTCTGCAACTCATTATGTGAACCTCTCCAATCAAGTTTTGGCCCCTGCCACAGCACTGAAACTGCCCTAATCAAAGTCACAAATGACGTCCTCTGTGACTGTAACCCTGGTGCACTATCCCTCCTCATCCTTCTCAACCTCTCTGCAGCTTTTGACAGTTGACCACACCATCCTCCTCCAATGACCAGTGGGATTGCCCTGGCATGGTTCCACGCTAACCTATACAGTTGTAGCCAGAGAATCTCCTGCAATGGCTTCTTTTCATGCACCCATAACATTATCTCTGAAACCCCGTAAGCATCTATCTTGGCCCCTTCCTATTTCTCATCTACATGCTGCCCCTCAGCAGCTTCATCCAAAGACGCAACATCAGGTTTCACATGTACGCTGACAACACCCAGCTCTACATCACCACCCCCTCTCTCCACCCCTCCGCTGTCTTTGTTATCAAACTGTTTGTCCGACATCCAGTCCTGATTGAGCTACAATTTCCTCCAGTTAAACATTGGGAAGACCAAAGCCATTGTCTTCGTTCCACGCCACAATCTCCGTTCCTTCATCACCGATTCCATCCACCTCTCTGGCCACCGTCTCAGGCCAAACCAAACTGTTCGCAACCTCACCATCCTATTTGAAACCCCTACACGGCCTGTTCTCTACTTTAAACCGGTTGTTAGACCCTTCAATTGTCTGCTAGAAGATGACTGCTCTGAACTGGGATTAATAGAACTCAGAGGTTTAAAAGGTTAATTTATGTACTCTGAGGGCAGCCGCTGTGTTTGTTAAAATGACATCAGAGCATAGTTCTCCAAATAGAAGCGAAGTTTGTGAGTGCTGTGAGATAAGAAATGGCTTGCCAAAACATCCACTATTCATGATTTCCTGGAATAAACAATTCAAGTGTAAATAATTACAGTAGCAATTTCAGCTCATGTAAATCTGGTCTGGGGTGCGATATTTCCACATTCTAATAGACAAATGACTTAGTGGGAACCCTAGATAAAATTCAGTAGGCAATTTATTGTTAGATTCAGGCTACATAATCTCTGCAAGAGCAGAATTAGTAAGAAACATACTTCCTAATCATGGCAGAGGAGCTTCATTCACCAGAAGTTCTGTAAAACCAACTGAAAGAAGAAAATGGTATTTCAAAAACCTGAAATGTAACAACTGCGTTCACAAAGCATGGAGGATGTTGACACTTTATTCAGAACCAGCGTGCCTTCATGGTTCCAATAATGTGGTGAAGGGGGAAGAGTAGAGGTATGTGTAGCCTACAGGATTGTCCAGATGGTGAAAAAGTGACTTGCATGGGCCAGAAAGAACCCAGGGCTCTGGCATGAAGCTACTGAATCAATTTACCCAATACCCTGGGCCAACTTTTTTTGGTCACTACCCTGCTGTGTGATTTGTTTCCCACTTTTGAGACATTTGATTAGCTTTCAATTCCAGCTGAGAGTTTAAGGACCAAGAATACATATCAAGAGGATGACAGATATTGGAAATGTCTGAATATGGAACAAAATACAGTCTTGTATTTTGAACAAACCTTGAGGTCCAATGTTGTTGCCTGAATTTTTTTTGCCATGGCAGGGGGGTGGGGAAGAAGAGGGTAGTTAGGGGAGAACTTTATACCACATGATAATGGAGAATCACAAGCAACAGTTCCACATTGAAGATTTTAAAGTAGATGTTACTCTTGCAATTCTTTCCCCTGTTATATGGGCTTCAGGTACATAGAAATGACTGAAATGAAGAAAAGCAAGGTTCACTGTAAAACTGTTCAACAGAAAATCAGTAGACAACAAGATAAACAAAAAACGACCAGCAATTCAACTCTATTTACCTTTATGTCTCTGTGCATTTTTCCTTTGCTGTGAAGATAATATAAGCCCTACAAAAAAAAACAGAACACTTACTGCACTGTTGTGTAAAGCCATCAATTTCAGCTAATCATGCAGCTTTTATAAGATATACATACACATATATATATATATATATATATATCATAAACAGAATCTAATTTGTGAATGTGCATGATAATTGGAGTACTTTCTGCTCTAACAGATTCTGGGAAGCCCCATCACTATTTATTTTAATAAAGAATTCACAAGGGGGCATAACCTTAAAATTAGAGCTAGGCAGTTTAGGGATGATATTAGGATGCACTTCTTCACACAAAGGGTAGTGAAAATCTAGAACTCTCTCCCCTCCCCGCTCGCAAAAAGCTGGTGAGGCTAGATCATTTGAAGATTTCAAAACAGATTGATAGATTTTTGTTAGCCAAAGGTATTAAGGGTTATGGAACCAAGGTGGGTAAATGGAGTTAAGTTACAGATCAGCCATAATCTAAATGAATGGCAGAACAGGCTCGAGGGGGTGAATGGCCTTCTCCTGTTTCTATTAGGATTAATCAGGGTTCTGTTTGGGCTGTCGTGTAACGTTATGTGCAAGCCTAAATACTAGTGTTGGCAATCTATTGGACCATATAGGGAATCACAGCTATGCCCAAGTCTGTCCTCGACAGGCATCTAGGAGCACCCAGAAGTTGTCAGATAGCTATCAGGAGCAGAAACATTGGTCGATTTTCCCCACCTAAATGAAAAGAATTGTGGCCACCACCTCCACCCCAACTGAGATCAGCTAACACAGCACAGGCCAGGAATCAGGCCTGGAACCTTCCTGGTCTGTATGGCTCAACTACTCACAGGAAAACATCGCTGAGCCTTTTGCAAGCCAATAAAGTATTTTAATCTGAATTTTAGCAGAAGATTCCCCTACTACATTTGTTTGAATTTTTCGCACCAACCATTCCCACTGCCCAAGTGAGACAGTGAACTCAGGCTGATTTTGTCGCGTTTGCCAAAAGTGACTAACAGCTGATTTGAGACTGCTCAAATTTATTTCATGTTCGACCCTTACAACCAAAGGCTACTTTCCTACATTACAACAGTGGCCACACTTGGCTGTAAAGCACGTTGGGACGTCCTGAGGTCATGAAAGGCAATATATAAATGCAAGTCTTGCTTTTTGTTTTTTAGCTCATCCATCTCGGCTGGATTCAAACCCAGGTCCCAAAGATGAAAGGAAAGTGTCATAATCCACTATACCACACCCAGACTAAATTCCTCACCAATGTTCAGAGTAAAATAAGGTTGCATAGTTAATTGCCAAAACTTCACAAAGTATTTACTGAAAGGTTGAAATTACATACCTGTAGCGTTTCTCTGCACACATAAGCTATTTGTAGTTCTGATAATGGTCCTGTCACTGTTAAAGTTATGAAAACGGCATTAAATCGAGGTATGATCCTAGTGTAATTCAATAATTCAGAATTTTTTCACTAATTAAAGAACTAAATCAGAACTTCTCTAAAAATATTAAACACAGTGCATGAAGGAAAGGCCTGCCAACTACCATTTAGGAAAAGAGCATTCACCCCATTTAACTTGGTCCCATTTCAGGATCCAATCTGTTCATTTTCATCTTTTTCTACCCCAAACTTAAATCCTTCTATTTTTGGTGAATTAGGAATTGGTTTGGTGCCTTTTTGAATGCTTCACAATAATCATTCATCCACTACATTAGAGTTATAATCACTAAGACGACCCTTTTATAAAGGTTTATAATGATACAACGATAGATCTACAAGATTAGTCCCGTTACACTCACTTCGACAAAGAGCCTTGAATCCACGATAAGCTTTAGAAAATAATCAGATTTGCTAAATACTACTGCTCCTTACACCCACCCGCTGCTTATTCTGTTTTTCTTCTCTCTTTTCATGACCTCTGAAGCATGTACCACTCACCAACACAGAGCACAGAGAGACAGCCTGTTTGTTGGCCTGTCAATGGTACCCTAATTGGCTGTAAGAATGAACACAAGAACTCAGCAGATATTTGTTTCCCTAGACGTGGGGTGCATCTATTGTTCACTCGACAACCTTACGACCAACACTGAGAACTCTGTCACAAATGGAAACGAAGACCCATAATCTACTCCAACTTGCTGCAGTGTGCTACTGAACCCTCACCCTATGGTGTCAGACCACGAACTTCATGGATTTTCAAGCCTGTTTCAATTTGCTGAAAATGCTATTCAGCATTACAATATAGTTAGAGGTGAAAAATTTGTATTCCGTCAAATAGACAAAGTACAAGAAAGAATAGATAAATCACACCATATTCTGTGGTGCAGAATGATTGAAACGGCAAAACAGTACAGCTTAAATGTGACTATTAACAGTTTTTGAAAAAGCTAATTTCAATATCAGTAAATGGGGGCAGGGTGGAACAAATTTTTCTTTTATCTGATTTAACCAATTCAATTTAAATTTGTTATAGGTTTCAAATAAAACAACAACAGCAATACTACTCTAATATCATCAACTCAGTATTACATAGCAGAAATGAAGAAATAAGTAAAATCACAAAACTTTATCTTCATAGTATTATCTAAAAATCAATATCAGCTAATCAAGCAGATTAAGATAACACACACACACACACACACAACTACATATATAAAAAATTCATAAACAGAAACTAATTTCTGAATGCGCATGATAATTGGAGTACTTTCTGCTCTACCGAACAGATTCTGGGAAACCCCATCACTATTTATTTTAATAAAAAATTCATAAGGGGGCATAACCTTAACATTAGAGCTAGGCAGTTTAGGGGTGATGTTAGGAAGCACTTCTTCACACAAAGGGTAGTGGAAATCTGGAACTCTCTCTTCTCCCCCTCCCCCATCCCCACCCCCCCACAAAAGGTGAAATCTGTAATTTCCATACATTTCTATTTATTCTTCGATCATCCTTAAAGAAATTTCTTTAATTGATTTGGATACTCACCATGATAAATATCTTGTAATGACCCACCTCCACAAAACTCCATACAAATCCATAGCTTGTCACGTCTATATAAAAAAAATAAATGGTAGCTGCATTTATTGATTCTTAACAACTAGATCTTCCATGGCATTGCTCACAGTGAGAAGCCCTGTTTAAACATTCACAGCAGGCAACCCAGGATCTTTTTTAAAAAAAACTAATTTTAAACAAAACTGTTGTTTAGGCTACATGTAAGCTCGGATCAGAGATGCTTTCAAAAACCGTAAATGATTATTACTTTAGAATGAGGACTATTAGGAATTCTAAGCATATCTGTGTCAGTGTACGGTTGGTTTCTTTACACGGACGTAAACCCTGTATACACCCAGAACATCTGGGATAGTTCTTTCAGTTTTACATACAAAATTTCAGACAAAATTTACAACCCAAATCTACATAGTTCACTTACAAGATAGCTTAGTGAGGTTTTGCCCCGATGATAATTAGCACTTGATAGAATAACTTGAATGATATGCTATTAGGTTTGGGTATACTTTCAACTGGTATGATGAGTACAGATCAACTGCAATCTTTCATCTTATTCCAATTTCAACTTGTAATTTGGCAACTAGTTGAATAACTGCAGTTCTTGCGTAATCACCATCAGAATATTATGAACAAGGTGAATAATCTGGTTATAAAAGGATTTTATTTCTGTTCTGTCAACTTTGCTTAAACCAGGTTGGATTCTTTATACTGGGCAAACTATGTAGATTAGGGTAGTAAATTTTGTATCAAATTCTTTTTGTGTAAAACTGAAAGAACTACCCCAGGTAAGGTGGGTTTATTACAGGGTTTCCATCTATATAAAAGGCAACGAACAGTATACTGACACAGATATGCTTATAATTCCCAATAGTCCTCATTCCAAGGTAATGCTAATCATTTGTGGTTTCTGATGGCATCTTTACCATATTTGTTTCAAGTATACCAGTCATTACTGCTAATAGTTTGTACCTTGTTCTATTTTTTTTTAAATTGTTCTTGGCATGTGAGCGACATTGACAAAGCAGTATTTATTGCCCATCCCTAGTTGCCCTGAGCTCATTAAGGGTCAACCATAAAAGTGTGGGGCCAGACCAGGTAGGGGTGTCAGGCCCCTCCCCGAGCATTTACGAGCCAGTTGGGTTTTTATGAAAATCCAGGAGTTTTCATGGTCATTTTCTATTCCATAAATTACCGGATTTATCGAATTCAACTTCACAATTTGCCATGATGGGATTTGAACTCATGACTCTGGGTGGCTAGCCCAGTACCATAATCGTTAGGCGACTGTACTCCACATTACTTTCCCATAATGTCACTTCTATATATACATAAATCACCATTGTTTTTGGATTCAGAAGTATGATTGTCTGTTTGATTAAAATAGTAAAATGTAGATATGTCAGAATAAAGATCAAAGGGAAAATAATGCACATGTAGATTTTAAAATAGAACCATACCCATAAAAAGCATCCTTTTCCCCTCAAACATCAAATGCAAGGAACATGGACTTCTTTGTTTCTTAATAACTAATTTATAGTCCAACGATTTTATTTGAAATTTACAAGCTTTCGGAGGCTTCCTCCTTCCTCAGGTAAATGTCAGGAACTCCTCGAAGCCTACGCATTTATAAATCACAGATGTTCTGTGATTTATAAATGCGTAGGCTTCGAGGAGTTCCTGACATTTACCTGAGGAAGGAGGAAGCCTCCGAAAGCTTGTAAATTTCAAATAAAATCGTTGGACTATAACTTGGTGTTGTAAAATTGTTTACAATTATCAACCCCAGTCCATCACCGGCATCTCCACATCTTAATAACTAGACCATCATGCTGCTGTTCCCACCCATTCCCCCTTCCTCTTGCCTGACCTCCCCCGAGTTCACCCACTCACTCTGGTCCTTGGCCCACGTCATTCTGCACTTTGTTCTCATCTTCCTCACTGTTCTTTCAAACTTCATTTCTAAAAGACCTACCTCCTTTCTCATTGATCCCCTCTTGACCACAACTTCTCTTCCTGATCCCCATGCCAGCTGACATAGTCAATGGTTCCTTTTCCTCAAGCATCATCCCTCTGCCTTTCAAAGTCATTACCCATTTCTCAAAAAACCAACCGTCAGCCCATCCATCTTCTCCATGAACCTATCTCCAACCTTCCTTTCCTTGCATAAGTCTTCCATTGTGTTACTGCTTCCCAGCTGTGACCATTGCTCCTGTAACTCTGAAACTCTCGTCCAATTTCTGCTATTCTCATTCAAAACTGCCCGAGATGAAGTCATGAAACACATCGTCTGACTGTGACCACGGTGCACTATCCCTCCTCGTCTTCCTCGACTTTTCCGCAGCATTTGATACAGCTGACCACATCATTCTCCTCCAATGCCTCTCCTCCGTCTTCCAGTTCCATGGGACAGCCTTTGCATGGTTCCATTCCTACCCATCCAAATTTGCACCTTCAGCAATGGCTCTTCTTCCCTCCCCTGCACCATCACTTCCACAGTCCAACAATCTATCCTCAGCCTCCTCCCTCTCCCTAATCTACAGGATGCCCTCAGCGACATCATCTGCAGGTACTGGGTCAGCTTCAACATGTATGCGGGGAGCACCAGCTCTAACTCTCCACCACTTCTCTTGACCACTTCTATGCTGTTCAACATCCAATCATGGATCAGTTGCAACTTCCTCCAGGTCAACATAGAGACGGCCATGCCACTGTCTTTGGCCCCACCAAAAGCTATGCTCCCTTACCACTGACTCCATCCCCATTCTTGCCACTGGCTCAGGCTAAACCGGACAGTTCACAATCTTATTGTCCTGGTGAACCGTGAACTGAGCTTTAAACCCCAAATTATATTAGTAACCAATACTGCCTATTTTCATCTCGATAATCACAGCACTTATCTGCTGAAACCCTTATATATGCGCCTGTGTCACATCTAGATTCGATCAGAGGTGGCGGTACATTGATATACAGTCAGGAGGGAGCGGCCCTGGGAGTCCTCAACATTGACTCTGGAACCCATGAAATCTCATGGCATCAGGTCAAACATAGGCAAGGAAACCTCCTGCTCATTACCACCTACCGCCCTCCCTCAACTGATGAATCAGTCCTCCTCCATATTGAACACCATTTGGAGGAACCACTGAGGCTCGCAAGGGCACAGAACGTACTCTGAATGGGGGACCTCAATGTCCATCACCACGAGTGGCTCAGTAGCACCACTACTGACCGAGCTGGCCAAGTCCTGAAGGACACAGTTGCCAGACTGGGCCTGCAGCAGTTGGTGAGCGAACCAACACGAGGGGAAAAACTTACTTGACCTCGTCCTCACCAATCTACCTGTCGCAAATGCATCTGTCCATGACACTTTTGGTAGGAGTGACCACCGCACAGTCCTCGTGAAGACGAAGTTCCGTCTTCGCACTGAGGACACCATCCAACGTACTGTGTGGCACTATCACCGTGCTAAATGGGATAGATTCAGAACAGATCTAGCAGCTCAAAACTGGGCATCCATGAGGCGCTGTGGGCCATCAGCAGCAGCAGAACTGTATTCCAGCACAATCTGTAACCTCATGGCCTGGCTTATGCCTCAATCTACCATTACCAACAAGCCAGGGGATCAACTCTGGTTCAATGAGGAGTGTAGAAGAGCATGCCAAGAACAGCACCAGGCGTACCTAAAAATGAGGTGCCAACCTGGTGAAGCTACAACTCAGGACTACATGCATGCTAAACAGCGGAAACAACATGCTATAGACAGAGCTAAGCGATTCCACAACCAACGGATCAGATCAAAGCTCTGCAGTCCTGCCACATCCAGTCGTGAATGGTGGTGGACAATTAAACAACTAACGGAAGGAGGAGGCTCTGTAAACATCCCATCCTCAATGATGGCTGAGTCCAGCACAAGAGTGCAAAAGACAAGGCTGAAGCGTTTGCAACCATCACAGAAGCCAGTCTTCAGCCAATTCGATTCACTCCACGTGACATCAAGAAACAGCTGAGTGCACTGATACAGCAAAGGCTATGGGCCCCGACAACATCCCGGCTGTAGTGCTGAAAACTTGTGCTCCAGAACTAGCTGCACCTCCAGCCAAGCTGTTCCAGTACAGCTACAACACTGGCATCTACCCGACAATGTGGAAAATTGCCTAGGTATGTCCTGTCCACAAAAAGCAAGACAAATCCAATCCAGCCAATTACTGCCCCATCAGTCTACTCTCAATCATCAGCAAAGTGATAGAAGGTGTCGTCGACAGTGATATCAAGCAGCACTTACTCACCAATAACCTGCCCTCTGATGCTCAGTTTGGTTTCCGCCAGGACCACTCGGCTCCAAACCTCATTACAGCCTTGGTCCAAACATGGACAAAAGAGCTGAATTCCAGAGGTGAGGTGAGAGTGACTGCCCTTGACATCAAGGTAGCATTTGACTGAGTGTGGCACCAAGGAGCCCTAGTAAAATTGAAGTCAATGGGGATCAGAGGGAAAACTCTCCAGTGGCTGGAGACGTACCTAGCACAAAGGAAGATGGTAGTGGTTGTTGGAGACCAATCATCTCAGCCCCAGGACACTGCTGCAGAAGTTCCTCAGGACAGTGTCCTAGGCCCAACCATCTTCAGCTGCTTCATCAATGACCTTCCCTCCATCATAATGGGGATGTTCGCTGATGATTGCACGGTGTTCAGTTCCATTCGCAACCCCTCAGATAACGAAGCAGTCCGTGCCCGCATGCAGCAAGACCTGGACAACATCCAGGCTTGGGCTCATAAGTGGCAAGTAACATTCGCGCCAGACAAGTGCCAGGCAATGACCATCTCCAACAAGAGAGAGTCTAACCACCTCCCCTTGACATTCAACTGCATTACCATCACCAAATCCCCCTTCATCAACATCCTGGGGGTCACCATTGACCAGAAACTTAACTGGACCAGCCATTAAATACTGTGGCTACAAGATCAGGTCAGAGGCTGGGTATTCTGCGGCAAGTGACTCCCCTCTTGACTCCACAAAGCCTTTCCACCATCTACAAGGCACAAGTCAGGAGTGTGATGGAATACTCTCCACTTGCCCGGATGAGTGCAGCTCCAACAACACTCATGAAGCTCGACACCATCCAGGACAAAGCAGCCCACTTGATTGGCACCCCATCCACCACCGTAAACATTCACTCCCTTCACTACCGGCGCACTGTGGCTGCAGTGTGTACCATCCACAGGATGCACTGCAGCAACTCGTCAAATCTTCTTCGACAGCACCTCCCAAACCCGCGACCTCTACCGCCTAGGACGAGAGCAGCAGGCACATGGGAACAACACCACCTGCACGTTCCCCTCCAAGTCACACACCATCCCGACTTGGAAATATATCGCCGTTCCTTCATCGTCGCTAGGTCAAAATCCTGGAACTCCCTTCCTAACAGCACTGTGGGAGAACCTTCACCACACGGACTGCAGCGGTTCAAGAAGGCGGCTCACCACCACCTTCTCAAGGGCAATTAGGGATGGGCAATAAATGCTGGCCTCGCCAGTGACGCCCACATCCCATGAACGAATATAAAAAAATGCATACTTGCACAAAATCTGCCCATATCCTGTCCTGCATCCTCACTAATCTACAATGGTACCCCATCCCCCAGTGCATCAAGTTTCAAATTAACTTGTCTACAAATCACTCCAAGGCCTCACCCCATCCTACCTCTACAATCTCCTTCAGGCTTACACCATCTTCAAAATGCTTTGTACCTTTGATTTCAGCCATCTGTGCAAGCCACACCCTTTCCAGCTCCACCACCACAACTTCACCCGTATATTAGGGGTACTGGCTCTACTCTCTGGAACTTCCTCCATGAACTCCCCTCCCTCTCCTCACCAGCTTTAAAACATTCTCAAAATCCTCTACCAAGCTTTCGGTAACTCTCCTAAGCTCTCCCTTCATTGTTCTGTGCCCATTTCCCCGATTCAGTTTACTCGTGAGGTGCTTTAGGACATTCATTACGTTAAAGATGCTAGATAAAAGCACGTTACTGTTGAACACGCACACGAATTTGAAACTGAAGTTCTTAAAGGGAAACAACAAAACGTTTGCCGGCTCCAATGCATACAACTAGCTGTTTAAAGGAAAACATGCCACCACACATATCAAAGATAAACACATACTTCTCAACTGATACATTAAAAAACTTCAGTAAATGCAGGTACAAACAAAAGCATGATATAACCTGCTGAAGATAGCCAGTACACAAAGTATAGTGACGAACGAAGTAAAATAAGTATAGCACTACACATACCTGAGGTAACTGCCAAAATATGCAACGATGTTCGAGTGTTTACAGTCTTTCATCATAATAATCTCCTGCTGTACAATAGCAAAGTCTTCACCTAAGAAGAAAACATTTTGGTTAAATAAAATAGTAGACAATTCAATTTAGAACTTACACTTTCACTGGAGTGTCGGACTCAAGCCAGATTAAGGTGAAAACCCATTCCAGACAGATAAAATAAAAATCAATTCTTATGAAGGATCCACACCTGAAACATTAACTTGTCTGTTCTCTCCACTGATGCTGACTGACCTATTGAGTGCTTCCAGCACTTCAACTGATTTCCAGCATCTGTAGTTTTGTGCCTTTTGTTTTTAAATACTGCAATAGACCTCGGTACTGATTTGGTGTCTCGCAGGTTAATTGCAGCTATTATTAGCCTCTATTACACCTTTCCTTTTGCAGGGAGGTTTTAAACTGGACACTGTGCTTGTATTTCTTACATTACTTGCACATTTTTGCAAGAGTCTTTAAAAGTTCACTTAACGTATATGGTACAGTTATTGGCATTTAAGGTTTTTAAATGAAAATGTTCAGAAAGTATTAAATGCAACATCAGAAGATAATAAGGAAAGCATTAATCAGTCCTAAAAACATAAATTTTCAACAAATATATTTTCCCCTTGTAAGATTTTGTAACACTCTTTTTGGAGCCATGTCCAATAAAAAATTCAAAATTAAGTAATTTCGTATTTAATGTTAAAAGCTTTAAAAAAAATCATAACTTCAAAATTTTTAGATCAATGTGATTCAGAAAACATTGAACTACTATATACAAGTGAAATGCCATTATTTTATGGTTTATAAAGTTAACATTTGGTTCTAACATTTTATTAAAACAGTGTACTCAGAAGCAAAACAATTAATATGTTTTAAACATAATAGCTTTTTTATTTTTTTTTAAAAACACTAATTAAGTACAATAAGCAACTTGCAGTTGAAAGTCAAGCAGCTGGCATGTATTTGGTATCCCAATGGATTTGGAAGTTGACAAGTTATAATACATCAGCCATCATATGTCAACTACATCAATTGTGCCATATTAATGACCGTTCCACTTCGCAGTAACTGGTACAAATCACTAAAGTACTTTACCGTCTCCAAATGAAGGAATGTATGGAGGAATAAACATTTAAAGAAAAACAAACATCGTGCATCAATGAAGAGCCTATCAGCTGCTAGCTTGAAGAACTGTATCAGCCTACGAGGAGAGGAAGAGAAGAAAAGAGGGGGGTGATTTTAAACTCCAAGAACGGGTGGGTTGGGGGCGGGTGGGAGTTGAAAATAGTTGTTTCTTTGGGTCGCTATCGCAAAATTTTCGGACTTTGCATTCCCAGAGGGAAGCTTGTACTTTTCTGCGCCGACGTTAAACCTGGAAATAAAGCCGGGTTGCGGTCGCGTCTCAAAAAACAACTATTTTCAACTCCCACCTGCCCCCAACCCACCCGTTCTTGGGGTTTAAAATCACCCCCAAAGAGTTTCCACTTACATCAGGAGGGTGAAAAGAAACACAGCTCCTTGGGATATATTCAGCACAAACCAAATTCTTGGAAGGAATCTAAGGGCCCTTTCAGGATTGGGATGCTTGATGTTTGTTCACGCTTCTGGAGCATTTGGAAGAAAATCCATGCCGGTAGGAATTTTGTCTGATTTAGACAGAATAAATAATATTCTCTTGAGCTAATTTCACAAGTGTCTAGACTGTAAGGGCAGCACTGCCTGATACTACACGACTGGGTTAATTTGACAAATACGATAAAGGAAACAGCACAATGACAAACATATCCCAGGATCATGGCTGATAGGCATTTACAGGCCCAAAATGCAACTAAGTAAGTTCAAACCAATAATGATTCCAGTAAAAAAACACTGAATTTAAATACAGATGGTCTACTTTCAGGTACACACCGAATATATTGAAGAAACCATCAGTTCTCTAAGTCTCTTAATATATCAAACAGCAACAAATTAAAACATTTAAGTTTGGGGGAAAGGTAGGATAACCAAAGCCAGACCTCCCTGGATGACAAAAGAGATAGAGAACAAGAAAAAGAGGCCATATGACAGATGTCAGGGCAGACACGTGGCAGATAAAATTTAACGCAGAGAAGTGTAAGGTGATACATTTTGGTAGGAACAATGAGGAGAGGCAATATAAACTAAAGGGTACAACTCTAAAGGGGGTGCAGGAACAGAGACACCCGGGGGTATACGTACACAGGTTGTTGAAGGTGGCAGGACAGGTTGTTAATACAATGAGAACCAGGCTAAGTATAGAAAGTTCAGAGGGGAAGTAAAAAAAGGAAATAAGAGGGGCAAAGAGAGTGTATGAGAATAGACTGGCAACTAACATAAGAGGAAATCCAAAAGTCTTCTATAGGCATATAAACAGTAAACTGGCAGTAAGAGGAAGGGTGGGGCTGATTAGGGACCAAAAAGGAGGCAGAGGGCATGGCCGAGGTATTAAATGAGTACTTTGCATCTGTCGTTACCAAGGAAGAAGATACGGTCAAAGCCAAAGTAAAAGAGGAGGTAGCTGAGATACTGTATGGGATAAATTTGATAAAGAGAAGGTACTAGAAAGGCTGGCTGCATTTAAAATAGATAAGTCACCAGGTCCAGATGGGATGCATCCTGGGTTGCTGAGGGAAGTACTGGCCACAATCTTCCAATCCTCCTTAGACACAGGGGTGGTGCTGGAGGATTGGAGAATTGCAAATGCTGCACCTTTGTTCAAAAAAGGATGTAAAGATAAACCCAGCAACTACAGGCCAGTCAGTTTAACCTCGGTGGCAGGAAGCTTTTAGAAACAATAATCAGAGACAAAATTAAAAGTCATTTGGACAAGTGTGGATTAGTAAGCGAAAGCCAGCACGGATTTGTTAAAGGCAAATCATGTTTGACTACCTTGATTGAATTTTTTGATGAGGTAACAGAGAGGGTTGATGAGGGCATTGCAGTTGATGTTTTGTATATGGACTTCGAAAAGGCGTTTGATAAAGTGCCACATAATAGGCTTGTCAATAAAATTGAAGCCCATGGAATAAAAGGAGCAACGGCAACATGGATACGAAATTGGCTAAATAATAGGAAACAGAGGGTAGTGATGAATGGCTGTTTCTCAGACTGGAGGAAGGTATGCAGTGGTGTTCCCCAGGGGTTGGTACTAGGATCACTGCTTTTCTTGATATAGATTAATGACTTGGACTTGGGTATACAGGGCACAATTTCAAAATTTGCAGCTGACACAAAACTTGGACGTGTAGTAAACAGTGAGGAGGATAGTGATAGACTTCAAGAGGACGGAGACAGGCTGGTGGAAAGGGCAGACACGTGGCAGATAAAATTTAACGCAGAGAAGTGTAAGGTGATACATTTTGGTAGGAACAATGAGGAGAGGCAATATAAACTAAAGGGTACAACTCTAAAGGGGGTGCAGGAACAGAGACACCCGGGGGTATACGTACACAGGTTGTTGAAGGTGGCAGGACAGGTTGAGAAAGCGGCCAAGAAAGCATACGGGATCCTGGGCTTTATAAATAGAGGCATAGAGTACAAAAGCAAGGAAATTATGTTGAACCTTTATAAAACACTGGTTCGACCACAACTGGAGTATTGTGTCAAATTCTGGGCACCGCACTTTAAGAAGGATGTGAAGGCCTTAGAAAGGGTGCAGAAAAGATTTACTAGAATGGTTCAAGGGATGAGGGACCTTAGTTACATGGATAGACTGGAAAAGCTGGGATTGTTCTCCTTAGAGCAGAGAAGATTGAGAGCAGATTTGATTGAGGTGTTCAAAATCATGAAGGGTCTAGACAAAGTAAATAAAGAAAAACTGTTCCCACTGGCAGAAGGGTCGCGTACCAAAGGACACAGGTTTAAGGTGATTGGCAAAAGAATCAAAGACAACATGAGGAAAAACTTTTTTACACAGCGAGTGGTTAGGATCTGACTTTCAAAGAGGAATTAGATAGCTACCTGAAGGAGAAAAATTTAGAGGGCTACATGAAAAAAGCGGGGGAGTGCGACTAGCTGGATTGCTCTTGCAGAGAGCAGGCGCAGGCTCGATGGGCCAAATGGCCTCCTTCTGTGCCATAACTGTTTTATGATTCTATGGTACACTAATATTCAGCAAGCAGTGCAGAATGTTCAGCGTGCAACTGGTTGCTGGTAGACACTAAAGGACCATCAACACTTGGGGACTTTAGTTATGTGGATAGACTGGAGAAGCTGGAGTTGTTCTTCTTGGATCAGAGAAGATTTGATTGAAATATTTAAAATCATGAAGGGTCTAAACAGAGTAGATAGAGAGAAACTGTTCCCATTGGCAGAAGGGTCAAGAACCAGAGGACAAAAATTTAAGGTGATTGGCAAAAGAACCAACGGTGGCATGAGGAAAAACGTTTTTTTTAAAAACACAGCGAGTGGTTAGGATCTGGAATGCACTGCCTGAGGAGGTGGTGGAGGCAGATTCAATCATGGCCTTCAAAAGGGAACTGGATAAGTACTTGAAAGGAAAAAATTTGCAGGGCTACGAGGATAGAGCTGGGGAGTGGGACTAGTTGGATTGCTCTTGCATAGAGCCGGCACGAATGGCCTCTTTCCATGCTGTAACCTTTCTATGATTCTAACACACTAATCTGTTTTGCCTAGGTCTTTTCCCACGTCTCCTTTATGTGGCCCCAACTCATTGTGCTCATAGAAACAAGGATGGAGATAATTATATTCATTTGTCCCAAGGTCTGGGGACCTTCAGTGGTTCACATGGGGATTCAAGTGGAGCCTTCAGGTCTTAAACTTTCTATATTTGTTGACTTAACTTTTTTCCTGTTGCTGTGTAATAAAATACATTCTGCAATGAAAGAAAGAACGAACGAAAAAACAAAAAAACGACTTGCATTTATAATGCGTCTTTCACAACCTCAGGATGTCCCAAAGCGCTTTACAGTCAATAAAATACTTTTGAAGTGTAGTCACTGTGGTAATGTAGGAAACACAGCAGCCAATTTGCGCACAGCAAGCTCCCACAAACAGCAACGTGATAATGACCAGATCTTCTGTTTTTGGTGGTGTTGATTGAAGGACAAATATTGGCCAGAGCACCGGGGTGAACTGCCCTGCTCTTCTTCCAATAGCACCATGGGATCTTGTACGTCCACCTGAGAGGACAGACGGGGCCTCAGTTTAATGTCTCATCCGAAAGATGGCACCTCCAACAGTGCAGCACTCCCTCTGTACTGCAATGGAGTGCCTGCTTACATTATGGGCTCATGTCTCTGGAGTGGTACCTGAACCCACAATCTTCTGACTCAGAAGTGACATTGCTACTAACTGAGCCAAGGCTGACATCCGTGGCTCAGTTTGTAGCAATTAAAGCACTACTGTCCTTTGGATGGCTGATATAGTGCCTCTCTACCTCCCTCTCCTCCTTTAAAACTCTCCTTAAAACTCTGTTCGACCAAGCTTTTGCTGACCTTTCCTGACATCTCCTGCTTTGGCTTGGCGTCCATTTTTTTCCTTGAGCTCTGTGAAACACCTTGGGATGGTTTTCTCCATAAATGGTGCTATATAAATGCAAGTTGTTGTTAGGGCAGGGACTCCACAGGGCACTGTTAATATCTGCAAGGGGTGGGGGGGGTAACCAATATTTTGAAAGCCACTGCTCCAAAGCAAGAGATACGAAATCCTTCCGTGTCATGAATGGTCAAGTAGCTATCTCCAGTACACCAACATCCAGGGATAGGTGACTAGCAAGAACGGTGACAGTAAAAGTCTCCCTCCTTCAAGATGAAATTTGCTTTAATAGGTAATTGTATAAGCTTGTCCCAACAACTCAAAAAAGTTCTGACCGACAGTGGGTGTGGAGTAAGAGGGCAGTGATAGTGGGCAGGCTAAATGGAATGTGAAAAGTTAGCATACAAATAGTAGTGCGAAACATTTTTTCCTGGCATGTTACAGGATTGCAGAGGTTGGAGGTGCGTAGGGAATGGCAATATCTCCGTTGCATTATTTTAACATGGAGTAGATCCTAAGTAACATGACAGCTCTCCAATTTGAAAAGTATAAGCCATTACACATTATAGAAGCCTTACACATGGTCTCTTGCTATTCCACAAAAAGTGCATCATTGGCAAGTTTCTTGAAAGTGGAGTATGAACCAGTAACAGTTGAAATAAGTGTTAAAAACCATGGGTGTATATCAAACTTTAAGGATGACAGCTCTACTAACCAAAGATATTCCACTATGGCATCCATTTTCCAATCCATTAAGTGCTAAATGGCTTTGCAAAGATACTGCAAATAATGAGCCTGCATTCATTCCACCATATGCTAAGTCACAGTTCACTACTTTGAAGCAGAAAGATTCCCTAGCAACAACCAGTTATATAGCATCTTTGACGTAGTAAAATGTCCCAAAGTGCTCCACAAGATCGTAATCAGACAAAAATTCACATCAAGCCAAAGAAGGAGACATTAGGATAAGTGACCAAAAGCTTAGTCAAAAAGAGGTAGGTTTTAAAAGAACATCTTAAAAGAGGAAAGAGAGATGAAGAAGCAAAGGGGTTTAGGGAGGGAATTCCAGAGCTAAGAGCCTAGACAGCTGAAGGCACGGCCGCCAACGGTGGGGTGATGGAAGTGGTGGACACACAAGAGGCCAGAATTGAAGGAGCGCAGAGATGAGAGGGTTGTAGGGATGGAGGAGGTTACAGAAATAGGGCGGGTCGAGGCCATGGGGGGACTTGAACACGAGGATGAGAATTTTAAATTGGCTCCCGGTCACCAATGTCTCCAATATACTTCAGCGAGCACAGGGTTGATAAATGAATGAGTTAGGATGCGGGCAGTAGAGCTTTGGATGAGCTCAAGTTTATGGAAAGTGGAAGATGGGAGACCAGCCAGGAGAGCTTTGGAATAGTCGAGCCTAGAGGTAACAAAAGGACGGATGAGGGTTTCAGCAGCAGATGGGCCGAAGCAGAGGCGGAGATGGGCAATATTACAGAGGTGGAACCACTAGGGGGAAGCAACTGCCCCCAGTGCCGTGGTTTTTATATAGTGTTTGTTCATCTTACTAAGAGGTTTCCTATTAATTGACGCAGGCCGGAATGATAAATGCATTGCCCAGAGTGGAATCGAGTCATATAGGCAAGGCAGGTCTTGGGTTTGGTCCCTAACTACAGAGTTAGCTCATCTCAGCTGGAGTGGAGGTAGGGGTGTTGCTCCTAAGTAGGTTTGGAGATATACATCATGTGTGCACTACAGTGTGCGCTCAAAACTCAGTGATATATTGTAGACAAACCTGATGTATTCTTTTTATTGAACAAATAGCACTGCAAACTAAATACTTCTTTTGATCTCCCCTCTTCTCCTGAAGGAATCAACTCACGGTTATTTGAATTTCCCCTCCACACCTGAAGGAAGTGACTCATGCTGGGGTATTGTTCCACAGATGTCAGCCACCCTCTGGTACCTTGACTTGTCCTAGTGGGCATTTTTTGTGCAACAGTCTCGGTGGCAAGTGTCAGCAGCCTATTTGACAGAGAACTGCATCACAGTCCAGTCTGATCGTGTCCACATACTTGAAGTTTCCAGGAATAGTCACTGGATACTGATAAGGAACAAAATTCCCCAGCTGATTTTTTTCCCCTGCCTCACCAAAGGGCAATGCAGCCAACTGCAACACCCTACCTCCACTCCAGCTGAGATGAGCTAACTTTAAAGTTAGGGACCAAACCCAAGACCTGCCTTGTCTATATGACTCGATTCCACTCTGGGCAATGCCTTTATCAGCTGCACCATCGCGCCATCAGTAGAACACAACCTTCTAACCCCCACTTCCCAGCAGAGCAAGGAGAATAAAAGTTGTTGGGCGTGCAGCTTTAAGAATGGTTTACCAAAAACTTTAGTGAATGTGTGTACAGATGGACTGCAACGTTCATACTGCTCTCAGTAGGTACTGGTAGGGTCAGTACAGTCAAAAATTTGATTCTCAGACTTCAACTACAACACATTACATAAATGCCAGAGATTAAGTGAAAAATATGGCAACTATTTCTGGCACATATCCATAAACACTCCACATTTACTCAGGTTACAATACAAGTTAAAGCAGTAACAGCTCTTTTATGTGCTACAGCAAATAGCATGTGCTGCAAGCTGCAAAGCATGATCATAGTATTATAATAATGAAAATCTATGCAGTGTAGGTATAAATAGGGTGGGTTAAAGAAACTAAACTAAAAATGCAGTTATCAGTAAAATTCATTAATATACTAGAATCATGATTTTTTTTAAAAATCAACTAATGGTCATTATTAAAACTGTTACTTCTCTGCATCTTTACACAAAAACAAAAAGGTATGCTCCATTGTTTTCTCTAAGCCAATCATCTGGGAAACCAAACAGACAAGGACCTGCAGCTGTACATTCCCACTTGCTTGTAGTCTGACCCAATTCCTCTTTCCACGTCTGGTATTGAGATTGGTAGAAATAATAGGCTTACTACTTCAGTTACTATGCTTGGCTAAGGATGGCCTCATTGCGTGACAGGATTAGTTGGATTCAAGTTGCAAAATATTATTTGGAAAATATTTCTACCATATCTCCCATGGTATTGCTCACAATAAGTCGAATGATGTGCTGTTTTATAAGAACAGGAGCTTTATACCATGTGCTGCACAAGGTGTTTTTCTATTAAATTGGAGCTGTATCTCTTTAAGGGAACAAAGTCTAATCATTGTTAAGAAAACACAAAGTTCAGGCCACTCAACATTTACTTATTGTTTGATCAAAGACTTTGCAAATCGTGGTGCACGTCGGTTTCAGCTTCAGGTCAATAGCATCTAACATTAAGTGGCTTCTTTCCCATTTTTAAAAATTGTTACAGATGCAAAACGAAGAGATGTTTGCAGTTGATGTACAGCTGCTCATGGTAAGCCAGAGATGCACCGTTTTATATGGATGGGAACAGCATACCATGCAAGCACAATGCGTTATTCTGCTGAAGTATAGGTGTGTGTCTATTTGATGTGAAGTAAATACTGGGTGAGTTCACTCAAAACAGTAAGTGCCATTCAGCCTGGATATCAGAACTCTAGCTTTGCTTATGGGAAGGCCAATAGGCCAATTAAGAGCCTACAGATATTGTGGCGCTGATATTTTGCATTCCTGGATAGTTCCTTAATACGCTATTCTTTCAAAAAATAGTGTGACATAAGAAGTTTGAGTGTGACACATGACAGGAAATGCACACTGGACATACCATTTTTATAGCATCATTCGCAGATTTCATGTAGCATTGTTAACAGTAAAAGTCAGTTGCTATACTATTTTGGAAGGATTGGGTTTTATATTATGCTACGGTGGAACGGTGTCCCTTCAAGAAGCTATGTCATAATAAGAAGCACCAACACTTCAGCAATATAACAAGCCAACTCTGCAGCAACAATCTACATGACAATCTTTTACCTACAGCAATTTATCTTTTACTTGGCTCACCCTCCTCTAACGCTGCCACAAAGTCCTTCTGTAATCAGGATTCCAAACAGCAAATGTGCATACCTTGTCTTAGTGGGTCACTTATAAACAACCACAAATACAAAACGAGACCACAGAACCTATGACAATAAATCATTTTTGTCTCAATTGTTTATCAAAGCTTCAACTTCTTCTCAAAAGCCAAATTTTGTCCTCACTAAGCCAGCAAACATTGTTGAACATAACATCCGAATATTCATTTTCCATTTCAAGAAAAACTGACAGCAATCGAAGGCACATATTTCAACATTCGAAATAACACTGATTATCAACTAGTTTCCATTTGACTGCATCTTTGTGCACAACACACCATTTCATCTAATGTCTTGCGAAGTCTTGAAATTACCATTGCCAGCCATTTCAGAGGCACAGTTCTTTATTAGGCTTTCTGACCCTATACTTCCCCCACACCTCAGTCATGTTTGGAGTACTGGTTATGCCAGCTAACCTTTTTCAGGAATCACTTATTGTCGATTTCATTTCATTGCATCTCCAATATCATGTACTGCTTCAGTGGAATGAAAAGACTTCAAGTCTATTGTTGCTTTCACACAAAAATGAACTGACTGACATTACTGGCATCTGAACTTTCAACAATGGCTATGGGGAAAGAAGGAAAATGTATGTGACTTTTGTTTAAGTTGCTCATGGACCTCAGCTGCTAAGTCTTAGCTTCAGTTTTTAATGGTATTCAGGCTCAGGCTGATAGATTAAAATTTTGATCATTCCTTAGGGACAAGCTGTTGACTATATCCCAACATTCCTCGACAAACTCTTCATCACTGACAGTTTGCATCGTTGCCCAATTCAATGTTGTTTCCACTTTGTTTTTGACCCACTGCAGCAGTCTCTGTAAATGTCCCTAACTCTTTCAACTTGTCTGGTTTATACACTGGAGCAATCATAATCATTCTCATGCAACATTTCACAGTGTCATAGAACATTTGCCTAAACCGCTCAAAGAGAGAACAGTACCAAGAATAGACCTTTCCAAGCTGCCAAGCCAATCAAATTCAAACATGCAAGCCAGTCATAAGAAATCTAGTGCAAATAAGAGCTGACTGCAAAAAGCCAAGTGACAGGCCTTTCATGGGCCACATATGGCCTGCGGCTGTAGTTTAGAAACCCCAGAGCTAGCCAAATGAGCATGGAGGGTGTCACAGCTAAGCTTGTTCACCGTTTCATCCAACAAGTTCATTTTCCAGAAGGGGTCACTAGATGATAGTTTGAAATGGAGTCCCTAGCTGATTTTTCCCCTCTGGCCGACTTCACAGTTGTTTCAGCACCACAGAAAAACATCACAATTAATTATGTTGCTAAACAAAATCTACCTCTTTAGAATATGTTACAGGCAAGTATTTTGGTGCTTCCTTCTGTCTAAAAGGTCTTGTACTTACTTCATGCCATAAATACAGCCCAAAATAATAAAAGAGATATGAAAAGGCAGTTCAATCCATTAAAGCTCATCCCTCCAGCATATTAAGTTCCCCATCATGGCATCTCATTCGATTTTCAGTAGATTGCTCACCATTGCCACACCACTGTTGTCACTCAGTTTATTTAATGTATCGATACCTATCTGCTATTGGGGAAGAGAAGAGAGACGCAGGCTTCAAATGCCCCATATACATCCCTAGGCCATCACCAGGAATGCTTTTCTCTGCCAAAGAAGCCAAGTAACAGATAATTACATTACATTTTCTCCAGAAGGGATGATAATGCGACTAGTTCACTAACAGCAGAGCCGAATTGTATACTGTCTGATGAAGATGCATAACTTTTATTGAATAAAACACAGGGAAAACTTCTACAGCAAGAAAGAAAGGGGAAGGTGGGAAAGTTGGTGTTATATAATCAAATAAAAGTTAATCAAACCATGAAAATTAAATCAACGGTAAATAATTCATACTTCTTCATTCATTTTTCTGCACACATTATTGTAATCTTCAATTGTCCACTTAAGGTGCAGGAAAACCTTGCATGACTAGGGACACAGCCCTGCCTCATTCGTGCTTTCCATAAAACCAACCACTCCTGTAAATAACACAACTGTCCACAGGAAATCATTTTGCCAAAGAATCTTGTTCAAGTTCCCTTGAGATAGAGTCGTTTGCTAATCAAGACAAGCGTACAAATAAGCTGTAACAGGACTATGACAAGCTGTTTCATCTTGTCTAGAACAGTAGAACCAGAGGACATGGTCTGCACTTGAAGGGGGTAGGGTAAATTCAAAGCTAATCTGTGAAAACATTATTTCAGTGTGCGAGCAGTCAATCTATAGAACAGGATCCCGAGGGAAACGGTGAAACCAGTTACTGTATCATTCAAATGCAAATTAGATAGTTTTCTTACAGAAAATAATATTTTGGGATGTAGTATATGAGTAATTTGAAACATGACATGTAAGTGTAGCATGCATGGGAGAAAGGGGTTCCAAAGCTTTCCACCACAGGGAGTTTTCCTTACCTCATGTCTGGGTCTGTTGTGGGCTCTCTGATAAAGATTGATTGCTATGATTAGTCAACAATGCGCAACACGCGCAAACTGGCGTACGCTCAAGCAGAACCAGGAGTCACATGCGTGGCTCAAAGATTGGTGTGGGAGATGGGTTTCGATTCATGGGGCATTAGCGCCAGGACTGGGGAAAGAGGGAGCTGTTCCGTTGGGATGGGCTCCACTTAAACCGGGCTGGGACCAGTGTCCTGACGAATCAAATAACTAGGGCTGTAGATAGGGTTTTAAACTAAAAATAATTGGGGGTGGTGGGGTTCAGGTGAGGGGAAATTTAGAAATCTAAAGAGAAAAGTCAAGGCATTAGAGCAGTGTAGCAATTCGGGTAATGACAGGAAGGGACAGCGAGTTTAACGATAATAATGCATCAACGAATAAGGTCAATTCAGGGAAAAATGGTAAAAGTTCAAATTAAAGGCGCTTTATCTGAATGCACGAAGCATTCGTAACAAGATAGTCGAATTAATGGCACAAGTAGAGATAAATGGGTTTGATTTAATAGCCATCACAGAGACGTGGTAGCAAGGTGAGCAAGGTTGGGACTAAATATTCCAGGGTACTTGACGTTTCGAAAAGACAAACAAAATGGAAAAGGAGGGGTGTAGCCCAGATAATAAAGGATTACATAAGGACAGTAGCGAGGCAGGATCTTGGCTCAGAAGATCAGGAAGTAGAATCAGTATAGGTGGAGATACGAAATAACAAGGGGCAGAAAACACTGATGGGAGTAGTATATAGGCCCCCTAACAGTAGCTATACTGTTCAACAAGAGTATTAATCAAGATATAATAGGAGCTTGTAACAAAGGTGATGCAATAATCACAGGGGACTTTAATTTTCATACAGACCGGTCAAATCAAATTGGCAAAGGTAGTTTGGAGGACAAGTTCATGGAATGCATTCGAGGTAGTTTCCTAGAACAAAACATTGTGGAACCAACTGAGAAAGATGCTATTTTACATCTTGTCTTGGTGTAATGAGACATGGTTAATTAGTAATCTCATAATAAGGGATCCGCTTGGAAAGAGTGATCATAATTTGATAGAATTTCACACTGAGTTCGTCAGTGACGTACTTAAGTCAGAAACTAGAGTCCAAAACTTAAATAAAGCCAATTAGAGGTATGAGGGGCGAGTTGGCCAAGGTAGATTGGGAAATTAGATTAAAAGGTATGACAGTAGGTAAGCAATTGCAAACATTTAAAGAAATATTTCATAATTCTCAACAAACATACATTCCATTGAGAAATAAAAACTCCAGGGAAAAAGTGATCCATCCTTGGCTAACTAAAGAAGTTAAAGATGATATTAGATTAAAAGAAGAGGCTTATAATGTTATCAAGAAGAGCAGTAAGTCTGAGGATTGGGAGAGTTTTAGAAACCAGCAAAGGATGACCAAAAAATGATAAAGAAGGAGAAAATTAAATGAGAGTAAACTAGCAAGAAATATAAAGACAGATTGTAAGAGCTCCTACAAGTATGTAAAAAGGAGAGTAGCACATGTAAATGTGGGTGCCTTAGAGGCTGAAACAGGAGAAATTATAATGGGGAATAAGGAAATGGCTGAGACATTAAACAAGTATTTTGTATCTGTCTTCACAATAGAAGACATAAAAAGCATACCAGAAATAGTGGGGAACCAAGGGTCTAATGAGGGTGAGGAACTTAAAGGCCAATCATCTCAGCCCCAGGACACTGCTGTAGGAGTTCCTCAGGGCAGTGTCCTATGCCCAACCATCTTCAGCTGCTTCATCAATGACCTTCCCTCCATCATAAGGTCAGAAATGGGGATGTTCGCTGATGACTGCACAGTGTTCAGTTCCATTCGCAACCCCTCAGATAATGAATCAGTCCGTGCCCGCATGCAGCAAGACCTGGACAACATCCAGGCTTGGGCTGATAAGTGGCAAATAACATTCACGCCAGACAAGTCCAGGCAATGACCATCTCCAACAAGAGAGTCTAACCACCTCCCCTTGACATTCAACGGCATTACCATCGCCGAATCCCCCACCATCAACATCCTGGGGGTCACCATTGACCAGAAACCTAACTGGACCAGCCATATAAATACTGTGACTACAAGAGCAGGTCAGAGGCTGGGTATTCTGCAGAGACTCCCCAAAGCCTTTCCACCATCTACAAGGCACAAGTCAGGAGTGTGATGGAATACTCTCCACTTGCCTGGATAAGTGCAGCTCCAACAACACTCAAGAAGCTCGACACCATCCAGGACAAAGCAGCCTGCTTGATTGGTACCCCATCCACCGCCCTAAACATTCACTCCCTTCACCACTGGCGCACCGTGGCTGCAGTGGGTACCATCCACAGGATGCACTGCAGCAACTCGCCAAGGCTTCTTCGACAGCACCTCCCAAACCCGCGACCTCTATCACCTAGGAGGACAAGGGCAGCAGGCACATGGAAACAACACTGGACGTTCCCCTCCAAGTCACACACCATCCCAACTTGGAAACATATCACCATTCCTTCATTGTCACTGGGTCAAAATCCTGGAACTCCCTACCTAACAGCACTGTGGAAGAACCTTCACCACACGGACTGCAGTGGTTTAAGGTGGCAGCTCAACACCACCTTCTCAAGGGCATTTAGGGATGGGCAATAAATGCTGGCCTTGCCAGCGACGCCCACATCCCATGAACGAATAAAAAAGAAAACTTAAAGTAATTAACATTAGTAAAGAAAAAGTACTGGTGAAATTTAAGGGACTAAAAGCCAAAAAATCCTCTGGACCTGATGGGCTACATCCTACAGTTCTAAAACAGGTGGCTGCAGAGATAGTGGATTCATTGGTTGTGATCTTCCAAAATTCCCTAGATTCTAGAACGGTCCCAATGGATTGGAAGGTAGCAAATGTAACACCGCTATTCAAGAAAGGAGAAAGAGAGAAAACAGGGAACTACAGGCCAGTTAGTTTGACATCGATCGTCAGGAAAATGCTAGAATCCATTATTAAGGTAACAGGGCACTTGGAAAATCATAATATGATCAGGCAGAGTCAACATGGTCTTATGAAAGGGAAATCGTGTTTGACAAATCTATTAGAGTTTTTTGAGGATGTAACTAGCAGGGTCGATAAAAGGGGAACCAGTGGATGTAGTATATTTGGATTTTCAAAAGGCATTCTATTAGGTGCCATACAAAAGGTTGTTGCACAAGATATGGGCTTACGGGGTTGGGGGTAATATATTAGCATGGATAGAGGATTGGTTAACGGACAGAAAACAGAGAGTAGGAATAAACGGGTCATTTTCAGGTTGGCAAGCTGCAACAAGTAAGGTGCCTCAAGGATCAGTGCTTGCGCCTCAGCTATTTACAATCTGTATTAATGACTTAAATGAAGGGACCGAGTGAAATGTATCCAAGTTTGCTGATAATACAAAGCTAGGTGGGAAAGTAAGCTGTGAGGAGGACACAGAGTCTGCAAAGGGATATAGACAGGTTAAGTGAGTGGGCAAGAAGACGGACATGAAGTATAATGTGCAGAAATGCAAGGTTATTCACTTTGGTAGGAACAATAGAAAAACAGAACATTTTTTAAATGGTGAGAAACTATTAACTGTTGAATGAGATTCGTGTGTCCTTGTGCACGAAACAAAGTTAAAATGCAGGTACAGCAAGCAATTAGGAAGGCAAACGGTATGTTGGCCTTTATTACATGGAGGTTGGAGTACAAGAGTAAGGAAGTCTTGCTACAATTATACAGGGCTTTAGTGAGACCACACCTGGAGTACTGCGTACAGTTTTAGTCTCCCTGCCTAAGGAATGATATACTTGCCTTACAGGCGGTGCAACAAAGGTTCACCAGATTGATTCCTGGGATGAGAGGGTTGTCCTATACTCTCTGGTGTTTAGAAGAATGAGAGGTGATCTCATTGAAACGTAGAAAATTCTTAGAGGGCTTGACAGGGTAGAAGCGGAGAGGCTGTTTCCCCTGGCTGGAGAGTTTACAAGTAGGGGGCATAGTCTGAGATGAGGAGGAATTTCTTCACTCAAAGGGTGGTGAATCTTTGGAATTCTCTACCCTAGAGGCGGTGGAGGCTCAGTTGTTGAGCATATTCAAGGCTGAAATGTTAGATTTTGGGACTCTAGGGGAATCAAGGGCTATGGGGATTGGGCGGGAAAGTGGAGTTGAAGTCGAAGATCAGCCATGATCTTATTGAATGGCGGAGAGGGTCGAGGGGCCGTATGGCCTGCTCCTGCTCCTATTTCTTGTGTCTTATCTTAACAACTCCTTTATCATTGCATCAATCAACTACCAGGACGGTGGAAGGCGAAGTAGATGAACCTTGGTCATTTTACATCTAACAATTCCTATGTCGTTTTCTTTTCTCCTCCCCTGCCACAAAGGAGCAGACTCTTGCTGGAGTACTGTTCCAGAAGCAGCAGCAACCCTCTATTATCATGTTCAAGTGGTCATTCTTCATATATGATCCTACACAAGTACTGGCAGAGTAATCAAGCATGTAGGGTGCCACACTCAACTTGATCATGGTCTCACCAGACAGTGTATTTTCCAGCAGTGGTCACTAGAGAGAGTAGCTGCTAATGGAGACACCGGCTGATGTTTACACTCCCGGCCTTAATTGCTGAACACAACTGTAGCATCCCAACTGCGACTCTGCTGAAGACTGGGAATCACACTGGGACTATCTGGTCGGTATGGCTTAATGCTATACTTGGTGGTGCCTTTTTTTAAAAATTTGTCCATGGGATGTGGGCGTCACTGGCAAGGCCAGCATTTATTGCCCATCCCTAATTGCCCTTGAGAAGGTGGTGTTGAGCTGCCGCCTTGAACCGCTGCAGTCCGTGTGGTGAAGGTTCTCCCACAGTGCTGTTAGGTAGGGAGTTCCAGGATTTTGACCCAGCGACGATGAAGGAACAGGCGATATATTTCCAAGTCGGGATTATGTGTGACTTGGAGGGGAATGTGCAGGTGGTGTTGTTGCACGTGCCTGCTGCCTTTGTCCTTCTAGGTGGTAGAGGTCGCAGGTTTGGGAGGTGCTGTTAAAGCAGCCTTGGCGAGTTGCTGCAGTGCATCCTGTGGATGGTACACACTGCAGCCACGGTGCGTCGGTGGTGAAGGGAGTGAATGTTTGGGGTGCCAATCAAGCGGGCTGCTTTGTCCTGGATGGTGTCAAGCTTCTTGAATGTTGTTGGAGCTGCACTCATCCAGGTAAGTGGAGAGTATTCCATTACACTCCTGACTTGTGCCTTGCAGATGGTGGAAAGGCTTTCGGGAGTCAGGAGGTGAGTCACTCGCCGCAGAATACCCAGCCTCTGACCTGCTCTTGTAGCCACAGTATTTATGTGGCTGGTCCAGTTAAGTTTCTAGTCAATGGTGACCCCCAGGATGTTGATGGTGATGGTAATGCCGTTGAATGTCAAGTGGAGGTGGTTAGACTCTCTTGTTAGAGACGGTCATTGCCTGGCACTCGTCTAATGCTAATGTTACTTGCCACTTATCTGCACGCGGGCACGGACTGCTGCATTATCCGACGGGCTGTGAATGGAACTGAACACTGCAATCATCAGCGAACATCCCCATTTCTGACCTTATGATGGAGGGAAGGTCATTGATGAAGCAGCTGAAGATGGTTGGGCCTAGGACACTGCCCTGAGGAACTCCTGCAGCAATGTCATGGGGCTGAGATGATTGACCTCCAACAACCACTACCATCCTCCTTTGTGCTAGGTATGATTCCAGCCATCGATTCAATTTGACTTCAATTTTACTAGGGCTCCTTGGTGCCACACTCGGTCAAATGCTGCCGTGATGTCAAGGGCAGTCACTCTCACCTTACCTCTGGAATTCAGCTCTTTTGTCCAGGTTTGGACCAAGGCTGTAATGAGGTCTGGAGCCAAGTGGTCCTGGCAGAACCCAAACTGAGCATGTTATTGGTGAATAAGTGCCGCTTGACAGCACTGTCGATGACACCTTCCATCACTTTGCTGATGACTGAGTAGACTGATGGGGCGGCAATTGGCCAGATTGGATTTGTCCTGCTTTTTGTGGACAGGACATACCTGGGCAATTTTCCACATTGTTGGGTAGATGCCAGTGTTGTAGCTGTACTGGAAGAGCTTGGCTAGAGACCTGGATAGTTCTGGAGCACAAGTCTTCAGAACTACAGCCAGGATGTTGTCGGGGCCCATAGCCTTTGCTGTATCCAGTGTAGTCAGCCACTTCTTGATAACACATGGAGTGAATCGAACTGGCTGAAGACTGACTTCTGTGACGGTGGGGCTATCGGGAGGAGGCCCAGGTAGATCATCCACTCGGCACTTCTGGCTGAAGATGGTTGCAAACGCTTCAGCCTTATCTTTTGCACTCACATGCTGGAATCTGCCATCATTGAGGATGGGGATTTCACTGAGCCTCCTCCTCCCGTTAGTTGTTTAATTGTCCACCACCATTCACGACTGGATGTGGCAGGACTGCAGAGCTTTGATCTGATCCGCAGGTTGTGGAATCGCTTAGCTCTGTCTATAGCATGTTGCATCCACTGTTTGGCATGTATGTAGTTCTGTGTTGTAGCTTCACCAGGTTGGCACCTCATTTTTAGGTACACCTGGTGCTGCTCCTGGCATGCTCTTCTACACTCCTCATTGAACCAGGGTTGATCCCCTGGCTTGTTGGTAATGGTAGATTGAGGAATATGCCAGGCCATGAGATTACAGATTGTGGTGGAGTACAATTCTGCTGCTGCTGATGGCCCACAGCGTCTCATGGATGCCCAGTTTTGAGCTGCTAGATCTGTTCTGAATCTATCCCATTTAGCACGGTGGTAGTGCCACACAACACGTTGGATGGTGTCCTCAGTGCGAAGACAGGACTTCGTCTCCTCAAGGACTGTGCGGTGGTCACTCCTACCGATACCGTCATTGACAGATGCATCTGCGACAGGTAGATTGGTGAGGACGAGGTCAAGTGGGTTTTTCCCTCGTGTTGGTTCTCTCACCACCTGTCTCAGGGCTGTCTGGCAACTATGTCCTTCAGGACTCGGCCAGCTCAGTCAGCAGGGGTGCTACCGAGCCACTCTTGGTGATGGACATTGAAGTCCCCCACCCAGAGTACATTCTGTGCCCTTGCTACCCTCAGTGCTTCCTCCAAGTGGTGCTCAACATGGAGGGGGACTGATTCATCAGCTGAGAGAGGGCGGTAGGTGGTAATCAGCAGGAGGTTTCCTTGCCCATGTTTGACCTGATGCCATGAGATTTCATGGGGTCCAGAGTCAATATTGAGGACTCCGTGGGCCACTCCCTCCTGACTGTACCGCCACCTCTGGTGGGTGTCCTGCTGGTGGGTCAGGACATACCCAGGGATAGTGATGGAAGAGTCTGGGACGTTTACCCACTAGGCCACCAGCAAACGCTTTGATCAACAACTTGGGCTTGTGTAGCACCTTTAACATAGCAAAACATTCCAAAGTGGTACACAAGTTGAGATAAGTGGCTACCAAGGAGGAGATGGGGCGAGAGATAGGGAGGTCTACTTATTTTTAACCTTCCCTTGAACAAATTGTAGAGTTGGCATCTGCAAAGTCCTACAGTTTACACCAAAGTCTGAAATTGGGGTAGAAATTGAACTTTGCTACAAACATTAACTTTGAAGAATAAACTCATCCCAAGGTGAAACAGACAAAAGGTACAGTTCAGTTACATTTCTCACCAACACTGTAGCAGTGCAATAACACAACCAACGTATTTGTTTAATTTATTCTTGGGATATGGGCCTTGCTGGTAAGGCTGGCATTTATTACCCATCCATATTTGTCCTTGAGAAGGTGCTGGTGGGCCGCCTTCTTGAACTGCTTTTCGATACGGTTTTATTGCAACTAAGTGGCTTGCTATGCTACATCAGAGGGCAGTTAAGAGTCAACCACATTGTTGTGGGACTGGCACCACATATAGGCCAGACCAGGTATGAATGACAGGTTTCCTTCCCTGAAGGACACTAGTGAACCAGTTGGGTTTTTACAACCAGCTTATTATTTCCATTTTTTTTAATATATTAAAAAAAAACTGAACTCAAATACTCAAACTGCCAGAGTGGAATTTGAATTCATGTTTTCATAGAATCAATGATACAGAACAGGAGACCTTTTGGCCCATCGTGCCTGTGCAGGCTCTTTGATATAGATATCCAATTAATCCCACTCCTCTACTCTTTCCCAATAGCCCTGCAAATTTTTCCCCTTCAAGTATTTATCCAATTCCCTTTTGAAAGTTATTATTGAACATGCTTCCACCACCCTTTCAGGCAGTGCATGCCAGATCATAACAACTCACTGCGTAAATTTTTTTTTCCTCATGTCGCCTCTGTTCTGTTGCCAATTACCTTAAATCTGAGTCCTCTGGTTACCGATCCTTCTGCCACTGGAAACAGTTTCTCCTTATTTACTCTATCAAAACCCTTCATGATTTTGAACACCTCTGTCAAATCTCCCCTTAACCTTCTCTGCTCAAAGGAGAACAACCCCAGTTTCTCCAGTCTCTCCACGTAACTGAAGTCTTTCATCCCTAATACCATTCTAGCAAATCTCCTCTGCACCCACTCTAGGGCCTTGACATTCTTCCTAAAGTGTGGTGCCTGGAATTGGCCACAATACTCCAGCAGGGGCCTAACCAATGCTTCATAAAGGTTGAGCATAACCTCCTTCCTTTTGTACTCTATGCCTCTATTTATAAACCAATGGGTCCCGTAAGCTTTTAACAGCCTTATCAACTTGTCCTGCCACCTTCAAAGATTTATGTATGTGAATCCCCAGGTCTCTCTGTTCCTGCACCCCCTTTAAAATTGCACCATTTAGTTTATATTGCCTCTCCTCATTCTTCCTACCAAAATGATTCACTTCATACTTCTCTGTGTTAAATTTCATCTGTCATGTGTCTGCCCATTTCACCAGTCTATGCAAGTCCTCCTGAAGTCTGTTATCCCCCCTCACTGTTTACTACATTTCTGAATTTCATGTCATCTGCAAACTTTGAAATTATGCCCTGTATACACAACTTCAAGTCATTAATATATATGTATCAGAAAGTGTTTTCTGGATTATTTGTCCAGGCCTCTGGATTTCTAGTCCAGTAACATAGCCACTGCACTACTGTACCCACAAAATGTCAGTAGATAAATTAAGAAAAGATTTGGTGAGGGAGGAGCGTGAAGTGAATGGTCACAGCAGCAATACATCAAGAAGAAACACAGTGAGGTGTGATGTGCTCTGTTATTGACTTGTTTTTGTGAATGCCGATAGCATGAGGGTTGAAGCAAAAAAAATTGAAAACAGATAATTTGATGGATTATTGACTTTGTTTCAGATTGTATTTTCTGCTTCACGATCATGATTTGTAGCTATTGTTCACAAGAATCACATGCATTATTCTGCCATATGTCGGCATCAAGCACCTCATGGCGAGACTGTACACAGATGACTGACAGCAGCACTACATTTGAAATTGAAGAATCAAAGGAAAAAAGCCTTACCTAACTTGATAGATGCCAGATATTTTCTCTCTCTGAAAAAGTCTTCCATTCTCAGTACAGATGGCCACAACCTGGGTAATCTGAGCCAACTGCAAAGGAACTGGCCAACTCAGATCTATGATTCATTTTTGATTCATGTAGAAAAGTCAAATTAATAATGAAGTAGACGTTAAATAATTTTACCTGTTAGACCACAAACTGTTTCAAAGAAACTCCCATCTTTCTGGGCCATACAATATTGATGCCAACCTACTAAAATTAACATCTGGAACACAATTTTACATAAAAGTTTTCTATTTCACTTGTGCTCTCCCATCGTCCAACACAATATCACAAGATATTTATGGATGAGGAAGGCCATTCGGCCATCTTAGTTCATCCTTCCAGAATAAGCCTAAAGTCCCCTTGCTGCAACATTCAATTGGTTCTTAAATGATTCCAGAGTTTTCACCTCCACTACTCTATCAGGGAGTATTGATCGCATTGTGTGTGAAGAATTTCCTGATATCAATCCTAAATTTGCATTTTACTAGTTTGAACCTGTAGCTCCATACCCTACTCTGGCAATTTAATTAAATTTTTACAGATTCTGGACTTTTTCCATGCCATTTACCATCTTATATACCTCTAAGATCACCTCTAAGGTGCCTCTTTTCAATACTGAAAAGTTCAAATTTCTCCAGTCTTTCCTCATAACTCAGATCTTTCACAATAGGTATCAGTCTTGTGGCTCTTCTCTGCACTTCCTCTAATGCCTGAATGCCTTCCTTGTGTCTCAGTAGCCAGAAGTGGATCCAGTCATCAAGGTATGCTCTAAGCAGAGCACTATTCAGGTTGGCAATAGCTTTCTCTGATTTGTATTCTACTATTTTGGCTAAAAAGTTTAACACTTCATTAGTTGGACACATTGAGGGTCAAGTCTACTAAGACTCCTCAGGTGCCAATATTTGGTCTCTACAATGGTCACCAACTCCCCATCATAGCCATGAAAACCTGGTAGAAAGGAGGCCACTGGTGGATCTGCAGAGAGGAGGCCTTTAGATACACGTTTCAGATCTTTTAAAACCCTTCTTTTATTTTTTACCCACTTTATTTTGTCCTGCCACTTAGATTTAAGAGCCTTTGTGCCAGTTGCCATTACTTACCTGTTTATTATCCTGAGCTCCTTTTATTGGGACTATAGGATTGGTCAATAGAGATGCCCCTGATGATGTGTTTGGAGGAACAGAAGCAGCTACAGAAGATTTCCAAGCAGGTTAGGCTCCATACCCTTCCACCAGTACTAGCACTAGTACATCTGCAAAGAGAGGTAATATGCCACCTGACTTGGACATATACAGTCATTTCTTCAGATTTACTGGGTCAAAGTCCTAGCATTACTTACCTAACACCATCATGAAACCATGATAACCACAAGGATTGCAGCAGTTCAAGGAGGAGGCCCACCACCACCTTCTCAGGGCTTCTAGGGATGGACAGTTCATGTGGCCTTGCCAGCGTCACCCACAACCCAAAAACAAATTTTAAAATTGAAAAACATTCGCAGGGACAGCAACAGTAAGCTGTGGCCTGAAACTTGTCTGCATCTTATAGGTATGCTGCAATGCTGCTGCTGTGCACTGACACACAATGCAAACTTTCTTGCAGCATTTCATGCAACACTACCTTGACTTGAGCAGCTCCCGACTCCAAAAGAGGAAGCAGAGTGCTGAGCTGCACCATCACCTGTCTATAGACTCATATCTGCACTGAGGGGTCCCTTTCCCTTGGCATGTCACTTCTTAATCCCTGCTTCTTCAGCCTGGGCAAAGACTGCTGATGGGTTGAGATGTCTTTTAAGGCCATCCCTTTAAATTTGACTTGCATATAATTTTCCTCTTCTACCGGTGGTGCTATCCCTAGACCCATCTGAGTTTGCATCTGGAGTTTTATATAATTATGCAAATCAGCTTATACCAAAGAATTGAGTGTTATTTGCATTTGAAATTTAGAACTGACACCTGAAAATAAAAATCAGCCCCTAGGTGTCTCTCAATTCCATCCTTAGCTATTTCAACATCATTCATAGAAAAGAAAGACAAACTTGCATTTATATAGTACCTTTCACAGCCTCAGGACATTCCAAAGCGCTTTACAGTCAATGAAGTACTTTTTTGAAGTGCAGTCACTGTTGAAATGTAGGATACACGGCAGCTAATTTGCGCAAAGCAAGCTCCCACAAACAGCAATATGATAATGACCAGATCATCCGTTTGAGGGACAAATATTGGCCAGGGCACCGGGGAGAACTCCCCTGCTCTTCTTCAAAATAGCGCCATGGGGGATCTTTTACTCCCTCAGTACTGCACTGGAGCATCAGACAGATTATGTGCTCAGGTCTCTGGAGCGGAACTGGAGCCCACAACCTTCTGACTCAGAGGCGAGGGTGCTACCAACTGACCCACGGCTGACACCATAAAAGTATGTCTTTTGACCTCTTTTCCTCATCGTGTCTGCATTGAAGTTCACCCGCGATTGTTCTGTCCAATCGAATTAAAGGGGCATCGCACGCTGCAATCAGAGAAATCATTGAAAATGCATCAACTTGCTTATCTGCCCAGCTGCTATTTCTGACCTGACTCCTGATTCCACCTACCCTTCCTAGTATACTGTCATATGCAAATTTGACTAATTTGCATTCAGTTTGAGTCCGAGTCATTAATGTAAATTAGCAAGTCTTGATTCCAACCCCAATCCATTGGACACCCCAACCCAATATAACTTGAACAAGTACTTTTTTTAAAAATTTCAAAATATACTTCATTTCATAGAATTTAAAAATGCACAGTTCAATGTAAATATCAAATTTCAAACCAGTACAATTCAAACCAATACATTACAGATCGTACACAATGCGATCAATATTACAATTCAAATAAAGTATATTCCTTATGATTCATGGTGTACAATACATTGCAAGGTGGGGTGGCCTTACACGGTGGCTTTTCCCCATAGAGCATGTGCATAGGTCGCACCTTGGTTCATGGCATCCCGCAGCTCATGCTTCTGGACCTTGGAGTGTGCCGATCGGTCGTGGACAGCTCCTTCAGCTGGAAGACCAGCAGGTTCAGGCGGACCAAAGGGCCTCCTTCGCCAAGTTGATGGTCTTCTAGCCGCAGGTGATATCTGTCTCGGTGTGTGTCCCGGGGAACAGCCCATCAAGCACAGCGTCCTGTGTCACCGAACTGCTGAGGATGAACAGGGACAGATACCAACGCATCTCTCACCATACCGTCGGTGCAAAGGGGCAGCCCATCAGGAGGTGGATGACTGTCTCCTCCCCGCCACAGCCTCGAGGGCCAGCTTGTGGCGATGCTGAGATTCCGTGTGTGTTGGAAGGACCGCACTGGGAGGGCCTTCTTCGCCACCACCCAGGCTACATTCTGGTGCGTTTGTCAGCTCTGGGGACAAGAGGTTCTGCCAAATGGCATCACCCGTCTGGTCGGGAAAGAACCAGATCGAGTCCACCATCTCCTTTCCTTACAGGACTCTCAGAACGTTGCTTGCCTACCACTGTCTGACGGCCTTGTGGTCGAAGGGGTTCCTCCTCAGGAACTTCTCCACCTGGGACAGGTCGGGGGGCGGGGAAAAGGTCTAGCTGAACGGGACATCCTGCGCCTGCTCAGCCAGCGTGGCCAGACCCAGCCTTCTCAGTATGGAGGACAGGTAGAAATTCAGCATGTAGTGACACTTGGTGTTTGTGTACTGGGGCTCTACACATATCCTGAGGCAACCATACACAAACATGGCCATCAAGATCAGAGCGGCATTGGGGATGCTCTTCCCCACTTTGTCTGGGGCCTTGTACGTGGTGACCCTGTGGACACATTCTACCTTGGACATCCAGAGAAAGTGGAAGATAGGGTGACTGTGACGGTGGAGTTGTGGGGAATGGGCCAGACCTGGGCCACAGAGCAACACCACGAGTACCTCACACCTTATCACCAGGTCCCTGCTGGTTATGGAGAGGGATGGCCCCACCCATATACCAAGCTTCTGTTTGGCCTTAGCGATCCACTCCTCCCAGTTCTTTGTGCAGGCCAGGGGCCCCCTGAACCAGATCCTCAGTACCTTCAGGTAGTCGGACTTGATGGTGAAGGGAACAAAGGATCTGGTCTCCCACCTGCCAAAGAACATGGCCTCGCTCTTACTTCATTTCACTCTGGCCCGAGGCCAGCTCGAAATGGTCGCAGATGCCCAGTGTGTGGACTGGCTGCTGGTTGGAGCAGAAGGCGGTGACGTCGTCCATGTACAGGACCTCGAACAAGTACCCGTTGTTTTCTAATCTGCAGCCAATTTCTTTTCCATACCCAGGAACCCTGAATTCCCGCAGCTCTAATAACTTTTGTACAGAAGTGACGGGGTCGAGAGAGGTGGTGGAGAGAAAAAGAGCTGGGAGCCATCAGCATAAATATGGAAGCTAACCCCATGTCTAAATCTACATTCGTAGGTGGTGCAGTGATAAGCCTTACAATGTTAAAAGTTCTGTCACGTAACAGGATTGTCGAACCCAATTCAGGTACTGTAAAGTGACCCCAAGACTCAATGTGCAGTTGCACAACAAAACCACTGGGTGACAGCAGAAGAATCGATCAGTCCTCAGCACATACATCAATGAAAATATTGGGCCAGAAATCGCTCCCTTAACAACGGAGGTGCTCAACAGCGGTGGTGAATTGAAGGAGCAAGTTCCCGCATTTGCACATGCGCAGTGAAACACAGAAATCCGGAACTTGCTCCTAGTGGTTCACAAGCAATACGACAGCTTCAAATTAAAAGGGCCATCACGCACTGCAATCAGAGAAATCATTGAAAAAGCGCAAACTTGCTCATCTGCCCAACTAATTACACCACCAAACTGGTACGCTTAAAAATACTAAACTAAGTTTTAACAGCGCTAGAAGTCTTAATGACTGCCAAACAACTAAAAATTAACTTTTAAAAATGTGCAGTCTCATATTACACTCCTTGTTTTAATAGTTTTTGGTCATTAAAAAATATTTTTTTTTTACTTTTCCCTTATGTCTCTAATTTAATTCAATTATTTCTTTGGCTTTTTATTTAAAAAAATTAAAATTTTTATTTACAATGACATACAGGACACTAACTTTAAACAAATGAAGTCTGCTTGCCTGCTTGAGCAATGCAGCCTGAACTTGTGGGTGTAACCTCGTCTCACAGGCTTTCCCAGCCGCGCGGCAACTCACGCTGCTCAGAGGCTGGGTTGATAGCACACTTTTTTTTGACGTTCAAATTCAAGCAATTCAATACCACAGAGCCCGCAGTAAATATTTGTGTTAGTTTAATTCACAGGAGCTGCGGTGAGCGTTGCCTCGCTGCTCTGAGCAATTTCTGATCCATCAAGTTTGTTCAGTAAATCTAACTAATGTTCTTCAACTTGCTTAAAATTAGTCCTTAGCCATCTTTGATTTTCCAATGAAATACGCCAATTTCTCAATGCAACTCTGAAAATAGGTGCTTGATGGAATAATCCAACAGCTTTAATAAGAGTGCTGTATGCAAAATTGAGAGAGATGAGTAAGCCCATACTGGCTCTCATCCATCAAAGAAAAAACTGCAGTGTCCCATCACAGCAACCAACTGTGATGGGGACACTACAATTTATTTTTCCCCCCTTGGAAGGAAGAGCTGGCATGGGGAGAATAGCCTTACTCATCCATATCATTTCTACAGTGCTGCCCACAGAATATGACACTGCAGTCCAATGTAATCAATCAGGCACACCAATCATCCTTACAAAACAGTGCAGAGCCACACCAAACGCACACAACCAGTAAAGATTTTTTTTTAAAGTGGGAAACTAATTAATCTCCCAAGGTGTAGGAAGAAAAACAGTCATTTTCAGCACTTGGCTAAGCTTTTTTTTTAAAAAACTAGAAAATGTTAGTTCTAATTTTACACTGATACTGCCCTATGCCCAGATAACACGCAAGTGCGAAAGCAAATTTCAGATATCCCACTGTCTCGTAACACAGTAGAATACCAGATCCAAGTAGTGAATCACAACTGCCTTCAGGCATCAAGAAATGAGCATATTTAAGTCTTGGATGAGTCTTGTGATATTGAGGACAAGTCTTAGCTAGCAATGTTCGAGTGTGTGCCATGACTGCAGGCTGAAGGAAGAACTACTGAGCATTGTGTCACTAAAAGATTGAACCCAGAGCATGGATATCAAGGAAGCTCAAACATCTGTTAATCAGAAATCCAAGGCACATTGGCAGTAAGCTTCTGCAATTGTTACATGGGGCACCATCACTGTTAGAATCAGTTTAGTGGGACTTTGTAAAATTGGTAACAGTTTTCCTAAATTGTGGATATTTCATTGCATCATTCATTGGGAGGAGATGATGTCAAAGCACCTGAATTGGAAGCAAGTCATTAAGATTCTTCTGGAAACTGTGAACTACACTGAAACCCATGCAATGAATCACAGGCAATTTAAAGTCTGAATGAACTCAATAATGAAAATCTAATTTGGACCTCATGCTTCACTGATTTGGATTTCTAGAGGAAAAGTGATCACTTATTTTTATTTGAATTGCTCAATGCTGTTGAGTATTCATGGAAGAAAAGTGCAAAGCATACCCTGAATTGACGGACCCTCTGTGGGTGTTGGATTTGGCCTTTCCAGCAAATATTTGCTGCACCTGGGCAAATTAAATCCGGAATTGCAAAGAAATTGCTCGATTTTAAAATTCTCATCCTTGTTTTCAAATCCCTCCATGGCTTCGCCCCTCCCTATCTCTGTAACCTCCTACAGCCCTACAATCTCTGCACTCCTCCAATTCTGGCTTTTTACGCATCTCCGATTTTAATCGCTCCACCACTGGCGGCCGTGCCTTCAGCTGCCTCGGCCCTTAGCTCTGGAATTCCCTCCGTAAACCTCTCCACCTCACTTTCCTCCTTTAAAATGCTCCTTAAAACCTACCTCTATGACCTTTTCTAATAGCTCCTTCTGTGGCTTGCTGTCAAATTTTGTTCGATAACGCTCCTGTGAAGTGCCTTGGGACGTTTTACTACATTAAAAGGCAAATTATAAGTGCAAGTTGTTGTTGTTGAAGAAAGGTGAAATCATTAACTGAACTTATGCAAAGTGTGTTTGTCTTTATAAACTAGTTTACGTGTTTTAGACACAGTTTAGAAAGCTGGAGTGATGCATTTCCCACTCAAAAGAAAGACTTGCATTTTATATAGCCCCAAAGGGCTTCAAGACCAATGAAGTATTTTGAAGCGTAGTCGCTGTTGTAGGTATACACACTACTGTGGACAGTTCCAATATAACCTTTGGCACATGTTTTTGTTGAATAAAGTGGTGACTTCATGTTGTTTTAAGCTTCCTGATCTAAAAATAATTAGTCCTAATTCCCTGCATAGCATGGATCAAATCATGGATCACCGTCTTAATGGTTGGATTGTGTCCCACCAGCAGAGAGAATTTTTTTATATATATATATATCCACTATAGCGATAACCTCAGATTTGTACGGCCTTACCAGGGCTAGTGGCTGTCTGAATTTTGTCATGCAACTCATTATAGATTTGAACATCACAGTAATCAGAACAATGTGACATGATTTGTCCAGTACAGTGAATGACTCTGCTTTACTTCATGTTCATGTGGAAAGCTACATAATCACAAGATGGCCATTTTTTTTTTGAAAGGACCAAAATCAACCGTAGAAGCATTGTGGTAGGCCACATACTGAAACAGAAATGCTGAGCAGTGCATTAAAAGCATGGAAAACTGATACTCCATTAAAAATTTCTCTAAGCATTCTGTGTTTGACCAAGACCAAGTTCAAATTTGAGAGCTGCGTCTCCTTCTTGTCATCTTCAGCCAAACCCTATTGTAGCATATTACAAAGGGACTGTGTATTTTGTCCAAAAGACATCCTTTTTCAGATGTGGATTCCGCAGCACAAATTACATTGAATAAAACTTATTCAGAAAATGTCTTTTTCCAGCTCTTAAACGTGAAAGATTGACTATTCCTGTCCTCGACAAAATTTAAAGTTATATGGAGTGAAGCACATGTAGCTATAACACAAGCATTGCCATCCAATCTGAAAACTCTCCAAGCCCGATTTGCCTGATCTCAGTAATGATGGTAAGTTAATGATCACTATATTCAATCGGACCTCAATTACAACTGTACATGTATGATACACAAGACAGGGACATTTTCATTCACATTTTGTGCCGGGCCTTTAATAGCTCAGCTACCAGTACTATTTATTTTCCAACATTATAATGTGCTTTGTGGTTGTTGTTTTTTCCTCCTTCCAAAAAGAATATGGCATCGCCAAAAGATTATAATTACAGTAAAAAGTGGGAGTCAGTGTTCGGGGCACAAATATTTAATAAAGTATAATGGCTACAGCAAACAGGAGAAACTAGAATCGAACAACCATGTTCATCTGCTGAAGTACGCTCAACCAGAAATGCTAGACCCTCGTGAATTATAATGGCAAAGTCCACTGCTTGGAAGAGGAACGAGAAGCATGAAGCAATCTCTGAAAAAACTTTTCATGCTCCTGGAGAAAGCCAATATCTACTTCTACCTGAGGAAAAAGGCAACCCTCTTCCATTAAATGGAGAAATGGGTCACTTAATATTCAGGGAGATACTATTAAAAGGAGTTGAGGAAAAATAGATTAGTAACCGGAGTTGCTACAGCACCTCCCAGAGGAAAAATGTTGACTTGCTGCAAGCAGCAGTCCATCAACGTCACAGTGAGTCTTAGAAATATAACCAAAGTTCCCAGTTTTCACATTTTTTAAAAAATAATTTTCAATGCTCATTTTAATCATTTAGTTGCACAAAAAACAGTTCTATCATTTTTCTTTTGTTAACGGTAAAATTGGGTGCAAATTAAAAAAATGTAGAGCATTGTTGATTCATCCAACTGTGTAGTTTGCGTTATCTGACAGAATGAATGCTTATTCTGTATCACTTGAGTAAAACCATTTTTATTTTTGAGACAGCACGGTCACAAATTAAAAACTGTAAAAGATAAATCTATCAGATAAATATGAGTGAGTTTTTAAAAACTTTTTTAAAAACTTGCCATGTTTTGTGTTGTAGAAATAGACTTCAAAATTTTATCTTTTAAAATATCAAAAGGTATTTGTACTATGAACAAACCTAAATACATTTTTAACCATAATGTCTATCCCATACCATATAAATTCAACCAGTAGCTTAAGAACAATTCACCAAAAAAAACCAAAATGAAACAACCCAGTAACAGACAATCATATCCAGCAAAGAAATCCTACCACAGCATTAAGCTCAACTCAAAGATCCTAAGCCACTTGCAACATGACAGGCCTGACAGGCAGCAGTTTTCAGAAAAAGTTGAATATTTTAATCCCGGCAACTATACGAACTCAAGCTTGGTCCTTCTCAGAGGAGAAAAAAATACATTATTTTGCTCCCTACTTCTCTGTTGAAGCCACCTTGGTGCAAGGACCTAACTAAAGAGGGTTTAGCCAGGACATTAACACAGGGTCTGCTTCTTTTAAGTCCGGGTCTCAATTAAACACCCTTTCAAATATGTGGAGCAGAACGAGGAGACTGCACTCAGTTGATCAGTATGAAGCTTCACACCATGAAGAACGTTGCAGAAAAGATGCTTCTGGCGAAGGGCTTGCTTGATCTCAAATTCCAGTTGCTGCTCAGTAGGTAGGAGATAAATCTCCATAAGTAGAGATCAATTCAACTTACAAGTAGAGCGGGGACGTTTTAAAATCAGCATGCTTCAGAATCTCTTCTTTGGGGTAGTCAGTAAATCTCAATGCAATCACAATTCTTGTCACACAATTACAGCACAATGACAATTTCAATGTCCGAGATCAATCCAGATGTACAGGCCGCTAGTGAACTCTGTCAATGTCAAATCAAAAAGACCTTTCAGGATTCACTGAATAACCAGGATAATCATCGTTTCCTCAGCACTCTCCAAGATCCCAAAATTATGCAAGTTATTGCAGTTTCAGCCATTTCGCTGATTTTGACAGCAAGTATTTTGTGGCCTTTTGCAGCAAAGCTTAGTGTGCCCAATATGGAATCTAGAGTGTGGGATTTAATTAGGTCAATGATTTGTGCAGTGTTCTGAAGGTTAATCCCGCAGCAACATTAATTTTGACAGTGGTAATACTCAAACTGCTGTTCTACGCCAGGATTACACAAGACATTGCTGGTTGAGGATACGCAGTCGGCAACCCCTCACTGAGCCAGAGAGAGATTGTGTTGATAGCAACACATCAGACATTGTGACTTGAGCTGAACTCAGAGCAGCATAGAATTTCACCAACAATTGATTTAAAAAAAAACATTTAACTGGACATTGTCCTTTTCCCTTTCTGAAGTGAATTTACACACAGGGGGTTTGTAACTTTCCATGTCGCCCGCTCTCTTCCTTTCTCCTACTTTCTCTAACCTCTCTTCTTCCTCTTGTCTCTCCCTCTGAACATATTTTAGTTATGTTCAAAGTGACTAACTTGAGGAAATATGTTAATCTGCTTTTGGCCACTAACTTGAGCTGGCTTAAAATTTCATGCTAAATTGTACCAGAAAGCTTGATTCATGTATCCATATTTTCAAATAGCTAATTGCTACAAAAAACACTGATTTCATTTTGAACCAGTAACATTTTTTTTCAAAACAGTAATTAAGATCTGACATAGTGAATACTTTGTGATTAAAATTTTTTACCCAGAGTGTGGTTGGAATGTGGAACTCACTACCACAAGGAGTAGTTGAGACAAATAGCATAGATGCACTTAAGGGAAAACTAGATAAACACACAAGGGAGAAAGGAATAGGAGGTTATACAGATAGGGATAGAAGAAGAGGGGTGGGAGGAGACTCGTGTGGAGCATAAACACCGGCATGGACCAGTTGGGCCAAATGGCCTGTTTCTGTGCTGTACATCCTATGTAAAATCATAACGAAATTAGAAAATGGAGAAAACTTGAGAAACCTCAAAACCAAGAATCAATTTTATGAATTATACTTACAAGATTATGTCAATCCCATTAAAATGGATGTTGCAAATGTAGATAAACCCAAAAATGGTCAGTACTATTTCAGATTTAAGCTCTAGTGCAGGGTACTAACTTTTGGTGGATAGCTACAACTCAAAGCAGTGATTTGTTTGAGGGCTCCTCCCACAAAGTCCACAATCAGATTATTTTTGAGCAAAAACAAATGTCTCTTTGTTCCTTTCCCAAACACAGCCACAGGCCTTTCCCTTTCAGATTTCAAACACAACCGTTCCACAAGCTGGGCCACAAGCTTCCTTCCTTCCCCCCCCACCCCCCCCCAAAGTACACACACAGTATAGCATATTGGCAGAAACAATCACCTGCTTTTCCTGACTGGTAAGAATAAATTAATTTGGGTTTTATTTTCATGATCAAGACTTTCCTGTGAGTCACTTGTGCAGGCTGTTCACTTCTCATCCATGACTGGATTCTTTGGGAAGTAAGCAGCCACTGAGTCCTCTTCTCTTTTATAGGAAGATTTTGATTTGGTCAGTACCTTCATATACTGCACGCTGTAGTTACCAGAATTCCAAACATTATAATTTTTATTGTTTATTGGTGCTGGGCACAACAGCATTGCAATAGATTACTCATAAATGCGTTCAGATAGTCAGGCTAGAAATTACATCCTTCACCTCAGTATGAAGCACAGGAATGCACGACTGCAACAGTACAAAAGGATACAAAATATGTAAAAGGATGAACTGACTAGGATGAATTAACAGCAGTCAAATCAACTAAATATGAACAGACACCCACCAGTAATTTTGTAATTTGTTTCTCTGGCTTGAATCTGGTATAGGGCTACAACAGTGTTGTATTTAGCACAAATACCATAAAAAGGGCCCTCTTCTCTAATGTATCCACATTATAGTACTGAGCATCCAGGATCCCACATTCACTTTTTTTTTTAAATCTCATCACATGGATGTATTACACACATATGCAATGTATTTCATATACACACTGATGCGTTTGTGAGCAGAGCTAGTAATCTTACTGTACATATGTTTGCAGGATATAAGCAAGCTTATAGTGGAGAAAAGTTTTGTTGTGCAGTTGCAATGTAAGCTGTGACAGGGCAAGATGGAATATCATTTGAACTGAAATGCCTAAATAATACATTAGGTGGATAGCTAATATAAAGTATCTAAATAACAGCAGTGATATCCTTGCTAACCATTGATAACCAGTTTGGCAACAATTCCCAATATGTTACAACTGGCAACGCATTCAGTTCAATCTTAAGCATGAAGATATTAAATATTTTTATGTTGACACTGTATTCTGTAAATCAGTAACTACTTTTGACTGTTCTAAAAGGCAAAGCAGCAAAGAAAAACCTACATAGTTGTCAATCTCCTCCTTGAGCCTGTAAAGTTGTAAATATGGATTATTTATCATGTTGACTCCAACCTTGCCTCTCAAACAGAATTCTAATTCATACTGCCACACTGAAGAATCATTATGACACGTAGAACACTAATCGAAGAGCAGACGGTCAACGATAAACTGCCGACTGACTGAGATTAAAATCTTGGAATATTTTTTGTAAGGAACTTTATCTCCTCTGAGAGGCAGCAAGTGACAGGCCATTTAGTGCAATAAATGATTCATTATCACACTCAAGCCAATTTTTGTCCTAACAGCAACATATCATTCAAAACCTTTTGCATCACAGCAATAACTACAGCCTCAGCTGCTCTAATACACAATGGAAATATTTGATGATCTTTAGTAAAATTCTGTTCATTCTTTGATTTTAGTTCAATCTTCATATAACAGGATGTAGGCAGTCATTTCAGTGAGGGAAAAAAAATCACCGAGTACTGTCCTTTTAAACAATATAGTAGTCAAGTGATCGTCTCCTCCTCTGCTGTAAGAGGCCTGCTCTATACACAACAGGAAAGAGCTCCAAGCCATGTAAAGTGAAACAAGGGGTATGATGAGAGAGAGCTTTGTAAGTGGAATTTGAAAGCAAGGAGGAAAGCCAACCCAAAGGTAAGCAAATCTAAGTTTTTTAATTTTTTTCCTCATTTATTCAACTTCTACGTACAACGGGAGCAAATCAAAGTAGTGCAAGGATTAAAGATAAGATTGAGGACTTGGATCTTCAGGCTGGCATGAAGCATAATGGTGTCAAAAATCATGCCTTCATAAGCAGTCAAGTCACATCAATGCTATTTTAAGAAAGCAGGGATGCTCTTCCATGTTGTTGTCTCCTGAAGGAATGCTTTGTTGGTCTAAGTGTTCAATGCATTAAACTTTCCTTTGTGGATTCTTCACTGCCAAGGAGAAAATTCACTATCCAGTTTGCTAACCTCTGCTTAGTAATGGCTTTAGCCAAAGTTTTGTTTTCAAAGGAAACAACTACCTAAACTACACAAGGTCCTTAATCCTCCTTACATAAAAGGCCAGTATGCTGGAAATATTACTGGAGTGATACTTCTTTTCAGAGAAGACTAACCTGAAACTGAAGTGCCAATATTCTAATAGCTACAATCTCCATCCAGCTAAAGAGTCAAGTTATGTCAAGGCATTCTATTGAATTGGAAATAGGATTAATACTTGAAGCCATGCATCACTGAGCAGGATCGGCAGCACTCATTACAAATTTTATCTGCAGCTACCATAGGTGGCACAGTGAGGGTCGACTGGGGTTGGTCCAAACCAGAAAGATTGTAACTCAAACAGGTCACAGATAAAGCACAGGAACTTTGCAGGCTGGAAAAATGCATTAACTCAAACAAAATTTACTTCCCCTCTATAAATCCAAAAACTTCAAGGACGATTTTAAATTGTTTACAGCAAAAAAAGACTCCTCATACAGGCCACCAGTTTTCACCAAGTTTGGCCTTCTCACATTGCCCACTGGCATGTCAGTTGAGGAAATGCATTGACTAGAAAATATTGATAATGTCCAACCCTCAACTGAGGTTTAGGTGAATGAAAGGAAATAAAGGAAGGGACGGAGAGTTATGAAACAGGCCTCACTGAAGTGCCATTCCTTGGTAAACAACAGTGTGTATATTCTAGGAAAGGTCTGACACGAAGTTCACACTACCTTGCAAAAACAGTGGCAAATGTATTGGCTCTAGACATTCAGCCAAGTGCAGCAGCAGACTGAACTTTTATTTACACTTGTTCAGAAATCAATGACAGCAGAAGCCGTCCATCAACTTTCCAATAACCCTCCTCTTAGTCAAATCTAGGTGCTAACAAGCCATCATATTCAGTTGCCACCTGTTCAACATTTGCATTACATGTGGGGTTTTTTCCCCCCCCCCTCGTGGGATTCCTTCACTGGTGACCACTATCTTTGTAAAATTTGGTTCAAAGGATCAATACATTTCATAAGCTTGTCTTTTTACCCATTTTCATTAGAACTCTACTTTTGGATTATCACACCTTAAAGGAAATAGATCTATTATCTAAAAATGAGCTCTGGCATATCTATGTCAAACTGGAGACCAAATGTCATCTACTCTTTCAGAAAAAAACAACAACTACTACACGTACTGATAGAAATTTGATCGTCAAACAATCTTGTTCAATGGGAAGAGCTATTATGGTCCAAGTATTTCCGTGCACATCAGGCCACCAAAACAGCTTATTGTCTTCTGCTTTCATTTTTAGTGGAACTTGTCATTTTTGCCAGATATGGCTAAAAATACAAATCTCTTAGATGAAGATTAATTTTAAGTGATTATTGCTGCAGTGTTTATGTTGGTTAATGTTCATTTCAGTACCAATTTATCTGTTCTTACAAATTTTTCACTTCCCCAGTTTTTTTTTAAAAATATATTCGTCCTCACTTTCTTCATTTTGCTGGCATCCAGGTTTCTATTTTACTATTCCACATTTGATTTCCTCTTTTATGCTCTTTATTTTGATTAACCTTCCAGTGTATGCTAATCATGTGACAGTTTGCCCTTTATTTTGATCCATTTTAATCTTCACCAGTGTTATTCACAGTCTGCACCAAATCAATGATTTTAATTTTATTGTTGCAATCATTCTCCATTTTCGGGGTAGAGTTTTGTGCGCAATGGTTTTTGACTCCCACTGCATGCCTCTATTGTACTGTCACATGAAACAGCAGATTCTGGGTGACACATTTTTCCAACCTCTGATGATATTCAATTTCTTTACTCCCATCTTATTTCTGTCCTTGCTGAACTGTTAATTTTTTTCCCACTACTCTATTCAAACAGATTTTGATATTTTGGCAGGAAAACAAAAGAGAAAACAACCATGGAACGAGGAACGGACATCTGGCCCATTAAACCCACTCCTTCCAACAGGCAGCAGACAACGTACACCGTCACATGTCCAACTCCTGAGGGAGGTGAGAAACTGCTGGTGAAATGGTCAGGGTAAAGTTCAGATTTCTCTACAATAGCAAACACCGCAATCTTCAGTACTATATGCTGTTTGACAATATTCTGCTGACATTTTCCATAGCCTCAGGAACCACAATGTTAATAGACAATTTGATCATCCATGTCTACACTTATCCTTAAATACTTCAATTCCTGTTCTTGATCACTGATATTAAGATCAACAAAGCAATGAAATGTATGCATCAAATTTGACCCACCCATATGATGGAGATACTTGAATTGTGACACTAGGAAGATGGGAAAAAAATTGGGGAGAAATATTTTTATGAAATTTCTATTTGCTAATGTTGTTAGTACATTATATGACATTTACCATAGCTTCTTTAAACCCAGTAAATTTACCCAAATAAAAAATGTTTGCTAAGAAAAGGAGTCCCTCGAGCCTGTTCCACCATTCAATTAGATCATGGCTGATCTGTATCTTAACTCTATCTACCTGCCTTGGTTCTGTAACCTTTATCTAACAAAAAACTCAGTTTTGAAATTATCAATTGACCTAGACTCAACAGCACTTTTTTTTTGGGGGGGGGGGCAGGGTGAGGAAAAGAAAGTTCCAGATATCCACTACCCTTTGTGTGAAGACGTGCTTTCTGACATCACCCCCGAACAGCTGAGCTCCAATTTTAAGGTTATGCTCCCTTGTACTGGACTCTCCCAACAGAACAGTTTCTCTCTATCTACCCTGTTAAATCCTTTAATCACCTTAAACCCTTCAAAAAGTGTTAGACTTAAACTGCAAATAGACATTTAATCCTAGGATGAAAGACCACCAATAAGGTTCAAAATCAATATAATCCTTACTGATAAAACTATACTTTAAATTGCTTCTTCAAGATTATTATCTACAACTAGTCTGATTACTTACTATTTATTTTATATTTCAAAATATACTTGATTTCATAAAATTTAAAGATACACACAGTTCATTGTAAACGGACACAATTTTTTTTTATTATTAGTTCATGGGATGTGGGAGTCGCTGGCAAGGCCAGCATTTATTGCCCATCCCTAACTGCCCTCGAGAAGGTGGTGGTGAGCCGCCTTCTTGAACAGCTGCAGTCCATGTGGTGAAGGTTCTCACACAATGCTGTTAGGAAGGGAGTTTCAGGATTTTGACCCAGCGACAACGAAGGAACGGTGATATATTTCCAAGTCCAGATGATGTGTGACTTGGAGGGGAACGTGCAGGTGGTGTTGATCACATGTGCCTGCTGCCTTTGTCCTTCTAGGCGGTAGAGGTCGCGAGTTTGGGAGGTGCTGTCGAAGAAGCCTTGGCGAGTTGCTGCAGTGCATCCTGTGGATGGTACACAATGCAGTCACGGTGCGCCAGCGGTGAAGGGAGTGAATGTTTAGGGTGGTGGATGGGGTGCCAATCAAGTGGGCTGCTTTGTCCTGGATGGTGTCGAGCTTCATGAGTGTTGTTGGAGCTGCACTCATCCAAGCAAGTGGAGAGTGTTCCATCACACTCCTGACTTGTGCCTTGTAGATGGTGGAAAGGCTTTGGGGAGTCAGAAATTCAGTCACTCGCCGCAGAATACCCAGCCTCTGACCTGCTCTTGTAGCCACAGTATTTATGTGGCTGGTCCAGTTAAGTTTCTGGTCAATGGTGACCCCCAGGATGTTTATGATGGGGGATTCGGCGACAGTAATAGTGAATCAAATTGGCCAAAGACTGGCTTTTGTGATGGTGGGGATATCAGGAGGAGGCAGAGATGGATCATCGACTCGGCACTTCTGGCTGAAGGTGGTTCGAACTATATTCAAGCAATATAGTCGAACCAATACAATGCAGATCGTATACACTATGATCTCATTATTACAATTCAAAAACACAGTACATATCTAATACATTCTGTTCAATACAAAGTGGGGTGGCCTTTCCCCATAGGGCCTTTGTGTAGACCGCACCTCGCTTAAGTGCGTGATGCAACACGTACTCCTGGACCTTGGAGTGCGCTAGTTGGCAACATTCTGTCGTGGACAGCTCCTTCAGCTGGAAAACCAACAGGTTTCTGGTGGACCAAAGGGCCTCCTTCACCAAGCTGATTGTCTTCCAACAGCAGTTGACATCTGTCTCTGTGCGCGTCCCGGGGAACAACCCGTAGAGCACAACGTCCTGCATTACCGACCTGTTGGGGAATGAACCGGGACAGGTACCAATGCATCTCTCTCCACACCTTCTGCGTGAAGGGGCAGTCCATCAGGAGGTGGACGACGGTCTCGTCCCCACCACGGCCTCGAGGGCAGCTCACGGTGGCCCTGAGATTCGATGCGTGTTGGAAGGACCACACTGGGAGGGCGTTTCTAGTCTGACTAGTCTAGTCTAGACAACAGGTCTGATAACTTACCGGGTTCCAGCTTAATAACTTTAATGGCTGCCAGCTCTCCAGTATTGACATTCCGAGCCTAAAGCAGGAAACAGAAAACAACTTTTGAGTATTCATGTTCACAACCCAAAAATAAAATCCTTAACAGCTATATTATAGCGCTGGGATTTCTGCAATTGTCACTTTATTCATCAGGCCAAAAAAATGCAGTACGAAGAGTCAGCAACAAGAAAAAAAGCAGGGAAAGTCTACCCACTATGTTCACCTTAAGCCAAAATTTGTAAACCAAATGTCTATTTAAATTTAATCATTGAAAAATGTGAAATTCTATCGCACGCAAGACTTCAAAACATTTTTCTGTTTACAAGCCAACCTCAATATCAGTAGGTGATTTGACAAAGTGGCTCACAATTCTCTTCCAAAGATTTTTTTTTTTATTCGTTCACGGGATGTGGGCGTCGCTGGCGAGGCCAGCATTTATTGCCCATCCATAATTGCCCTCGAGAAGGTGGTGGTGAGCCGCCTTCTTGAACCGCTGCAGTCCGTGTGGTGACGGTTCTCCCACAGTGCTGTTAGGAAGGGAGTTCCAGGATTTTGACCCAGCGACAATGAAGGAACGGCGATATATTTCCAAGTCGGGATGGTGTGTGACTTGGAGGGGAACGTGCAGGTGGTGTTGTTCCCATGTGCCTGCTGCTCTTGTCCTTCTAGGTGGTAGAGGTCGCGGGTTTGGGAGGTGCTGTCGAAGAAGCCTTGGCGAGTTGCTGCAGTGCATCCTGTGGATGGTACACACTGCAGCCACAGTGCTCCGGTGGTGAAGGGAGTGAATGTTTAGGGTGGTGGATGGGGTGCCAATCAAGCGGGCTGCTTCATCTTGGATGGTGTCGAGCTTCTTGAGTGTTGTTGGAGCTGCACTCATCCAAGCAAGTGGAGAGTATTCCATCACACTCCTGACTTGTGCCTTGTAGATGGTGGAAAGGCTTTGGGGAGTCAGGAGGCGAGTCACTTGCCGCAGAATACCCAGCCTCTGACCTGCTCTCGTAGCCACAGTATTTATATGGCTGGTCCAGTTAAGTTTCTGGTCAATGGTGACCCTCACTATGTTGATGGTGGGGGATTCGGCGATGGTAATGCCGTTGAATGTCAAGGGGAGGTGGTTAGACTCTCTCTTGTTGGAGATGGTCATTGCCTGGCACTTATCGGGCGCGAATGTTACTTGCCACTTATGAGCCCAAGCCTGGATGTTGTCCAGGTCTTGCTGCGTGCGGGCTCGGACTGCTTCATTATTTGAGGGGTTGCAAATGGAACTGAACACTGTGCAGTCATCAGCGAACATCCCCATTTCTGACCTTATGATGGAGGGAAGGTCATTGATGAAGCAGCTGAAGATGGTTGGGCCTAGGACACTGCCCTGAGGAACTCCTGCAGCAATGTCCTGGGGCTGAGATGATTGGCCTCCAACAACCACTACCATCTTCCTTTGTGTTAGGTATGACTCCAGCCACTGGAGAGTTTTCCCCGATTCCCATTGACTTCAATTTTACTGGGGCTCCTTGGTGCCACACTCGGTCAAATGCTGCCGTGATGTCAAGGGCAGTCACTCTCACCTCACCTCTGGAATTCAGCTCTTTTGTCCATGTTTGGACCAAGGCTGTAATGAGGTCTGGAGCCGAGTGGTCCTGGCGGAACCCAAACTGAGCATCGGTGAGCAGGTTATTGGTGAGTAAGTGCCGCTTGATAGCACTGTCGACGACACCTTCCATCATTTTGCTGATGATTAAGAGTAGACTGATGGGGCGGTAATTGGCCGGATTGGATTTGTCCTGCTTTTTGTGGACAGGACATACCTGGGCAATTTTCCACATTGTCGGGTAGATGCCAGTGTTGTCGCGGTACTGGAACAGCTTGGCTAGAGGTGCAGCTAGTTCTGGAGCACAAGTCTTCAGCACTACAGCTGGGATGTTGTCAGAGCCCATAGCCTTTGCTGTATCCAGTGCACTCAGCCGTTTCTTGATATCACGTGAAGTGAATCGAATTGGCTGAAGACTGGCTTCCGTGATGGTGGGGATATCGGGAGGAGGCCGAGATGGATCATCCACTCGGCACTTCTGGCTGAAGATGGTTGCAAACGCTTCAGCCTTGTCTTTTGCACTCACGTGCTGGACTCCGCCGTCATTGAGGATGGGGATGTTTGCAGAGCCTCCTCCTCCTCCTGTTAGTTGTTTAATTGTCCACCACCATTCACGACTGGATGTGGCAGGACTGCAGAGCTTTGATCTGATCCGTTGGTTGTGGAATCGCTTAGCTCTGTCTATAGCATGTTGCTTCCACTGTTTAGCATGCATGTAGTCCTGAGTTGTAGCTTCACCAGGTTGGCACCTCATTTTTAGGTACGCCTGGTGCTGCTCCTGGCATGCTCTTCTACACTCCTCATTGAACCAGGGTTGATCCCCTGGCTTGTTGGTAATGGTAGAGTGAGCAATATGCCGGGCCACGAGGTTACAGATTGTGCTGGAATACAATTCTGCTGCTGCTGATGGCCCACAGCGCCTCATGGGTGCCCAGTTTTGAGCTGCTAGATCTGTTCTGAATCTATCCCATTTAGCACGGTGGTAGTGCCACACAACACGTTGGATGGTGTCCTCAGTGCGAAGACGGGACTTCATCTCCACGAGGACTGTGCGGTGGTCACTCCTACCAATACTGTCATGGACAGATGCATTTGCGACAGGTAGATTGGTGAGGACGAGGTCAAGTGGGTTTTTCCCTCGTGTTGGTTCGTTCACCACCTGCCGCAGGCCCAGTCTGGCAGCCATGTCCTTCAGGACTCGACCAGCTCGGTCAGTAGTGGTGCTACCGAGCCACTCTTGGTGATGGACATTGAAGTCCCCCACCCAGAGTACATTTTGTGCCCTTGCTACCCTCAGTGCTCAACATGGAGGAGGACTGATTCATCAGCTGAGGGAGGACGGTAGGTGGTAATCAGCAGGAGGTTTCCTTGCCCATGTTTGACCTGATGCCATGAGATTTCATGGGGTCCAGAGTCAATGTTGAGGACTCCCAGGGCCACTCCCTCCTGACTGTATATCACTGTACCGCCACCTCTGGTGGGTTTGTCCTGCCGGTGGGACAGAACATACCCAGGGATGGTGATGGAAGAGTCTGGGACGTTGGCTAAGATATCTGTGGCTAAGATCAGTAACTCTCACTATGGAGGAACTCAGGCTATGAATCCATATCTTGTTGCACACATTAATTTGTTTTCTATTTTTTTTAAAATAAATTTTGTGTTCATTAAGGAACACTCTCCATTTGGGATACCCACTGTCAGCATCAAGAACTCCCAGGTAAGGTATAGCACAGTGCGATTCCAAGTAAAGCTCCCTCTACTTTTCCCCAAAAACATGCCTCAATCTCAAAAATCAAAGAAGTACCCCATCCTATGGGATGGCCAATTTAATGCCAACTGGAGACCTTCAAAGGGCAGTATGGTGCTGTGGTTCCATGCCTGGCAAAACCTGGGTTGAGACTACCCACACAAGTGCAATATTGTGAATCGAATCCAATTTGTACACCTATCCCTTCTGATACCATTTTACTGTGAAAAGCTCGAGTTACAATATCAATATTGTCTAGCTTTGGTTATTGTAAGAGGTTTGTCAATGAGTCATCTTCAAGTAAACAAGAACAATGCTCATGTGATCACTGACTCAGTCTTTGTTAACTGAGACTATATTGCTCATGATTCAGCAGTTAGAGAGGACTATCTTTGTACGACTTCTTGATGGCAGAATTACTAATATAGTAATTGCATCCCTAATGCATAGTTAAAAATACTTCTAACTTTAAAACAAAAAATATACCTGCAACTTTGGATCTAATTTTTTTGGCCAGAAAGGTGGGGGATGGGAGGAGAGGAGAGATGGGGAAGTGAAGGATATGTTAATCATTCAAAATTAAGAGAATGGCTCCTTTCCCCCTCAACGCCGATTGCCAGCCAATAAGGAATTTAGTGTGTGTTAAATATAAAAGATCAGCACATACAACACTTCCTAGCCCCAGATGACTAAGTGTCATCAAGATAAAATTAATTAAGGCAACTTGCTAAGCTATGTTTTTGTGCTTGGTATGATAAAAGATATCAGTGCTTGAGTACAGTTCCATTTTGGGCACCCCAGCTCAGTACTGAACACTCCCAGATTAGGTGTAACAAGAGAGTTAGATGCAGGGTGCAGTTCCCTCCACTCCATTCAAATAATGTCCCCTCAGGCCCAACTTCAAAAGAGTAACCATAGCGATATCAATTTTTATATTTCCTACATTATCTAAAATTAAGGCCTCAGATTTAAAATGGTGCCGTTTTCTGTTGCTGGTCCTGTACCCGCTAGAAACTTGCAACTGCCCAAACTTATTTCACGTAGACTTCCATTTTAGCAGAGGTTTCATTCGACTCACCTAGCACAAATTCAAATCCAGGTTTTCCCAGAAGTCAACAAGCGACCCTTGGTAAGAAACAGGTAGAAATTTGCCAAATTATTTTTTCTACATTCTCGCCAAGTGTAGAAGAAGAATGACTCAATCAGCACCTAGATAACCCTTGACAAATTAGTTGAAAGGACATGTCAGAAATTCCAATGGCAGCAATGAAGAGAAATATAAGCAACACAAGCACACCGATTGAGTTTTATTTTACATAAGTTTGTTGTTGTCGTCCCTTTAATAATCCACTATTCAGCTTGGCTGCGTCCTTTAAAGAGTAATTATTGAAAACATTTTAAAATTCTGATAATGAATGGATACCCAAGCTAATCATAATGCTCCAACATTGAAAATTCTTCATTCTTTAAATGCCAAATTTATCTTTATCTTTATCACTCTCCCCCACCGAATTCTCAATCAACTAGAGCTAGTAAAAAGAACATCCTCCATTTGAGGCACCCACTGTCAACATCAAGCACACCCAGGTTAACTATAGCACAGCCAGATACAAAATAAAGCTCTCCAGTCTGTTCCAACAATTTGCCTCAGTCACAAACAAACTGCTGCCCCTATTGCATCAATGTGTCATCTTTTCCATTTCCCACACCTGTCATCCTGATTGCCAATTAATGCTGAATTAGATATAGTTTTGTCCATGCCCAAGAACTAGATTGAGACTGTCCAAACTCACTTCACATAGAACCCTTACAGCTAGTAGACAAAGGAAACTTTCAACTCACCAACCTGTGCTGGATTTGAATCTGATCCAAGAGGCAAGAAGCCAGTGCCCACCCAGTTCCCCGAGGGCACCAGTATTTACATCCCTCCAGTCCAAAAAAAAATCCATTAACCACTACTCCTTTTCTTCCTATAGCCAAATTCCTATTCATGCTGCCATATTCCATTTAATACAATGCACCCTAATTTCATCAACAATTGTCCTATGCAGCACCTTATCAAATGCCTTTTGCAAATCCATATACACAAAATCCACACCATTTCCTTTATCAATACACTCACTCCATTATTATCTTAAAGAACTCTTACGTTTGTCAGATATGACTTGCTTTTACAAATCTGTGCTGGTTGTCCTTAATTAACCCATGTCTTTCTGAGTATTAACTTTACCCAATATTTATGACCTCTAGAAGTTTAACCAGCTTATCACTTTCTCCATTCTTTAACAGAAGCATTATTTTGGCAACCTTCTAGTCCTCTGGTATAATTTCCACATCCAAGGATATTTGAAAGATTTTGGTCAAAGTCTCCAATATTTCCTCATTTTCCATTTGCATTACTTTTACCCCAGTCAATAATGGGTGACTTTAATTAACCAAACCTAACCTGATACAAGAAAACAATTGCAATCATAACATTGAGAGGATACCGCAGAAATCCACCATAATAAAAAAAATTGTATACCATATTTTATGTCTGTAGTGATTGTTTGACTGTAGGATAATCATGTTTGTTGCTTTGTCAATGTGTTTCATTGGCAGGGCTGTCAACCAATGAGATGAGAGATGTGAGGGGTGACATTCAACATCCAAGCTTTCTGACTCATCAGGTATGTTTCATTGACAAGGCTATGAATTACTGAGGTGGGGCATGTAACACTCATTTATAGTCCCCATTTCCCACAGTAAGAATCTACTTGCATATTTCAGCCAGCAACTTAATAAACTTGAAGGAGTTAAACACACAAATAATTATTCAGTTTAGTGAGATTTCAAAACAAAATTCCTCCAGCAACTCTACCAGCAAGCTAATACACAAGAAACCTGGGCCTACAGAGGCCTCCAATTGTCAAAAGCCAGACATATCCTACCAAACACCAGAGTACTAGAGATTGTTATCCAAGACCCTGAACACATTCAACGACTGCTCTTCACCTGACCCCCAATACTCCTGATGGCTTCCCCAGTCATTTTCTTTCACTCACTGGCACTTAAATTTTTTTTTTAATTTACGCTTTTTTAAAAAAAAACATTTGAAATGCATCTGAATTGAAGTGCTGCTGGCAAAGCAGAATGTTTGTTGATGAAGATCAACTGGGTTCCACCCACTGGCACTCAATTCAGACTCTAATTTTATCGAGAGCTGAGCGGAGCAAAGGCATGTTTACTGTAAGTCCAGCTAATTACTGTACCAGTGTTATCTTCTTTCACTGTTTGGCAGGCAGGGTGAGGCAGAACACTGGGACTTCAAAACACACTCAGGATTTAGGCTAGCAAATAGCCTTCTTTTACACTACTGACTCTACCAAACAGGTCTATTTCAGTAGGTTAAGATTGTAATATACTGGAAACATTGTTCAACTTTTTCTCTCTCCATACTTCCCCCAAATGCTGTCTACACACGGTCTTACCTTCAGCCTACAAGCAATGTCACAAGAGATGAACTACAGTTTAAAAATAGTGCTGATGCCCTAATATCCTGCACCACAGCACATCATTTCATATCCATATTTGTTCCCTGACAAAAAATACTCAATCTCCAAAATCTTATCGAGGACCGTTGCTGAACTTTAGATGGGGGTGGTGGAGGATTACAAGAATTGTGAACACCTTCAAAAAATATCCAGAAAAAGATAATATTTTTGTTTAAACACACTGCCTCAATCATATCATATAATTTGGGTAAGTGGAACTGATCTGGTTTTCTTATCACTAGGTGTGATCTGATCAGCAGAGACACTAAATTAACTCTGTGGGAAAAACAGGTAATTTTTCCCCTTAGTGCCCTTAAAATAAAAATTAGTACAACGATTAATCAAAACATATGGGCTGGAGAGGGAATGGTTAACCAGTGCATGCTAATAACATGAGAGCTAGCCGAGGAATCACAAGGCTTGACAGTGCAACAGAGCCAAATCATTAGTTATTAACCCAGATGCATCTGCAATCGTGTGTTAATTACCGTCTTTCACTTTACAAAATGTGGAAAGCATTTACTGAATGTTATCAGCATTCAGTTTAAAATGATTTTTTTTCCCCAAAAAGTTCAACAGCAACAAAGGTAATCCTAATTCTTCATGGCTGGCACAACACATTCTCAGATCAACATGTAACACAAAATTGGAAGAATACAACCCAAAACCCCAGCCCCAGTAAATCCAGTAATAAACCCCTCATCAAATGTGGTGAAAATCCAATAAAATTTGAAAAATCAGCTACTAGCTGATGCTCAAGTACAGAACAGGGAAACAAAGAACCAACATTTCATAAATGTACTCACTTGGGACCAATATGCTAAATAAGCCCTGACATAACACTGCAGAACATCTCATGTTACAGTACATTAGTCTCCTAAAGCAGGTCACATCATGATGTTACTATTTTATACTACAGAAGTAAGCTCCCCATTTTTTGTAATAATCTTATGCATCTCTCATTAACTTAGCACTGTTCCCTCTGTTAGTGTGCTGTCAATTTAATGGATAGAAGTTTAAAAGTTTTTAAAAAGCAGATCTACAGATGCCACACACCCAGTTTAAATAGACTGCCAATTACCTCAAGCAATTAAAAGCTGCCTCCAATGCTATGCAGTGCAGTTCCAGAATATAAATGTTCAGAAATGCATTTGATTTATTTTAAAACTTTGAAAAATGAATGCAGTGTAATTAATTACTCTTGAAATAATGTGTCCCAATAATCATTTCACTAAATAATTTATCTTTGGTTAATTCTCTTCCGTGCCTTCTCCCCCATGCATTCCCATACCTTATACAAAAAAAATCTCTTCACCCTCCTGTGTGCAACTTTCCCAATTTTCTATTGGATACGGCACCAGTATCCTCTGAGTCATACTTTCTTTGCTATGTCCATGTGAAAAGTGTTTGGCTTATGCTGAATGCAACAAATTTTATATCTTTCTCCACAAAAAATATTGCAATTGTAGATTTTTCCTGAACACCTATTCAGAACAATATAGCCACATGGTTAAAAGCTGACAGATTTGTTACACCTGTTATACTGCAGCAATGTCAGAAACCATCACTGAGATTGCTTCACCATGAATCATAATGCATCAGGCTTAATCATTCATTTTATATTACAAATTCTGTCAACTAAATACCAAAATTAGATGTATTGACTCAAGTCTGTCAGCAGTAATCAAATCAGGTTGGATTGAAAGCTTTAGTATTGAAGGTTAGGATGCTTAAAGCTGCATCTGTACTTTTTGGAGCCAGACAGTCCCCATTTGATTCTATGCAACTCCAAAATAAAACTTTTAGGGCCAGGATAGCTCTGCACATACATTATCACTCCAAGCCTGCAAATTTTAAACGTCCAACTCCACAGGAATGTATAACTGCATCCTTAAATATCAGAAAATGACAGACCAGTTATTGCAATTCATCTTCTAATTGACATTTTTAGTTCACTAGAAATAAGCATTCATGACTCAAGTTAAACTCAGAACAAAAAAATTCAAAGCGGCTACAAATACAACTAAAAGCATCCTTACCATCTGAAGTGTAATTTTCTTAACAGTAAAACTACCCACAGTCCAAATACAGGGTCCCGGATTTCTTGCTTCATTTAACTGGTGCTATCCTGTCTGCCTACAACTGTTTTTGATCTCTGCAGCCTACAACTATAATTATGAAATTACATTTTTACTTCATAGCTTCCAGTATTCACTGAAAAACTGTGTTGATGGAGTAGTTGAGGCGAATAGCATCGATGCCTTTAAGGGGAAGCTAGATAAGTACATACGGGAGAAAAGAATAGAAGTATATGCAGATAGGGTTAGATGAAGTAGGGTGGGAGGAGGCTCATGTGGAGCATAAACACCGGCACAGACCAGTTAGACCGAATGGCCTGTTTCTGTGCTGTTAATTCTATGCAATGTAATATGTAAAAACATATGGATGGACTGGTTCAATACTCAAATAACTGGCTCATTTCTCAATCCTATCTCACCAGAATGCTGACTGATTTGCTTCCTTTGTTAAATGAATAACTTCACCCCTGCCATAAAATAGGGGTATGTACTAATACTGGCCAGATTACTTAGCTTTGAAATCATTGTTTCTTTTAGTTTTTATATTTGTACATACATTAAAACTAAAAGGAATAAAATTAAATTAAAAATCATCTTTAAAGCTCGATTCTTGTATATTGGTGGTTTGTCTGTCCCAATTTTTCAGTTTCTAGACGAGGATCTCATCCTTCCCCAACTACCTCCGTAGGTGGAACTAAGTTTCAATGATTGACAAATGGCTTTGTTGTTCATTAGAGGTTTAAGTTCATTAAATATGTGTGGTATTTCTTTTTCTTATCTTGGTAGTAAAATTCTACTCAAAAATAAAATATAGCTACAAATATGAAGGAAACTGGTAGTGTGGTGCACTGAATGAACACAATGTTAAGAGTGGTGCGATGCATTTTCATTCCCACACCATGCTCTTTGTCTTAGCTATGCCTCTGGTGTGGAACTACTGAGTGAACACTGGGTGCAATTGTCAGGAAGGGAGAAGCAGCATTGGGCCATATATCCACTCCTTATTGGCCAATTCAACATCAAGGACCATATTGCTGATGGCCCAAAAGAGGAGATGTTTTTGACTTCCTGTATTTGTTTCTAAAAACAACTGTAACCTGCATTAAATTGTTCATCTAATCTTCCAGTTGTACACTGTACCATAGTAAAGGCATATTTTCTGTAAAGAAAAATATACGGTGGAATTAAAGCCTGTGAGGACGACGCAAAGAGGCTTCAAAAGGGATACAGATAGGTTAAGTGAGTGGGCGAGAAGGTGACAGATGGGGTATAATGTGGGGAAATGTGAAATTATCCACTTTGGTAGGAAGAATAGAAAAACAGATTATTTTTTTAAAAGGTGAGAGAAGAAGAAATGTCGATAGTCAGCGGGATTTGAGTGTCCTCGTACATGAATCACAGAAAGTTAACATGCAGGTACAGTAAGTAATTAGGAAGGCAAGTGGTATGTTATCCTTTATTGCAAGGGGGTTGCAGTATAAGAATAAGGAGGTCCTGCTGCAATTATATAGGGTTCTGGTAAGAGCACACCTAGAGTATTGTGTATAGTTTTGGTCTCCTTACCTAAGGAAGGATATACTTGCCTTAGAGGGGATGCAATGAAGGTTCACTAGATTGATTCCTGGGATGAGAGGGCTGTCCTATGAGGAGAGTTTACAAGAATGGAGTTTACAAGAATGAGAGGTGATCTCATTGAAACGTATAAAATTCTTAGAGACTTGACAGGGTAGATACTGAGAGGCTGTTTCCCTTGGCTGGAGAGTCTAGAACTAGGGAGCATAGGCAAAAAATAAAGGGTCAGCCATTTAGGACAGAGATGAGGAAAAATGTCTTCACTCAGAGGGTTGCGAATCTTTGAAATTCTCTACCCTAGAGGGCTGTGGATGCTCAGTCGTTGTGTATACTCAAGAACGCTAAGGGAATCGAGTGCTATGGGGAATGGGTGGGAAAGTGGAGTTGAGGTAGAAGACCAGCCATTATCTTATTGAATGGCAGAGCAGGCTCAAGGAGCCGTATGGCCTACTCCTGCTCCTATTTCTTATGTCCTTATGTACTGGATAGTAAAAAGGAGCAGATACCCCGTGTTACAGTTTGGGCTTCAGTCTGATCATCAGCTAAAAAGTGGTTTCCATAATCAGACAATCTGTTATGAATCAAAACCTGCACCTCTTATACATGCGGTGTATGGGCTATCTTGCAGTTTAACTACTGACCTTTATTCACTGTATATTGATCACTGGGAATATGTGCCTCTTCCAAAAGGTGGAAAATGACATGGCTAGACCAATATCTATGTCAAAACTACTCATCATGTCAGATTTCTTTATAGGTTGAGCACACAGAGGCAGCAAGACAAAGCAAGTTACTAAACAGCACAATATTAAAAAAAACAAAAAACAGAATCAGTCCACAAGATGTTAATAAAGCCTTCATCAGCACATGTTTCTTAGAGTCTGATAAGCAACGAATCTCTTGGAGGAAACCGGTTTGTCTGTCGGTAGGCCTTAAAGAAGCTATGTTGTATCTGCCCAAGGAGCTCTGAAGCCTTGACAAAACTATTGCTGAGCAACATAAGTTGTGATTATGCCATAGGATGCCTTTCATGTTACAACCAATTCTCTGCCTTAAACAGAGAGTTTGGCACTGAATCAAAGACAAGCTATTAGAATATGGGCATTCCCACAGGTCTGATTGCATGTTGCCAATCACATGAATTTGATAAGAACATAAGAACTAGGAGCAGTGAATGGGTGACCAACAGACAGAGGAAGAGTAGGAAGGCAGTGCAGGGGTCCCCTGCGGTCATCTCCCTCCAAAACAGGTATACCGTTTTGGATACTGTTGGGGGAAGATGGCTCACCAGGGGAAGGTGGCAGTGGCCAGGTTCATGGCACCGTGGCTGGCTCTGCTGCACAGGAGGGCAGGAAAAAGAGTGGCAGAGCTATAGTGATAGGGGACTCGATTGTAAGGGGAATAGACAGGCGTTTCTGCGGACGCAACCGAGACTCCAGGATGGTATGTTGCCTCCCTGGTGCAAGGGTCAAGGATGTCTCGGAGCGGCTGCAGGACATTCTGGAGGGGGAGGGTGAACAGCCAGTTGTCGTGGTGCATATAGGCACCAACGATATAGGTAAAAAACAGGATGAGGTCCTACAAGCTGAATTTAGGGAGTTAGGAGTTAAACTAAAGAGTAGGACCTCAAAGGTAGTAATCTCAGGATTGCTACCAGTGCCACGGGTTAGTCAGAGTAGGAATGACAGGATAGCTAAGATGAATACGTGGCTTGAGAGATGGTGCAAGAGGGAGGGATTCAAATTCCTGGGCCATTGGAACCGGTTCTGGGGGAGGTGGGACCAGTACAAATTGGACGGTCTGCATCTGGGCAGGACTGGAACCAATGTCCTAGGGGGAGTGTTTGCCAGTGCTGTTGGGGAGGGTTTAAACTAATGTGGCAGGGGGATGGGAACCGATGCAGGAAGTCAGTGGGAAATAAAGTGGTGACAGAAACAAAAGGCAGTAAGGGAGAGTGTACAGAACATGACCGGACAGATGGTCTGAGAAAGCAGGGCAAAGACCAAGGGAAGTCTAGATTAAACTGCATTTATTTCAATGCAAGAAGTCTGATGGGCAAGGCAGATGAACTCAGGGCATGGATGGGTACATGGGACTGGGATGTTATAGCTATTACTGAAACATGGCTAAGGGAGGGGCAGGACTGGCAGCTCAATGTTCCAGGGTACAGATGCTATAGGAAAGATAGAGCAGGAGGTAAGAGAGGAGGGGGAGTTGCGTTCTTGATTAGGGAGAACATCACGGCAGTAGTGAGAGGGGATATATCCGAGGGTTCGCCCACTGAGTCTATATGGGTAGAACTGAAAAATAAGAAGGGAGAGATCACTTCGATAGGATTGTACTACAGACCCCCAAAGAGTCAACGGGAAATTGAGGAGCAAATATGTAAGGAGATTACAGACAGCTGCAAGAAAAATAGGGTGGTAATAGTAGGGGACTTTAACTTTCCCAACATTGACTGGGACAGCCATAGCATTAGGGGCTTGGATGGAGAGAAATTTGTTGAGTGTATTCAGGAGGAATTTCTCATTCAGTATGTGGATGGCCCGACTAGAGAGGGGGCAAAACTTGACCTCCTCTTGGGAAATAAGGAAGGGCAGGTGACAGAAGTGTTAGTGAGGGATCACTTTGGGACCAGTGATCATAATTCCATTAGTTTTAAGATAGCTATGGAGAAGGATAGGTCTGGCCCAAAAGTTAAAATTCTAAATTGGGGAAAGGCCAATTTTGATGGTATTAGACAGGAACTTTCAGAAGTTGATTGGGAGAGTCTGTTGGCAGGCAAAGGGACGTCTGGTAAGTGGGAGGCTTTCAAAAGTGTGTTAACCAGGGTTCAGGGTAAGCACATTCCTTATAAAGTGAAGGGCAAGGCTGGTAGAAGTAGGGAACCTTGGATGACTCGGGAGATTGAGGCACTAGTCAAAAAGAAGAAGGAGGCATATGACATGCATAGGCAGCTGGGATCAAGCGGATCCCTTGAAGAGTATAGAGATTGCCGGAGTAGAGTTAAGAGAGAAATCAGGAGGGCAAAAAGGGGATATGAGATTGCTTTGGCAGATCAGGCAAAGGTGAATCCAAAGAGCTTCTACAAATACATAAAGGGCAAAAGGGTAACTAGGGAGAGAGTAGGGCCTCTTAAGGATCAACAAGGTCATCGATGTGCGGAACCACAAGAGATGGGTGAGATCCTGAATGAATATTTCACATCGGTATTTACGGTTGAGAAAGGCATGGATGTTAGGGAACTTGGGGAAATAAATAGTGATGTCTTGAGGAGTGTACATATTACAGAGAGGGAGGTGCTGGAAGTCTTAACGCGCATCAAGGTAGATAAATCTCCGGGACCTGATGAAATGTATCCCAGGACGTTATGGGAGGTTAGGGAGGAAATTGCGGGTCCCCTAGCAGAGATATTTGAATCATCCACCGCTACAGGTGAGGTGCCTGAAGATTGGAGGGTAGCAAATGTTGTGCCTTTGTTTAAGAAGGGCGGCAGGGAAAAGCCTGGGAACTACAGACCAGTGAGCCTGACATCTGTAGTGGGTAAGTTGTTAGAGGGTATTCTGAGGGACAGGATCTACAGGCATTTGGAGAGGCAGGGACTAATTAGGAACAGTCAGCATGGTTTTGTGAGAGGAAAATCATGTCTCACGAATTTGATTGAGTTTTTTGAAGGGGTAACCAAGAAGATAGATGAGGGCTGTGCAGTAGACGTGGTCTACATGGACTTCAGCAAAGCATTTGACAAGGTACCGCATGGTAGGTTGTTACATAAGGTTAAATCTCATGGGATCCAAGGTGAGGTAGCCAATTGGATACAAAATTGGCTTGACGACAGAAGACAGAGGGTGGTTGTAGAGGGTTGTTTTTCAAACTGGATGCCTGTGTCCAGCGGTGTGCCTCAGGGATCGGTGCTGGGTCCGCTGTTATTTGTTATTTATATTAATGATTTGGATGATAATTTAGGAGGCATGGTTAGTAAGTTTGCAGATGACACCAAGATTGGTGGCATTGTGGACAGTGAAGAAGGTTATCTAGGATTGCAACGGGATCTTGATAAATTGGGCCAGTGGGCCGATGAATGGCAGATGGAGTTTAATTTAGATAAATGTGAGGTGATGCATTTTGGTAGATCGAATCGGGCCAGGACCTACTCCGTTAATGGTAGGGCGTTGGGGAGAGTTATAGAACAAAGAGATCTGGGAGTACAGATTCATAGCTCCTTGAAAGTGGAGTCACAGGTGGATAGGGTGGTGAAGAAGGCATTCAGCATGCTTGGTTTCATTGGTCAGAACATTGAATGCAGGAGTTGGGATGTCTTGTTGAAGTTGTACAGGGCATTGGTGAGGCCACACTTGGAGTACTGTGTACAGTTCTGGTCACCCTATTATAGAAAGGATATTATTAAACTAGAAAGAGTGCAGAAAAGATTTACTAGGATGCTACCGGGACTTGATGGTTTGACTTACAGGGAGAGGTTAGACAGACTGGGACTTTTTTCCCTGGAGAGTAGGAGGTTAAGGGGTGATTTTATAGAAGTCTATAAAATAATGAGGGGCATAGATAAGGTCGATAGTCAAAATCTTTTCCCAAAGGTAGGGGAGTCTATAACGAGGGGGCATAGATTTAAGGTGAGAGGGGAGAGATACAAAAGGGTCCAGAGGGGCAATTTTTTCACTCAAAGGGTGGTGAGTGTCTGGAACGAGCTGCCAGAGGCAGTAGTAGAGGCGGGTACAATTTTGTCTTTTAAAAAGCATTTGGACAGTTACATGGGTAAGATGGGTATCGAGGGATATGGGCCAAGTGCAGGCAATTGGGACTAGCTTAGTGGTATAAACTGGGCGACATGGACATGTTGGGCCGAAGGGCCTGTTTCCATGTTGTAACTTCTATGATTCTATGATTCTAGGTCATATGGCCCCTTGAGCCTGCTCCACCATTCAATAAGATCATGGCTGATCTTCCACCTCAACTCTACTTTCCCACCCTATCCCCATATCCCTGGATTCCCTTAGCGTCCAAATATCCATCGATCTCAGTCTTGGATATACTCAACGACTGAGCATCCACAGCCCTCAGGAGTAGAGAATTCCAAAGATTCACAACCCTGAGTGAAGAAACATTTCCTCATCTCGGTCCTAAATGGCCGACCCCTTATCTTGAGACTATGACCCCTAGTTCTAGACTCTCCAGCCATGGGAAACATCCTCTCAGCATCTACCCTGTCAAGCCCTCTAAGAATGTTATACGTTTCAATGAGATCACCTCACATTCTTCTAAACTCCAGAGAATATAGGCCCACACTACTCAATCTCTCCTCATAGGACAACCCTCTCATCCCAGGAATCAATCTAGTGAACCTTCATTGCACCCCCTCTAAGGCAAGTTTATCCTTCCTTGGGCAAGGAGACCAAAACTGTACACAATACTCCAGGTGTGGTCTCACCAGAGCCCTATATAATTGCAACACCTCCTTACTCTAATACTCCAACCCTCTTGCAATAAAGGCTAACATATCACTTGCCTTCCTAATTGCTTACTGTACCTGCATTAACTTTCTATGATTCGTGTACAAAGGCAACAAAATCCCTCTGAGTACCAACATTTCTCATTCTCTCATCTTTTAAAAAATAATCTGCTTTTCTATTCTTCCTACCAAAGTGGTTAACTTCACATTTCCCCACATTATACTCCATCTGCCATCTTCGCGCCCACTCACTTAAAAAGTCTATATCCCTTTGCAGACCCTTTGTGTCCTCCTCACAGCTTTCTTTCCCACCTAGCTTTGTATCGTCAGCAAACTTGGATACATTACACTCGGTCCCCTCATCTAAGTCATTGATATATAGTGAACAGCTGTGGCCCAAGCACCGATACCTGCGCCACCCCACTAGTTACAACCTGCCAATCCAAAAATGACCCGTTTATTCCTACTCTCTGCTTTCTGTCCGTTAACCAATCCTCAATCCATGCTAATATATTACCCTCAATCCCATGAGCCCTAATCTTGTGTAACAACCTCTTGTGTGGCACCTTATCAAATGCCTTTTGAAAATCCAAATATACTACATCCACTGGTTCCCCCTTATCTACCCTGCTAGTTACACCCTCAAAAAATTCTAATGGATTTGTCGAACACAATTTCCCTTTCATAAAACCGTGTTGACTCTGCCTAATCATATTATGATTTAAGTGCCCTGTTACTACGTACTTAATAATAGATTCTAGCATTTTCCCTACTACTGAGGTCAGGCTAACTGGCCTATAGTTCCCTGTTTTCTCTCCCTACTTCTTTCTTGAATAGTGGGGTTACATTTGCTACCTTCCAATCCACGGGGACCGTTCCAGAATCTAGGGAATTCTGGAAGATCAAAACCAATGCGTTCACTATCTCTGTTGCCACCTCTTTGAAAACTCTAGGATGTAGGCCATCAGGTGCAGGGGATTTGTCGACTTTTAGTTCCATTAATTTCTCCAAGACTTTCTCTTTTCTAATATTAATTACTTTAAGTTCCTCACTCTCATTAGACCCTTGGCTCCCCACTATTTCTGGTATGTTTTTGTGTGTCTTCTACTGTGAGGACAGATTCAAAATATTTGTTTGATAAGGTCTCTGCCACTTCCTTATTCCCCATTATAATTTCTCCTGTCTCTGCCTTTAAAGGGACCTACGTTTACTTTTGCTAATCTCTTCCTTTTTACATACTTCTAGAAGCTCTTACAAATCTGTTATTATATTTCCTGCTATTTACTCATTTAATTTTCTCACCATCAATTTCTTGGTCATCATTCGCTAATTTCTAAAACCCTCCTAATGCTCAGGCTCACTACTCTTTTCGGGCAACATTGTATGCCTCTTCTTTTAATCTAATACTATCCTTAACTTCTCGTCAGCCACAGTTGGGTCATTTTTCCCATGGAGTTTTATTCCTCAAAGGAATGCACATTCGTTGAGAATTATGAATTATTTCTTTAAATGTTCGCCATTGCTTATCTACAGTCATATCTTTTAATGTAATTTCCCAATCTACCTTAGCCAACTCACCCCTCATACCTACACGATTGGCTCCTTCACATTTAAGACAATTATTGCAAGACCCTTGTTAAATGCTCCTCTAATTTCCTGATTTATACTCTGTCCAACACTATAACTACTGTTAGGGGGCCTATAAACTACTCCCACCAGTGTTTTCTGCTTCTTGTTGTTTCTTAGCTCCACCCATACTGATTCTACATCCTGACTTTCTGAGCTAAGATCCTTTCTCGCTACTGTCTTCATCTCATTCTTTGAGGGCTATAAATTTACCCTTACCTGAACCCTCCTCCCTCTTATTAGTTTAAAGCCCTATCTACCACCCTAGTTATTCGATTCGCTAGGACACTGGTCCCAGCCCGGTTTAAGTGGAGCCATCCCAACGGAACAGCTCCCTCCTTCCCCGGTACTCGTGCCAGTGCCCCATGAATTGAAACCCCTGCTTCCCATGCCACTCTTTCAGCCACACATTTAACCACCTAATCTGTTTGTCCCTATGCCAATTTGTATGTGACTCAGGTAAGTAATCAGGTAGCTTGAACAGAACAATGGGATCCTCCCAAACACAGTTGGCTGGAGCCATTTTTAAAATACCTAGCTATCTGACCTTGCATAAAATAAATACAGAAGTCTCCCTATTTGTCACACCCCGGCTGATTTGTTCCCTCTAGTTTGATACCCTATTTGAGATCAGCTAGAAATCAGCCAAGTCAACAGACTTAGTGTGCACAGTGCCATTATACCTTTGGGACCTGGATTTCAATCCAGCCCAGACTGAGGCAAATAGTCTCCTACCTTAAGGGTCACACGGTTTTTAGTCAAATTATATCGACAGAAAATAAATTGCACACAAGCTAAACTCTACTGAGTCTATTATCATCCTATAAAACAGGAGTGCTTTGAACAAAGTGTCCATCCCCCCACCACCACCCACCTCACTCCCAATACTTCTCTTTTACAAAAGAAAGCAGGAAAGCGTTTGTTGGAAAATAGAAAAATTTACTATTGTACAGTAAGGAATGTTCTTTTCAGGCCAAAACAGAGTAGTTCAGCTTTCCTTAGCATCTGCCCTGTTCATAACTGACCTGGGAGCACTCAATGTTATTAACTGGAGTGTTAAAAGTGAGTGGGGGAGAAGGGGGAGAAAAGTGTTCCATTCCTAGTATTGATCAGTCTCTTACACAAGCACAAAAAACTCCAATCTTTACTTGTGATGGCACTTAAAAAACTGCAGACTTGTAAGTAAATTACAAAAGTTGAAAATAATCACAACAGGGACTACACTGCACTGATTGGAGATAATGAATATAGTCTGAGCAAGAGAAATGATTTGATGTCAGTCACACATCCATAGGTTACCCTCCAAAAGCAGCATTTTGAAAAGTCTCTGGACATTATACTGTATATGAAATACATTTTTTAAGCTTTGCAAGCTTCTGTTAGTACAGGACTTCAAATCATTAAAAAAAATCCTGACCAGTGATTCAAGTAAAGTTTGATTTACATGTTATTAGTCAGCAAACAATGGTAGTGCAGATTTAAAAGTTTTTACAACAGACTTATTGCCACATGGTCAGCAGCAGCACAGGAAACCCAGGTGACATGAGAGATGGCAGTCCTGGAATGCCTCCCAAGTCAATGCAGTTGCTTTAGGCCATAAGAACCATATACACCACTACACAGTTTCAGCATAGCTTCCTCTGACTCGTACTCTACCAATCTGACAATATAGTTTAGCATTTGGTTTGTTTTCTTAAATGGTGTTCCAAAGTGCCAAGTCAACTAACAACTCAGATCTCAGATCTCAATCAGAACTTCCCTTTTTTTTCCCAATACACAATGAATTACACACATTTGTATTAAATGCCATTATTCTGCCCATTTACTCCTTTGGTAAGTCCCTGAGCAGTTTCCCCGACTCGATCTGCCCCCCTTTCCCCTCAGTTTGGTATTATCCAAAATGTTAACCAATCTGCTTGGGAGTTTCTGAGCCCAAGATTTTGTTATGAATTAGGAACAGAAGTAGGACCCAGTAATGATCCCTCAGGTACTCAACTCAATAATCCCCACTCCACATCACTCCCCTAACAAGTACCTACTTTCCTTTCATTCAGCCAGTTCTATTTTTTTTTTAAATTCATTTCCAGGTTTTGCCTTGAACTCCCACCACTTTGAAGTTTATGTCACAGCCTTTCATAATACTCACGTCTGCACTTAATTATTATTTCGATTATTTTACCACTTATTAGCCCAGTGTTGTCCAATATGTTAGCCACTAGCTACAAGTGGCTAATTGGAAATCCAGATGTGGCAAATCGCATTTCTAATTAGTGAATAAGAAATGAGTAATAAACACCGTGGTTGGGCATGAGATCTCAATACTCATATTCCCCGGCGTACGCACGTGTACTTTAACCTTTTTGTGCATTTGCTAGTAAAATGTAAGAAGAAAAAGTGTGCGAGTGTTGTGGGGTCATTAGATTCTTCACTTCCTTGGTTACTGAATGGTGGTAGATGTTTAAGTAAATATGCACGTGAATTACATTTACCTGTATAGTGTTAGTGTATGCAAGTCCTTTTCTACTAAAATGAGTGCATGTGACTAAAATGGTGTCGCCAGTCACAACTGTGGCTAGTCAGTGATTTCCATTGGACAATACTGCACTAACTCAATTATGTAGAGTTCAAAATTAAAGAACAAAATACAGAGGAAATGTAAAGGACAATTTTTTAAAAATTCCTTTCCAACTAGCAGATTGGAAGTGAATATTAGCGAATACCTCTGCACAAGTCAACACAAACCTCAACTTGTTTGATAACAGGTAAAAGTAGATAATGGAACTTCCCATGATATACTTTCTTCAAGCTTGCCATGTGAATACTTTCTAATTAAGCTAAAAGCCACAGGAATTCAGAGTAGTATATTGTATTGGATAAGAATTTGACTAAGACCTGGGTTCAAACCCAGCCCAGACTGTTAGGATGGAAGTTTCCTCTGTGCGTTGGCTAGAGTCTTATATGACCTGAGTTTGGGCAGTATCAACGCAGTTCCTAGTGGGCATGGGCCTGCAGTACAAAAACTGCCCCTAATTGACTATAAGGTCACTCAGACAGGTCCAAGGATGGTTGGTCTGGAAAATAGAAAACTGCCACACTGGTGCATTATAAAAGTAATAGAATTGAATTCTCACAGGTAAATTAAAAAAAGCTACCTGGGAGTAATAGCAGGCTTATTACTTTCAATGTCTAGACAAAATTAAAAAGCTAACAGAATGCTGCGATATATAGCTAGAAGAAAGAATTTGTTTTATCGTGTCTCAAAGCATTTCACATGCAGCAGCTATTGTGTACACAGCAAGATCCCACAAACAGCAATCAGTTAAATCACCAATTAATCTATTCTTGGTGGTGGCTGTTGAGGGAAGAATGTTGACCAGGGTATTCAGGTGGATGTTGAAGGTCTCGCAGCACTATTCAAAGAATAACGCCATTGGATCTTCAACATCCACCTGAATAGGCAAAGAGGTCTCGTTTTAACATCTCATCTGAAGGGCAGCACCTCTGACAAATACAACACTCCCTCTCTACTGCACTGATCTGTATGCACTCAAGGTCTGCAGTGGCTTGAAACGACAACCTTCTGGCTGAGAGGAAACACTGCTACCAACAAAGCCATGGTAACAAGAGTATAGTACAAGTTAACAGGTAATGCTATGGCCTAACAATGGACTCAGAACTCATTTGGCATACTGGCTTAGGTTCTGTCATCAGGTAATGAAAAAAAAGACATACAAGCAATAAAACAACAAGACTGATCCCTAGTGTAAAGGGAATGAGCTACTGAAAAGATCTGAGAAGCTCAAACTCTACAGTATAAAAAGGCAGTGGTTAAAGGGAGACTTTACTGGGACACAAAATATTACAGTAAATCCAGAATATTTCTTAAGAGTAAGCCAATAAAAAGGGACCAGCAAAAGAAAACATTTAAATTAGTGAAAAGTCAATTTGAAACAAATATGTGTGTTAATTTCTTTGCTGAAATAGTGACAAATATTTATAATTATCTGCACAGGAGTGGAACAAACACAAAATTATTACTATTATTCAAAATGCAACTGGATGCAGAGAAGCTAATGGCACATTACTAGAGGGATAATTTAAGATTTGCCAAATAGCTATCATCTTTAGCTTTTCTAAGGGAATACAGTGGTAAACCACAGGTGACTATTTTCCCAGTGAATTAAGTTCCAGGATCAAATCCCTGTGCTGTGCCACCTAGGTAGGTATACAGAAGACTTGTTAAACCCTCTATCTCCCTCCAATTGTCTTAGTTTAAACTTAGTTTAAAGTCAAAACAACCATATGGTTACTCTGAAATGAAAAAAATAAATACCTTGCACCTAAACTTATTAGCTAAATTGTGGTGTATAATCTACAATTGGAAACAAAAACATTTATATTCATTTCAAAACCATTTTGATAACATCCTATTGTAACAAATGAATCAGCTACCTTCATTTATGATTTGCCACTAAAATTATTCAGTAGTCACAGCCAAACATATGAAAAATATTAACAGTTTAACGGTTACTTCTGTTTTTTCTGTACACTTAATTACCTTAAATTACACACCTTAGGAGTCTCTCGACCTACCCAGGAAAGTCCACTGTCACCTGTGCCAATTCCCAACCCCCTTCCCCAGTGCAGTCAAAGTCGGGAGCTGGAAGTAGAGAACAGGTGATCCAAGATTCTCCTGGATACATGGTATAAGATCGCTGGAAACTCTCTATTACCATGAGTCAAAACAGCTAATGTACTGTAAAATACAACTATTTTATTTCTAACATCAATTTGTCAGGTATTTAAATTTGTAACAACAGTGGGATAACTACAGAAATACGCAAGGTATTAAGTGGTAACAAATAAAGCCAAGAACAAGCGAAATACTTTTGAACTGTATGCTTTAGTTCGGAGAGGGGGGTGCCAAACTAAGACCTGTAGGCAATCAGCCAACCTGCAACCACAGGCATGTTAGCATATGAAGCCCAGGCAACTGAATTCTATTTGCGCTTATTTTTACTCGCTGGTTTGTCCTGTTTAAATTCATGGGTCTAGAAGTATGGAAAGGGCTGATGCCTCATCAGTGGATGAATCTGTATATAGCTTTATATATAGCCTGTGAGGCTCCATGTTAAGCAGTAAGGGACCATTGAAGGCAATAAGTTTGGACACTTCTACTTCAAATCAAGAGATCCAAATTTGAAACGTTGTATAATCAGATTTTGTAGCTATGGAAAATTATAAACACAAGTGTTGAACACAACATAGTGTTTCACTCAGCAACCGTGCAAAAACAAATAGGCTCCTTTTAAGAGATATTAAGCAACCTTTGCGTTGGTACACAAAAGTAATAAAGTGCAGAATCAGTATAGATCAGACAAAGAAACTGATATCTTTAGCGAACAAGCTATAAAATCAAAACACAAGGACCACAATTACCTAGAAAAATAAAAACAAAGAAACAAACCATCTATCTTCAAACACAAAATAGGATGAAACTCAAATTTTGGGAATTAAAATTTCAGTATGCATTTGCAACTTTGACAAAAACTGCAAAGATACTTGTGTTTTGAAAACTATTATGAACCTAAACTCTGGAAAACTGTAAGCAAACTGTAGCTACTTGCTCTCAGTCAAGACTGACTTTCTGACAGTCCACTGGTTTATGGACAAGCAATGGCAACATTTCCCTTCTCGCCCTAAAATGTCAAGTTAAAAGCTGGATTTCTTCACAGCTTAGCAGCACATTATTCAGGAAGCCTGACACAGGATTTTGTTCATGAATAAATAACTGAAATTCTTATACACGAAAAGTGGGCGAATTCCCTTAGATTTTGAACTTTCCTTGGATTGGTTGGGGGGGTGCAGGGTAGAACTTTTTTTTTTAAATGTGAAAATTTGGAATAGATTACTACCAATGAACAGAACAAAAACCTTGGTAGATAGAAAGGATAATTTGCAATCCAATGAATGGTGTGGAAAACAAAACAGCTTTTATTGTTCTGCTTTTTTGCACCAATTTTCTTCTCATCCCATTCTGCTGGAAGTGTTGACTGCACGCTAGGGTCCCATTCCTCCAGCATTTCAGCCGAACAGCCACTCTTCAGGTGTGCCCTTAGACAACAAGTATGAGCAGCGTAGTCGACTCCTGAATTCAATGAGAGCAGATCTAATCCTATCATCACCAGACATCAACAAATGCACTCATTGGACAGCTAGTTAGAAAAAACGCAATAACATTTTCCCCTTCCTAACCCATAACAACATGCTTTAATCCCAACCTCAGAAGAGTACCCCCTACTGACTAAAAATAATTCTAGGACCTGGAACTAGCTCAAGAAAATTTTTAGCATAACTAATGAGGAATGCATCTTAGGAGAGACAGTTACCAGTATCTTTTTCAAAACAACTGGCTGATCTCCCATGCCATTGCTCACAGCTAGTCTGGCGACTGTGCAGCACAGCAGGGGGAGCAAAGAGAATAGAATATTGAATTTCTGTTGGAGATAAATTATACAAAAGATCAGATACCAGTGGAGACACCGAAACATACTCATGAGCAAGTCTCACTATGTACCTCTGATGACAAAATGCCACAATAGCATATAGCTACAACTTGTCACTTGTATTTCAATATTTGTATTTTCTGCTGTTAAGTGGATATTTACTGTATTTGAAACTATGTTTTATAGAAATTGTGATCTTAAACTATTTATTATTTGTTATATGTACACTGACACTTCAAACTCTGACAAGCTTCCAATCCTAAGATCTCCAGATCACTGAGGTTTTACTGCATTCTATTATAAAACAGATTGAGAAGAGTGGGATTTCCAGGCAGGAACAATCTACTGGTTTATAAATAGTCACATCACTCCTGACCAAGCATGAAAATGGTTTGGCAGTATTGGAAGCAGATTTCAAATTGTCAGAACCATTTCATATCACACCCAGCAAGTAGAAATGAGAAATTTCAACATCTCTGATTCTGTGTTCTGTTCCTTAGGGACCTACAGACACAATCAGTGACAAACTCAGTGGTTACAGTTTTAAAAGTCACTACTTTCTTTACAAAACTAGGCCCACCTGTGGTATTTGAAGACTTTTTTTAAAAAAAAAGCTACATGGGCATAAGTTTCTATTAAGATGGACAAAACAACACAAACGTGTACACGAGCTGAGTTCCGTTTGAAATTAGCCCCCAATTGTCTGCTGACTCTTCACATTCAAGATCATGTGAGTCTCAAGGGTGCATTCTCAAACGTCAAGTCCTGGATCTTGGCCATCATATTGGAGAAAATGCCAAGTGAAGGCTTGGCGCTGTTCCAGGGATAGATGGAAAAATAACATTGTTCATAGTTATATTCTCATATCTCCCAGCAGCTAGAACAGAGTGATAAAGTCCTAGCAGGTCATCTCCAAAAAACTATATGCATATAGTGTTTTTTTTTAAAAAGTGCAAAAATGAGGAAGACAATGTTTTTAAAAAACAATCAATTATGCCATTCGAATGTCAAATATACAACTACCCTGGAACATCCCCTGACTAAATTTCTTATGACAGATTTTCAGCATAGCATCAAGTTTTTGTCCTTTAATTTTCTTTTTAAAAGGATGGTAGTTCATTGGCATGGCAACTGGTTTCTGAGTATCCTTTATCAAAATAACAAAATGCAAGCAGGAAAAATTAGCCCGATTGAATAGATGGATCCTTATCTTCTGAAAGTTTTGCTTTTAGTTTAAAAAGTCTAACCTTAACTCAAAGTTGCTTAATTCAAACTATTTGAATTTTTAGCAAAAATTTTCCACTGTTATTTTGTCACTTAATTCCAATTACTGTTGAAATATTTTAGTGCCAAAAATAACTTTGAATTATCAAGAGCAGGCCACACAACCATTAAACCTTTCAGCTTTATGGCTAGACTAGTCCAAATCTGACACAGATAATAGCTACCCGTCATTTGAAACAAGTATTACTTGTTTTCATGCTGCATTTACAAGTCACAAGCCCTCTCTCTTAAAACTCTCAATGGGCTACTTCCCCTATGGCTCCCCCCGCCTTAGCCCTGAATTCACATCTTTCTCTAGTTTCTCCCCTATCTCCCACCATGCCCTCTCCGAGCTCATCTTGACCACAAGACATGCCTCCTGCTCCCTCAACCCTATTCCCACCAAACCGCTGATCACCCAACTTCCCATCCTGGCCCCCGTGTTAGCTGATATTGTTAATGGTTCTCTCTCCTCAGGTACTGACCCCTCCCCTTCAAATCTGCCATCATCATCCCCCTCATCAAAAAACCCACCCTTGACCCCAGTCCTTCCAAACTACCGACCCACCTCCAACCTCTCTTTCCTCTCCAAAGTCCTTGAACGTGTTGTTACCTCCCAAATCCATGCCCATCTTTCCCGCAACTTCATGTTGAATCCCTCCAATCAGGTTGCCACCCCTGCCACAGTACTGAAACGACCCTTATCAAAGTCACAAATGACATCCTATGTGACTGTGACCGCGGTAAACTATCCCTCCTCATCCTTCTCAACCTTTCTGCAGCCTTTGACAGTTGACCACACCATCCTCCTCCACGCCTCTCCTCAGTCATCCAGCTGGATGGGACTGCGCTCGCCTGGTTCAAGTCATATCCAGAGAATCACCTGCAAAAGCTTCTCATCCCGCTCCGTTAACCTCTGGAGTCCCCCAAGGTTTTATCCTTCGCCCCCTCCCATTCCTCATCTACATGCTGGCCCTTGGTGACAGCATCCGAAAATACATAGTCAGGTTCCACATGGGCGCTAACAACACCCAGCTCTACCTCACCACCACCTCCCTCAACCCGTTCACTGTCTTTGATTTGTCACACTGCTTGTCTGACGTCCAGTACTGGATGAGCAAACATTTCCTCCAACTAAATATTGGGAAGACCGAAGCCATTGTCTTCGGTCCCCATCACAAACTCCATTCCCTAGCCACCAACTCCATCCCTCTCCCTAGAAACTGTCTGGGGCTGAACCAGACTGTTCATAACATTGGTGTCCTATTTGACCCGGAGATGAGCTTCCAACCACATATCCGCTCCATCATCAAGACCGCCTACTTCCACCTCCGTAACATCACCCGTCTCCATAACTGCCTCAGCTCATCTGCTGCTGAAACCCTCATCCAAGCCTTTGTTACCTCTAGATTTGACTATTCCAATGCTCTTCTGGCCAGCCTCCCATCTTCCACCCTCCATAAACTCGAGCTCATCCTAACCTCTGCTGCCCGAATCCTAACTCGCACCAAGTCCCATTCTCCCATCACCCCTGTGTTTGCTGACCTACATTGGCTCCCGGTCCAGGAACACCTCGATTTTAAAATTCTCATCCTTGTTTTCAAATCCCTCCATGGCCTCACCCCTTCCTATCTCTAACCTCTTCCAGCCCTACAATCCTCTGAGATCTCTGTGCTCCTCCAATTCTTGCCCCTTGCACATGCCCAATTTTAAAATTGCTCCACCATTGGCGGCCGTGTCTTCAGCTGCCTAGGCCCTAACCTCACGAATTCCCTCCCTAAACCTCTCCACCTGCTATCCTCCTTTAAGACGCTCCTTAAAATCTCCCTCTTTGACCAAGCTTTTGGTCACCTCTCCTAATTTCTCCTTATGTGGCTTGGTGTCAAATTTTGTTTGATAACGTTCCTGTGAAGTGCCTTGGGATGTTTTACTACATAAAAAGGTGCGAAAAATGCAAGTTGTTGATGTTATTGTAGTTCTAATTCAGGGGTTGAACCTCTACGTGTTCCAGTGCACTATCCAACTGCGGAGAACAGCATAGCTGAACCTGATCTAATCACCTCCCATTGTCTATATAACTATATTGTACCTTACAGCTCAGAGAGACATTTTGTGGTATCTCTACCACTTCCTCAGCTGAGATCAAGGATCAACCCTGGAACTTTCTCTCTGAAGTAGACAGATCAGGAAGAGATGGAGATTTTGCCTCTGAGCTAGGACAGCTGAAAGCAAGCATATTGAAAAGGACAGTGCCTAAATCATTAGAAGGCAAGAAGCCTCCACCCAACACCTTTTCTTTGCAGCATAGCTAAATGTTGGAACTCTGCAACTGGGTGACTCAGACTACAATTCACTGTGAAGTTGTTCCTGTGGCATACAGTTTGCTGAATCACCTGTTACGTGAATCACTTGGAACTAATTCCTCAAGAAGAAATCAAGACAGATCGTGCCCTTGTGTTCTCTTCAGGACAATCTCTGTCAAAAGGCGTTTGATAAAGTATTTGTAGACTTGTTAGCAAAATTGAAGCCCATGAGATTAAAGGAGCAGTGGCTGCGTGGATAAGAAATTGGATAAGGGACAGAAAGCAGAGCAGTGGTGAACGGTTGATTTTCAGACTGGAGGGAAGTGTGCAATAGTGTCTCCCAGGGATCGGTGTTGGGACCACTGCTCTTTTTGATATATATTAAATACATGGACTTGGGTTTACAGGGCATAATTTCAAAGTCTGCAGATGATACAAAACTGCTGAAACCCAGGCTGTTAAAGAAGCAAGAGAGGAAATAGCGAAGGATCTGACCATCGTGGTCAGAGTGCAGAGAAGATTTACAAGAATGTTGCCAGGGCTTGAAAATTGCAGCTACGAGGAGACATTGGATGGGCTGGGGTTGATTTCCTAGGAGCAGAGGAGGCTGAGGGGTGACTTGATTGAGGGGCACAAAATTATGAGGGGCCCAGATAGAGTAGACAGGAAGTACCTGTTTCCCCTAGCGGAGAGTTCAAGAACTAGAGGACATAGATTTAAGCTGATTGGCGGAAGGAGGGGACATGAGGAAAAACTTTTTTTACCCAGAGGGTGGTGGGTGTATGGAATTCGCTGCCCAAATTGGTGGTTGAGGCAGGGACCCCCAACTTTTTTATAAAGTACCTGGACCTGCACCTAAAGCGCTATAAGCTGCAGGGCTATGGATCGGGTGCTGGAAGGTGGGATTAGAAAGGGCATCTGGTTGTTCTTCGAGCCGGCGCGGACACGATGGGCCAAATGGCCCCCTTCTGTGCTGTATCTTTTCTACGGTTCTATGGTTCATTTTTCAATCCTCCCAGGCTACAGGCGTGGTGCCGGAGGATTGGAGGACTGCTAATGTTGTACCGTTGTTTAAAAAAAGGGAGAAAAGGATAGACCTAGCAATTACAGGCCAGTCAGTCTAACTTCAGTGGTGGGCAAATTATTGGAATCAATTCTGAGGGACAGTATAAACCGGCATTTAGAAAGCCATGGATTAATCAAGGACAGTCAACATGGATTTGTCAAGGGAAGGTCGTGTCTGACTAACTTGATTGAATTTTTTGAGGAGGTAACAAGGAGGGTCGATGAGGGTAGTGCATTTGATGTAGTCTACATGGATTTTAGCAAGGCTTTTGACAAGGTCCCACATGGCAGACTGGTCATAAAAGTAAAAGCCCATGGCATCCAAGGGAAAGTGGCAAATTGGATCCAAAATTGTCTCAGGGGCAGGAAGCAAAGGGTCATGGTCGACAGGTGTTTTTGTGGCTGGAAGGCTGTTTCCAGTGGGGTTCCACAGGGCTCAGTACTAGGTCCCTTGCTTTTTGTGGTGTATATTAATGATTTAATCTTAAATGTAGAGGGCATGATTAAGAAGTTTGCCGATGATACAAAAATTGGCCATGTGGTTGATAGTGAGGGGGGAAGCTGTAGACTGCAGGAAGATATCAATGGACTGGTCAAGTGGGCAGAAAAGTGGCAAATGGAATTCAATCCAGAAAAGTGTGAGGTAACGCATTTGGGGAGGTCAAACAAGGTAAGGGAATACACAATAAATGGGATACCGAGAGGTGTAGAGGAAGTGAGGGACCTCGGAGTGCCTGTCCACAGATCCCTGAAGGTAGCAGGACACGTAGATAAGGTGGTTAAGAAGGCATACGGGATACTTTCCTTTATTGGCCGAGGTACAGAATATAAGAGCAGGGAGATTATGCTAGAACTGTAGGAAACACTAATTAGGCCACACAGTTCTGGTCACATTACAGAAAAGATGTGATTGCACTCGAGAGGGTACAGAGGAGATTTACAAGGATGTTGCCAGGTCTGGAGACTTTTAGCTATGAGTAAAGATTGGATAGGCTGGGGTTGTTTTCTTTGGAACAGAGGAGGCTGAGGGGTGACTTAATTGAGGTGTATAAAATTATGAGGGGCCTAGATAGAGTGGACAGGAAGGACCTATTTCCCTTAGCAGAGAGGTCAATAACCAGACGGCATAGATTTAAAATAATTGGTAGAAGGATTATAGGAGAGCCGAGGAAAAATATTTTCACTCAGGAGGGCAGTAGGGGTCTGGAACTCACTACCTGAAAGGGTGGTAGAGGCAGAAACTCTCACCATATTTAAAAAGTACTTAGATATGCACTTGAAGTGCCATAACCTACAAGGCTACAGACCAAGTGCTGGAAAGTGGGATCAGCTCTTCTGGGTAGATCTTTTTCGACCGGCAGACACGCTGGGCCGAATGGCCTTCTTCTACACCGTAAACTTTTCTATGTTTCTATGAAATTCAAATGTAGTAAACAATGAGGAGGATAGTAACAGACTGGTAAAATGGGCAGACACACAGCAGATGAAATTTAAGGCAGAGAAATGTGAAGTGAATCATTTTGGTAGGAAGAATGAGAGGCAATATAAATTAAATGGTACAATTTTAAAGGGGGTGCAGGAACAGAGAGACCTGGGGGTGTACGTACACAAGTCTTTGAAGGTGGCAGGACAGGTTGAGAAGGCGGTTAAAATGGCACACAGGATCCTGGGCTTTATAAATAGAAGCATAGAGTACAAGAGCAAGGAAGTTATGCTAAACCTTTATAAAACATTGGTTCGGCCTCAGCTGGAGTATTGTAGCCAATTATGGGCACCACACTTTAGGAAGAATGTCAAGGCCTTAGAGAAAGTGCAGAGGAGATTTACTAGAATGGTACCAGTGATGAAAGATTTCAGTTACGTGGAGAGACTAGAGAAACTGGGGTTATTCTCCTTACAGCAGAGAAGGTTAACGGGAGATTTGATAGAGGTGTTCAAAATCATGAAGGGTTTTGAGAGAGTAAATAAGGAGAAACTGTTTCCAGTGGCAGAAGGGTTGGTAACCAGAGGACACAGATTTAACTGGTAAAAGAACCAGAAGCGATAGGAGGAAAAAAAATTGACGCAACGAGTTATGATTATCTGCCTGAAAGGGTGGTGGAAGCAGATTCAATAATAACTTTCAAAAGGGAGTTGCATAAATACTTGAAGAGGAAAAATTTGCAAGGTTATGGGGAAAGAGCAGGGGAGTGGGACTAATTGGATAGCTCTTTCAAAGAGCCGGCACAGGCACGATGGGCCAAATGGTCTCCTTCTGTGCTGTATCATTCTATGACGTAGGAGTAATAGAACCTGCTCAACTTCTATTGTGGAATCATCTCATAACCTAGGAGCTTTAAAAAAAACCTCATGGTAATATGTTGCATTCCTAATACAATTAATGGTTTAAGCCCCTTTTTTTGGGAGGGCAGGGAAGGTGGAAAGTGAGGAAGGAGAGAAACGAAGGTCATAGGACATATCTTCTATAAATACTTTGATGTTGTTCAAACTGTACCCATTTAGTCTGCAGGTCCTTAGGGTATTTAGTTTCGATGAGACAATGGAAATTGGTGCCATCTTCTTCAGACTCTGAATTTGACAAGAAAAGGTCCTATAGTTAAGAGTCAGCCATAGCTCAGTGGTAACACTCTTACCTCTGAGTCAGAAGCACTCCAGGATTTCAGCACCTAAATATAGACTGAAACTTCAATGCCATATTTAGGGACGATGTGGAGATGCCGGTGATGGACTGGGGTTGACAATTGTAAACAATTTTACAACACCAAGTTATAGTCCAGCAATTTTATTTTAAATTCACAAGCTTTCGGAGGCTTCCCCCTTCCTCAGGTGAACGATGTGAAATGAAGTCCTCGAAATGAAATCGCATTTATAATTCACAGAACAATGCTTGGTGAGTACAGACAGTTTTTTCAACTGCCCGTTGCCAAGGCAATCAGTGTGCAGACAGACAGGTGTTACCTGCCAGGTCTCACAGAATATACAAATCACCAAAAAAAAAAACAAAAAACCAACAAACAAAAAAAAACAGAGATAGAGAGGTAGAAACATAGAAAAGACAGCAACTGACCCGTTATATTAAAAACAGATAACATTTGTTCGCTGGTGGGGTAACGTGTAGCGTGACATGAACCCAAGATCCCGGTTGAGGCCGTCCTCATGGGTGCGGAACTTGGCTATCAATTTCTGCTCGACGATTTTGCGTTGTCGTGTGTCTCGAAGGCCGCCTTGGAGAACGCTTACCCGAAGGTCGGTGGATGAATGTCCATGACTGCTGAAGTGTTCCCCGACTGGGAGGGAACCCTCCTGTTTGGCGATTGTTGCGCGGTGTCCGTTCATCCGTTGTCGCAGCGTCTGCATGGTCTCGCCAATGTACCATGCTCTGGGGCATCCTTTCCTGCAACGTATGAGGTAGACAACGTTGGCCGAGTCACAGGAGTATGAACCATGCACCTGGTGGGTGGTGTCCTCTCGTGTGATGGTGGTATCTGTGTCGATGATCTGGCATGTCTTGCAGAGGTTACCGTGGCAGGGTTGTGTGGTGTCGTGGACGCTGTTCTCTTGAAAGCTAGGTAATTTGCTGCGAACGATGGTCTGTTTGAGGTTGGGTGGCTGTTTAAAGGCGAGTAGTGGAGGTGTGGGGATGGCCATAGCGAGGTGTTTGTCCTCATTGATGACATGTTGAAGGCTGCGGAGAACATGGCGTAGTTTCTCCGCTCCGGGGAAGTACTGGACGACAAAGGGTACTCTGTTGGTTGCATCCCGTGTTAGTCTCCTGAGGAGGTCTATGCGATTTTTTGCTGTGGCCCGTCGGAACTGTCGATCGATGAGTCGAGCGTCATATCCCGTTCTTACTAGGGCGTCTTTCAGCGTCTGTAGGTGTCCATCGCGTTCCTCCTCGTCTGAGCAGACCCTGTGTATTCGCAGGGCCTGTCCATAGGGGATGGCCTCTTTGACGTGGTTAGGGTGGAAGCTGGAAAAGTGGAGCATCGTGAGGTTGTCCGTGGGCTTGCGGTAGAGTGAGGTGCTGAGGTGCCCGTCTTTGATGGAGATTCGTGTGTCCAAGAAAGAAACTGATTCTGAGGAGTAGTCCATGGTGAGCTTGATGGTGGGATGGAACTTGTTGATGTTATCGTGTAGTCTCTTTAGTGATTCCTTGCCGTGGGTCCATAGAAAGAAAATATCGTCGATGTATCTGGTGTATAGTGTTGGTTGGAGGTCTTGTGCAGTGAAGAAGTCCTGCTCGAACTTGTGCATGAAAATGTTGGCGTATTGGGGTGCGAATTTGGTCCCCATGGCTGTTCCGTGTGTTTGGGTAAAGAACTGGTTATATACCGCCAAACAGACGAGGCAACGGAACTACGCTGCCTACATGAAAACCAAGAGCAGGAAGCTTGAGAAACTCGGCATCACCACCAGCATCGACCAAGCTTCCCCCGGTACCACGGTTGCAACCACAGGGAAGTCTATTGTCAATTTGTCCGACCACACCCTTCAACCAGACGAAATCGAAGTTCTCAGCCGAGGGCTCAATTTCTGCCCCACTACCAAAATGGACCCCACTAGTCTCGCGGCGGACACAGAGGAATTCATCAGGAGAATGAGGCTCCGGGAATTCTACCACAAACCCCAAGATTTCAGCAGCGAACCCAATGAGACAATCAACGATCCGGAACAGCAGACAGAGGGATCCGCGGTACAGCAACCGAAGAGGAAAGAGTCAAACTGGACTCCTCCGGAGGGTCGCTGCCCTCAGCTTGACATGTATGCTCAAGCTATCAGGAAATGCGTCAATGCCAGATTCATCAGCCGCACTCAGAAGACAGTCCAGAATGTCACCCGAGCACAACGCAACGCCATCAACGCTCTCAAGACCAACCGCAACATCGTCATCAAACCAGCGGACAAAGGAGGAGCCATTGTCATACAGAACAGAACGGACTATTGCAAAGAAGCATACCGACAACTGGACAACCAGGAACACTACAGACGGTTACCCGCAGACCCGACCAAAGAACACACCCACCAGCTCAACAAACTGATCAAGACCTTCGATCCAGACCTTCAAAACATCCTACGCACTCTCATCCCACGTACTCCCCGCGTGGGAGACTTCTACTGCCTCCCAAAGATACACAAAGCCAACACACCCGGACGTCCTATCGTATCAGGCAACGGAACCCTGTGTGAGAACCTCTCTGGATACATCGAGGGCATCCTGAAACCCATCGTACAGGGAACCCCCAGCTTCTGTCGCGACACTACAGACTTCCTACAAAAACTCAGTACCCACGGACCAGTTGAACCAGGAACACTTCTCACCACGATGGACGTCTCGGCACTCTACACCAGTATCCCCCACGATGACGGCATCGCTGCGACAGCATCAATACTCAACACCAACAACAGCCAATCTCCAGACGCCATCCTACAACTCATCCGTTTCATCCTGGATCACAATGTCTTCACCTTCGATAACCAGTTCTTTACCCAAACACACGGAACAGCCATGGGGACCAAATTCGCACCCCAATACGCCAACATTTTCATGCACAAGTTCGAGCAGGACTTCTTCACTGCACAAGACCTCCAACCAACACTATACACCAGATACATCGACGATATTTTCTTTCTATGGACCCACGGCAAGGAATCACTAAAGAGACTACACGATAACATCAACAAGTTCCATCCCACCATCAAGCTCACCATGGACTACTCCTCAGAATCAGTTTCTTTCTTGGACACACGAATCTCCATCAAAGACGGGCACCTCAGCACCTCACTCTACCGCAAGCCCACGGACAACCTCACGATGCTCCACTTTTCCAGCTTCCACCCTAACCACGTCAAAGAGGCCATCCCCTATGGACAGGCCCTGCGAATACACAGGGTCTGCTCAGACGAGGAGGAACGCGATGGACACCTACAGACGCTGAAAGACGCCCTAGTAAGAACGGGATATGACGCTCGACTCATCGATCGACAGTTCCGACGGGCCACAGCAAAAAATCGCATAGACCTCCTCAGGAGACTAACACGGGATGCAACCAACAGAGTACCCTTTGTCGTCCAGTACTTCCCCGGAGCGGAGAAACTACGCCATGTTCTCCGCAGCCTTCAACATGTCATCAATGAGGACAAACACCTCGCTATGGCCATCCCCACACCTCCACTACTCGCCTTTAAACAGCCACCCAACCTCAAACAGACCATCGTTCGCAGCAAATTACCTAGCTTTCAAGAGAACAGCGTCCACGACACCACACAACCCTGCCACGGTAACCTCTGCAAGACATGCCAGATCATCGACACAGATACCACCATCACACGAGAGGACACCACCCACCAGGTGCATGGTTCATACTCCTGTGACTCGGCCAACGTTGTCTACCTCATACGTTGCAGGAAAGGATGCCCCAGAGCATGGTACATTGGCAAGACCATGCAGACGCTGCGACAACGGATGAACGGACACCGCGCAACAATCGCCAAACAGGAGGGTTCCCTCCCAGTCGGGGAACACTTCAGCAGTCATGGACATTCATCCACCGACCTTCGGGTAAGCGTTCTCCAAGGCGGCCTTCGAGACACACGACAACGCAAAATCGTCGAGCAGAAATTGATAGCCAAGTTCCGCACCCATGAGGACGGCCTCAACCGGGATCTTGGGTTCATGTCACGCTACACGTTACCCCACCAGCGAACAAATGTTATCTGTTTTTAATATAACGGGTCAGTTGCTGTCTTTTCTATGTTTCTACCTCTCTATCTCTGTTTTTTTTTGTTTGTTGGTTTTTTGTTTTTTTTTTTGGTGATTTGTATATTCTGTGAGACCTGGCAGGTAACACCTGTCTGTCTGCACACTGATTGCCTTGGCAACGGGCAGTTGAAAAAACTGTCTGTACTCACCAAGCATTGTTCTGTGAATTATAAATGCGATTTCATTTCGAGGACTTCATTTCACATCGTTCACCTGAGGAAGGGGGAAGCCTCCGAAAGCTTGTGAATTTAAAATAAAATTGCTGGACTATAACTTGGTGTTGTAAAATTGTTTACAATATTTAGGGACTACTGCATTGTCAAAGTTGAATTGCCTTTTGGATGAGACATTAAACCAAGATCCTGTCTGCCTGTTCAAGCGAACATAAAAGATTCCATGGCATTGTTCGCAGATGATCAAGGAGTTCTCCCAGTGTCCTGGCCAACATTTATCCCTCAACCAACACCACAAACACAGCTAACCTGGTTATTTACCTTGTTACCTGTTTGAGAGCCCTCGCTGTGTGCAAATTGGTGCCATGTTTTCCTAAAAAGTGCCAATGACTACACTTCAAAAGTAATTCACTGGCTATGAATCACTTTGGAATTTCTTGTACCTTTTTAATGCCTTGCAAGGCATAAGTTCTTTCTATTTGTTCCTAAAAGAAATGTATTTGCATTAATGATCTTGAAACCTGCAGCTGTCCTTGGACAAAGACACAAGGGCAGGAATAAGCTTTCAGCTTGGTTCTCCTTGAATTTGGTGGATGTCTTTGATCTTATCGAAGAGGTGCTCGGCAGCAAAAGTAAGGACCAACACCAAGTTTTGCACATGAACTAGCACTCCATTAACTGAACACATGCGCAATGAAGTAGTGAGTCTGCTTCCCAACATTACAGTCATTAGATCTGCACTTGGTCTCCAACTGAAGCCACAGTCTTACCAAATATTGTACTGAGGGAAATGCCACATCATTGGTACAGAATGGTTTGTAACTAACTTTTGTTACAAGGTTCATCCAGAAAATGTGTTAAATATGGTTGCATCATGCTATGGAGCTAAGGCCTTCATCCATAGCATTCAGCCGTGTGAAAATGATCAGGGATACCAATTTTTATTTGTTCAATTTAGTGCGGTACACATTTATTCCCCATCTCTCGGTGCCCTGAAAAGTTGATGGGCCTCATTCTTGAACCATTGCAGGCATTGTGGTGATGGTGCTCCTATATGGCTTTAGGTAGGGAATTCCAGAGTTTTGACCCAGTGAGGATTCAAGAATGGCAATATATATAAAATATGTGACTTTGGAGGGGGATCGTGTTCCCAAATTGGTACAGTAAGATTCTTGACTTTGGATGGCAAAAGAGAAACAGACTTGGCCAAGAGCTAGTGAACTGTATTTAGCTGTTTTATGCTTATAAGTAACTGAAGGTTATTAACTATAAAACTCAGTCAAATTTGTATAATGAATTAGGGATGGATGAGGTAGCAGTCATGTGAAATTCTGTTGTAGCAAGACACACAAAAGGCTTTTTGTCTGTATGATCTTAAGCATATGGGTGGGCAGCACAGCACAATAGAGAACCAAAGTCCAGTTCCAGCCACTGCAGGGAGAGGGGTTTGACCTAATACCACCAGGTTCTTGCTGGTATCTGCACTGTTGACTTCTAATCAGTGCTTTCTTGTATGTGGGAGACAAGGGTTGCAAGAGCTTTGTAAGGGTTTATGCTTTGAGTCAATAGGCTATTAACTAAAGCTGGAAGTCTCCTGTTCAAGGATATGTGTGCACTGTTGCTGCGCATAGCATGGGCCCTTTCTTTTAAAAAAAAGGACAAATAGAGAAAAAAAAAATCACACAAAGCAGAATGTTGAGGATACACCAAGTCCCAGAAAGATCAAAGTCACCACTCCTCCACACCAAGGCCAGCATTCATCCTTACCCCAACATCAGTGCCACTACACTTCTAGATCAGATCACTGTCTTGGGAAGGATTGGTATATTCCTGGTGTTAAGGCTCAAATATCAAGGACAAATAACCACAGAAGGAGAGAAGCATTTTAATTACTAGCTGTAGTTACTGCAGCTTGAGTCATCTCTTTCTGAATGGTTACTCTGACCAAAAAACAGCCTTCTGCATTTACTAGAAGCTTAAAACTCAGAATATGTTGCATACCTAGGATACAAAGGATTCCTTTGCATACAAAGTAAACAGCCCTGTTTTTTCTGCTAGATTTCATCAAACTTAATGGTAGGCAAATGAAATTTTCATACCATGCCATTGCAATTTCAAGAAATGTCAACCAGTGCAACTATAGACTTTGTCCTTTCGAATGTGTGTCTGGAAAGAGCATTTTGAGCTATATAACATTAGGGTGGAGTGTTAATAATTAGAAGAGATAGTGGTGGTGGGAACAATTTGAAGCAATTAATTGAGTATCTCAAAAGAAGCACACTGACGTATTAAAATATACCGACTTAGGTGCATTTTCCCTGTAGCATAATGGTACCAATATGCTAAATAAGTTTTGTAATACCACCGTCTTACACTATTTGGGAGGGGAAAAACACACTGATCTTCCAGTCTGACTGCCACCAGCAGGAGAAGGTGCTCAATAGGTTACTGAAAGCAAGAGCCTCAAATTTCCAATCTGAGATCTTAAAAGGGCAGGCATTCCATGCCTAGCCATAATAAGTTAAGCAGCCTTATTCACAATACCAAAAAAAAAGTATAATTTTTTAATAAAAATAAAGTCCTTTGTGATGACCTCTGATGATTTAGTGGATAAATGGCCTGATCCTTATTGACAAGAACCCAGGTCTGTGCTGAATTATCACTCAAGCGGCAGTGAGAAGCATTACAGTGGGCCTTAGCACACCTAGGCTGAAAAGGATCATCCAGGGTTTCCATTCCCAATTTCTATCTACTAATCCCTCCTTTAGTGCATATATGAAGGCTAGGTGAGAACAAAGTCCAGTTCAATTGTTGATGGCTTCCCAGGACTGAACAGCCTACAAATAATCACTGTGCAGGCTCACAGATGACATGCCGAAGCACTGTTCCCACCTACGTAAGTATAACCCAGAAAGTCACTGCCTTCAGGGCTATTCACTGGTGCTAGCAGGTACTGAGAGAGAAAAGCATCCACTATGAACATTTTTAACATTGGAACATAAGAAATAGGAGCAGGAACAGGCCATACAGCCCCTCGAGCCTGCTCCGCCATTCAATAAGACCATGGCTGATCTCTGACCTCAACTATAATTTCCCACCTGATCCCCAAATCCCTTGATTCCCCTAGAATCCAAAAATCTACCCATCTCAGCCTTGAATATATTCAATGACTCAGCATCCACAGCCCTCTAGGGTAGAGAATTTCAAAGATTCACAACCCTCTGCGTGAAGAAATTCATCCTCATCTCAGTCTTGACTGGCTGCCCTCTTATCATGCGACTATGCCCCCTAGTTCTAGATTCTCTAGCCAAGGGAAACAATCTCTTAGCATCTACCCTGTCAAGCCCCCTCATAATCTTATGTTTCAATGAGATCACCTCTCATTCTTCTAAACTCCTGAGAGTTTAGACTCATTCTACTCAACCTCTCTTCATAGGACAACCCTCTCATCTCAGGAATTAATCTAGTGAACCTTCGTTGCACCACCTCTAAGGCAAGTATATCCTTCCTTAGATAAGGAGACCAAAACTGTATGCAGTACTCCAGGTGAGGTCTCACTAAAGCCTTGTACAACTGTACTAAGATATGCTTACTCTTGTACTCCAACCCCTTGGAATAAAGGCCAACTACAGTAATCATGGGTGACTTTAATCTACATATAGACTGGTCAAACCAAATTAGCAATAATACTGTGGAGGATGAATTCCTGGAGTGTGTACGAGATGGTTTTTTAGACTAGTACGTTGAGGAGCCAACCAGGGAACAGGCTACCCTAGATTGGGAATTGTGCAATGAGAAGGGGTTAATTAATAATCTTGCTGTGCGGGGTCCTTTAGGGAAGAGCGACCATAACAGGGTAGAATTCTTCATTAAGATGGAAAGTGAAGTAGACCAATCCGAAACTAGGGTCAGAGATCTAAACAAAGGAAACTACAAAGGTATGAGGAGTGAGTTGGCTATGATAGATTGGGAAGCTTCATCAAAAGGCATGAGGGTGGATAGGCAATGGCTAACGTTTAAGGAACGAATGCATGAATTGCAACAATTATACATTCCTTTCTGGCGCAAAAACACAAAAGGAAAAGCGGCCCAACCATGGGCTAACAAAAGAAATTAAGGATAGTATTAGATCCAAAGAGGAGTCATATAAAAGTTGCCAGAAAAAATAGCAAGCCTGAGGATTGGGAGCAGTTTGGAATTTAGCAAAAAAGGACCAAGAGATTGATTAAGAGGGAAAAATAGAGTATGAGAGCAAACTTGCAAGAAACATAAAAGTGGACTGTAAAAGCTTCTACAAGTATGTAAAAAGAAAAAGATTAGTGAAGATAAATGTAGGTCACTTACAGTCAGAAACGGGAGAATTTATAATGGAGGAGGACAAGGAAATGGCAGAGCAATTAAACAAATACTTTGGTTCTGTCTTCACGGAAGAGGACACAAATAACTTCCCAGAAATGCTAGGGAACCAAGGGACTAGGATGAGAAGGAGGAATTAAAGGAAATTAGTATTAGTAAAAAAAGTGCCGGAGAAATTAATGGGACTGAAAGCCGATAAATCCCCAGGGCCTGATAATCTGCATCCCAATCCTGCAGATTGGAGGGTGGTAAATGTAACCCCACTATTTAAAAAAGGAGGAAGAGAGAAAACAGGGAACTACAGACTGGTTAGCCTAACATCAGTAGCAGGGAAAATGCTAGAGTCTATTATAAAGGATGTGATAACAGGACACTTGGAAAATATCAACGGGATTAGACAAAGTCAACATGGATTTATGAAAGGGAAATCACGTTTGACAAACCTACTGGAGTTTTTTTTTTGAGGATATAACTGGTAGAATAGATAAGGGAGAACCAGTGGATGTGGTGTACTCGGATTTTCAGAAGGCCTTTGATAAAGTCCCACATAAGAGATTAGTGTGCAAAATTAAAGCACATGGGATTGGTGGTAATATACTGGCATGGAATGAAAATTGGTTAACAAACAGGAAACAGAGTAGGAAAAAAAATGGTTCTTTTTCGGGATGGCAGGCAGTGACTAGTGGGGTACCGCATGGATCGGTGCTTGGGCCCCAGTTATTCACAATATATAACAATGATTTGGATCATTGTAATAATTTGGATCATTGTAATAATTTGGATCAAAGTAATAATTCCAAGTTTGCTGACAACACAAAACTAGGTGGGATCATGAGTTGTGAGAAGGATGCAAAGAGGCTTCAAGGCGATTTAGACAAGTTGAGTGAGTGGGCAAATACATGACAGATGCAGTATAATATGGATAAATGTGAAGTTATCCACTTCGGAAGGAAAAACAGAAAGGCAGCGTATTATTTAAATGGTGATAGATTGGGAAATGTTGATATACAAAAGGACCTAGGTGTCCTTGTACACCAGTCACTGAAAGCAAACATGCAGGTGTAGCAAGCAGTTAGAAAGGCAAATGGTATGTTGGCCTTCATTGCAAGAAGATTTGAGTACAGGGGCAAGGATGTCTTATTGCAGTTATACAGAGCCATGGTGAGACCACACCTGGAGTATTGTGTGCAGTTTTGGTCTCCTTACCTAAGAAAGGATATACTTGCCATAGAGGGAGTGCAGCGAAGGTTCACCGGACCGATTCCTGGGATGGCAGTTCTGTCGTATGAGGAGAAATTGGGTCAACTCAGCCTATAGTCACTCGAGTTTAGAAGGATGAGAGGGGATCTCATTGAAACAGATAAAATTCTGACAGGACTAGACAGACTGGATGCAGGGAGGATGTTTCCCCTGGCTGGGGGGTCCAGAACGAGGGGTCACAGTCTCAGGATATGGGGTAGGTCATTTAGGACTGAGATGAGAAGAAATTTCTTCACTCAGAGGGTGGTGAACCTGTGGAATTCTCTACCACAGGACGCTGTGGAGGCCAAGTCACTGAATATATCTGAGAAGGAGATCGATAGATTTCTAGACACAAAAGGCATCAAGGGGTATGGGGAGAGAGCGGGAATACGGTATTGAGATAGAGGATCAGCCATGATCATATTGAATGACAGAGCAGGCTCGAAAGGCCGAATGGCCTATTCCTGCTCCTATTTTCTATGTTTCTATGTAACATGCCATTTGCTTTCCTAATTGCCTGCTGTACCTGCATACTAACTTTGTGTTTCTTGTACAAGGACATCCAAGTCTTGTTGAACACTAACATTTAATAGTTTCTCACCATTTAAAAAATATTTTGTTTTTCTATTCTTTCTACCAAAGTGAATAACCTCACATTTCCCCACATTATACTCCATCTGCCACCTTCGTGCCCACTCACTTAATCTGTCTCCATCCCTTTGCAGACTCTATGTCCACCTCACAGCTTATTTTCCCTCCTAGCTTTGTATCGTCAGCAAACTTGGATATATTACACTCGGTCCCTTCATCTAAGTCATTAATATAGATTGTAAATAGCTGAGGCCCAAGCACCAATCCTTGTGGCACCCCACTAGTTACAGCCTGCCAACCTGAGAATGACCAGTTTATCCATACTCTCTTTTCTGTCCTTTAACCAATCCTCTATCCATGCTAATATATAACCCCCAACCCCATGAGCCCTTACCTTATGTAACAACCTTTTATGTGGCATTTTATTGAATACCTTTTGAAAATCCAAATATACTACATCCACTGGTCCCCCTTTATTTACCCTGCTAGTTACATTCTCAAAAAATTCTAATAGATTTGTCAAATACGATTTCCCTTTCATAAAACCATGTTGACTCTGCCTAATCCTATCATGATTTTCGAAATGCCATTACCACTTCCTTAATAATGGATTCCAGCATTTTCCAGACAGACTGATGTCAGGCTAACTGGCCTGTAGTTCCCTGTTTTCTCCCTCCCTCCCTCCTTTCTTGAATAGCGGGGTAACATTTGCTACCTTCCAGTCCACAGGGACCGTTTCAAAATCTAGAGAATTTTGGAAGATCATAACCAAGGGATTTGTTGGCTTTTAGTCCCATTAGTTTGTCCAATACTTTTTCTTCTAGTAATATTATTTGTTTTAAGTTCGTCACTCTCATTTACCCCTTGGTTCCCCACTATTTTTGGTATGCTGTTTGTCTCTTCTACTGTGAAGACAGATATAAAATATTTGTTTAACGCATCTGCCATTTCCTTATTCCCCATTATAATTTCTCCTGTCTCAGCCTCGAAGAGACCAACGTTTACTTTTGCTACTCTCTTCCTTTTTACACACTTGTACAAGCTCTTAATCAGTTTTTATATTTCTTGCTAGTTTACTTTCATATTCTATTTTCTCCCTTTTTATCAATTTTTTGGTCGTCCTTTGTTGGTTTCTAAAACTCTCCCAATCCCCAGGCTTATCACTCTTCTTGGCAACATTATAGGCCTCTTCTTTCAATCTAATACTCTCCTTAACTTCTTTAGTTAGCCATGGGTGGATCACCTTTCCCGTGGAGTTTTTATTTCTCAATGGAATGTATACTTGTTGAGAATATTGAAATATTTCTTTAAATGTTTGTCATTGCTTTTCAACTGTCAAACCCTTTCATTTAATTTCCCAATCTACCCTTGACAACTCACCTCTCATACCTATGTAATTGCCTTTATTTACATTTAAGACTCTAGTTTCTTACTTAAGTATGTTAAATTTCACATTGTGTTTGACAGTATCATATTATGATCACTCTTCCCCAGAGTTTCTTTTACTGTGAGATTACTAATTAACCCTCTCTCATTACATAATACAAACTTTCTGGACTAAATGATAAATGAAACAATGCTGGGAGCCCAATACTGAAAGAGGGATGCGCATATCAATCTTAAGCTACTGGACCCAATTCCACTGGAAATCTGGAATTCTCTCCCCCAAAAGGCTGTGGATGTTGGGTCAATTGAAATTTTCAAGACTGAGATTCACAGATTTTTATTGGGCCAGAGTATCAAGGGATATGGATCAGTCCGGTAAATGGAATTGAGGTACAGATCAGCCATGATCTAATTGAACGGGGTGGGGGGGGGGGGGGGGGGGGGGGCGGGAAAGAGAACAAGCTCGTGGGACTGAATGGCCTACTCCTGTTCCTACATTCCGATGACCCTATAGCCTCCTTTAAGATATAATTTATTCTTGGCTGTACTAATTATATCCAAGAGTTTTTGCCACCTCAAGATTTGGAGTCCTGGTTTTAAGATCAGAATCTTAGACTCTCCAGGAACTAAATCCTTAAACAAATTACTGGTCAAAATAAACACTGGTTCAGTAGGCTGACAAATTAGCGAAGGACTGGGGACTGAGAAGTTCAACTGTCCCAGATTGCCATTATTCCAATGCCAACTTGCACTTACTCCACTGGGAGCACACAAGCAGGAACCACCGTGTTTTTGTAAACTGCCTGCTTGTGTGAAAATATTGTGAGTTTTAGTTCCTCATCTGTTTTTATTTGAAATGTGGACAAGTGCCTTATCAACTTACGGTCCTCTTAAAATAATTAACAATGACTCTCATACATTTTGCCCTCCAATGTGCTCCCATCCTCCTTTCCATGACCCATTGTCAGGTACAGGTCCAACAGCAGTAGTCCCCCTCCTCTAACTCACTCAACTCTTCGGTGTTCAAATTTCACTGCGGTTAGCACATTTGGACACAGTTCTTTCCTCTGCTATTTCAACGGAGGCATTAACTAGAATTCTTGCCACTTTAAAAACAACCAATTGTAGGTGTTTAAGAACAGTAAGATATTTTATCAGAGTGTGATTTACAGAGCCACTCTGGCCACTTTTCATACCTTCCATGACCACTTCGAAAAATTCAGATTTTTAAAAAATTTCAAAATATACCTTATTTCATAAAATTTAAGGATACACACAGTTCCATGTAAATATCACAATTCCAAAGCAATACAATTCAAAATACAATACAATCCCAATATTGTAATTCAAACAGTACATATGTTACAACACATGGTGAACAATACAAGGTGGGATGACATTACCTGGCGGCCTTTCCCCATAGAGCCTTTGCGTAGGCCGCAACTCGGTTCAGTGCATCCCCCAGCAGGTACTCCGGGAACATGCAGCGTGCCAGTCGGCAACACTGGTTGTGGACAGCTCCTTCAGCTACAAGACCAGCAGGTTTCGGGCGGACCAAAGGGCCACCTTCACCAAGTTGGTATCTGTCTCATTGAGCATCCTGGGGAACAGACCGTAGAGCAGAGTCCTGTGTTACCAAACTGTTGGAGATGAACCGGGACAGATATCAACGCATCTCACTCTGCAACTTCTGAGCGAAGGGGCAGTCCATCAGGAGATGGATGGTCTTCTCCCCGCTGCAGTCTCAAGGGCAGCTCACGATGGCGCCGAGATGCTGTGTTTGTACGAAAGACCGCACTGGGAGGGCCCTTCTCACCACCATCCAAGCAACATCCTGGTGCCTGTTGGTCAGTTCTGGTGATGAGACATCTGCCAAATGGCTTCGACAGTCTGGTCGGGGAGCTGTCCGATCAGATCCACCCTCTCCTTTCCCTGCAGGACCCCCAGGATGTTCCGTGCCAACCACTGTCTGACGGCCTTGTGGTCAAAAGGGTTCCTCCTCAGGAACTTCTCTACCTGGGACAGGTGAGGGGGTACGGTCCAGCTGGATGAGACATTCTGCATCTGCTCGGCCAGCGTAGCCAGACCCAACCTTCTGTGTGGTGAACAGGTGGAAATTCAGCACACAGACACTTGATACTGCCTACAGGGGCTTTACACACACAAAGGCAGCCATCAGGATCAGGGCGGCATTGGGGACGCCCTTCCCCCCTTTGTCTGGGGCTTGTACATGGTGTCCCTGTGGACGCAGTCCATCTTGGACCTCCAAAGTAGAAGATGGCTCGGGTGACTGTGGCGGCGGAATGGCGGGGAACGGGCCAGACCTGGGCCATGCAGAGCAACGCCGTGAGCACCTCACACCTTATCACATCACCACGTTCCTGTTGGCCATGGAGAGAGAGCGCCCCGCTGCCCCCACTTCCAAGCTTCTGTTTGGCTTTGGCGATCAGCTCCTCCTAGTTCTTTGAGCAGGCCTGGGGCCCCCCGAACCAGATCCCCAGTACCTATAGGCAGTTAGACCTGATGGTGAAGGGGACAAAGAATCGGGTCTCAGACTTGCCAAAGAACATGCTTACTGCGGTTCACTCTGGCCCCCGAGGCCGGCTTGAACTGGTCGCAGAATCCCATCAGTCTGTGGACCGACCGCTAATCGGAGCAAAAGACCGTTACGTCGTCCTTATACAGGGAAGCCTTAACCGGAGAGCCTCCGCTGCCGGGGATCATCACCCCCAATACTTGAGTCCTTCCTGATGTATCGATCCATTTGCTGCATCCAACACGAGCAAAACCACAGAGAGGACAGCCCTGCCTGACTCCAGAGCTGATCGGAAAGCTCTTCAACTCCCACTGCTGATTAGCACCGTGCTACGGATGTCCGCGTAGAGCAGTCGGATCCAATCGTAGATTCCCTCTCCAAACCCCATACTGCAGAGCACATCCATCATGTACGTGTGGGATGTTCTGTCGAAGGCCTTCTGCTGGTCCAAGCTGATGAGACAGATGTTCACCACCCCCTGTCCTGCACGTAAGCAACTGTATCTCTGATAGCCTTGTGCTACTCAGGGATCTTCTTGCTGGATATAGTACAGGTCCGATCGGGGTGGATCACCAGCTCCAGAGCAGACTTGAGCCTGTTGACAATGACCTTAGACAGAATCTGGTAGTCGACATTTAGCAAGGAAATGCGTTGCCAATTTCTGATTTCTTCCCCTAAGACTTCAGTGATAGAGGTCAGGAAGGACTGGGAGGCCGTGCTGTCTGGAGGCTTCGCCCGGCATAAAAGGACTTGCTGATCCTAAGTATGTCGGCCTGCAAAGTCATCATCGAGCTGTCTTCCTCCTTCAGGCTGCTGATCACAGAGGTCTCTCTGGGCAGCTTCTGGAAGAAGCAACGCAAGCACTTCTCATCCTGCTCCACGGAGCGGACTCTGGATCGGAAAATGATCTTTGAGGCCTCAGAGGTGAAGAGCTTGCAAAGGCTTGCTGGCCCCTCATCAACATCGACCCCCATCGACTGCAGCTGGAACAGATCCTGCATACTTTTCTGGAGCTGGGACAATTCTCTCTCTCTCGCCTTGTGAACTCCTTTGAGGATGAAGAACCTCTTGATGTTGGCCTTGATCGCTTTGTGCACCGTGGAGTCGAAGAGGGGTTTCATGGTCCTCCAACCTGTGTAATCCCTCCTTAGCTCCTAGACGTTCTCCGGAGTCAGCAATCTCGCGTTCAGCTTCCATATGCCCCTGCCCATCTTCTGGTCCTCCTGCGGTTGACAATCAGCCAGTCAGAGGGAGTGGTCAGAGAAAAATACCGGCTGGACGTCGGTGGATCTGGGCTTCAGCATTGAGGACACAAATAGGAAGTCTATCCTGGAACAAACGGACCCGTCTGGTCTGGACCAAGTGTATCTCCACCTGCAGGATTGCTGAAGATGTCACGAAGCTTTGCGTCTTTCACCGCTTCAATCAGGAGTTTGGATGTGGTGTCCAGTATTCAGTCAGCCCTGCTGGATCGTCCAGCCGCATCAATGATGCAGTTGAAGTCTCCGGTGAGAACAACCGGCCTGGAGGTTGCCAGCAGCATCAGGAGATGCTGGAAGACCTCCAGCCGCTCGCTTGAGGGTCAGGTCATACATATTGATCAGTCAGAGCGGGGTGTTCTTATACAGAACGTCTGCTACAAGCAGGCAACCCCCACCACCTCCTTAACCTCGGTGATGGAGAATTGGCCTCCTTGCAGCTGAATTCCCAGGCACGAGGAACGACTATCGTTGCCTCCCGACCAGATCGACTGCCCTGGGTCCACATTCGTGACTACTGCCGGTAGTTTCTGAGGTGTGGGATTCCGCATTTCTGCGAGAACAGTTACATTAATCCGGGTTCTACGTTACCCTTCATTTCCATCCCTTGGTCCAGATTCTGCATTTGCGTGGTGTGCGCGAACTGCTGGACAGTCCTTGGGCTGAGGTACAAGATCTGCTCTCTCTTGGGGGAGTGTCCATGCTCGAGGGGAAGGTCATTGGCAGGGTCGCGTGGGGTGATTTGCCCGTGAGATACATGACCAGGTCCGGCACTTCAGCCTTCGCTCATTGTTCGCTCTCTGCAACCATCGTGCTGCTCCCGGTTGCCCGGAGTCGGGGGACCTCGCTCTCCGCGTCGCTTCTCTGTGAGCCAGAGTTGGGATGCGCTGGGCACGTCGCTGCTCCCGGTGACCCGGAGCTGCGTGTTACTGCTCCCGCGTTCCTGGAGCTGAAGCACGCTGTGTGTCCCCCTGGTCAAGGTCATGTTTTGCCACTTCCTTTGAGAATAGCTGGGTCTCTCCCCTTTTTCCTTATCGTCAGCCACGAAGTGGCCACTGTTGTCCACTGGAGACTTTAAGCACTTCTTGCTGCTATTCCCACCTTTGACGCAAGTTCCTCTGCTGCTACAGGACTGCATCTTTCACGTGCTCAGGGATAGTCTCGGGGTTTGGCTGGTTTCCTCGACACTCCCTTTCTGCCCTTTGTAAATTCAGATACCCTTTCTGCCCGACTTCCTTTCTGGTACACTCGGTTTGGATAGCCTTGATTAATTCATCACCATAAACATGATGTACTCTTTTATACAGAGGTAAGCCACAATTGTCAAACTCCACAGATGATCCCCGTGGATATTAAACACTCCTATACTCTATAAATTCAGACTCATATTTCAAGAATTGCAGCTTAATTTCCATCGTAAAGGACTGAGGAGGTCATGGATAAATGTACCATGTAATGTGATACTAAGGCATCTAGATGTTAGAGGTCCCTGCTTGATATGCGTATGTGTCAAGTTAACTGATCTCCCCCAGGAAAAGCAGGGCTGGTGGGGGCACTAATATTAACTTCAATGTCCTTGGACTGTGGGTGGGAGAAAAATTAACCAGATTTATCAATCCTAATCAGCTACCAAAATAACTCCCACTGGAAAATGTGTACACTGGTTAAGGATGGCATCTGGTCCAACTGTAACACCCCACTTGGAGGCAGCTGAGCAGGCAGAATTACACCCCAGGATAAGTCATTTAAGCCAGGTGAGAAATCTTATTGGGGGGGGGGGGGGGGGCTGGGGGGAGAAGCAGGGAGAAGAGAGAGAAGGAAAACCTACCTGTAAGGTAAATTCCTACATGAACTTAAAGAGCAACAACAATTGGGAAACAATTTAAAGAGATACTGGTAAATATTTAAGAAGTCTGATGCTATTATTTATGGTAATGTTGCCCTGTTTTTATCATCATGTTCTTTCAAGTTATCTTTTGCATTTTCTCCCTGTAACTACATTATGTTTGAATATTCAATAATTGATTTTTTTTGTTAAAGCTAAGGGAGTTTGACTTCTCTGTTGGGGCCTCATCCTTCTAAGTCTCCCTGTCGGTGCCTCCCAGCAGCTTCTTGTAAGGACGGTCGCTCTATTTGCTCATTCATTCATTATTTTTGCAGATCCACCTTTCTTTTTTCTCAGTTTGTCTGTTCTACCATCCAAGTTTGTGTTGGGTTTGTCTGTTCGTTATTTGGATATTTGTTTAAACAGTGGGCACAAATAACACTATGAGGGCTTGGAGGAATTATTGAGCCAAACAGTTCAATAGAATTGAAAAACAAGTTGCATTTATATAGTGCCTTTAACGTAGAAAACTATTCCAAGGCACTATACAGATAGGTGTAGTTAAAACAGATGCCAAGCCAAGGAGGAAGCAATTTCTAGACTAGGTTGAAGAGACAGGTTTTGAGGCAGCAATAGTGGATCAAAGGGAGAGGGGGTTGCACAGAAGACCAGAATTACAGGAATGGAGCATTCGGGAAGGGATATAAGGATGGTAGAGACTGCAGAGCTGGGGGCAAGGCCAGATGGATGAGGATGAGAAATTTGAATTGTGTTGAGAGGTGGGTAGTTGTGAGAATGGCAGAAGCCAGGCCAGATGGGTTCAAACAGGATTTGGGGAATGACAGACCCAGAGCTGGGAGGCATTGATATACTGGAGGACCTTGGCGAGGTGAGGGAGGATGGAGATGGGGTGGTAGTTGAAAAGAATAGATGGGTTGAGGGTAGGTTTTTGAGGAGGGGAGTGACAACTGTGGTTTTGATTAAGAGAGGGATGTGGCCTGAAAAGAAAACTAGCTAGCATTGAAGCCAAGAAAAGGCATCAAATAGTCAAGAGTTAGGTGGGGAGGGAAATCGAGAGAGCCGGAGATGGATCATGGTCAAGGTGAGCTTGGAGAGACCAGGCAAGGGAGAGACGAGTGACAAACACAAAACAACAGGGATCTTGAGCTAGAGTAAGTGGATTTTAGAGGAGGTTGGTGACTGCGGGCAGGAGGAAGAAGCTGCATGGGTGATTTTGATCTTGGAAATAAAGAAATCCATAAGCTCCTCACATTTGGTGTTTGAGATTAGTGTGGATAGACCAGGGGGCAGCAGATAGTAGGATTTAAGAAAGTGGTGGGCATGGAACAAAGCAGCCTAGAATTCTCCTTGCCCTCCAAGATGATACTGGAATAAGAGGCAGTTTTGGCTGAGGAGAACAAAGCACAGTAATGTTTGATGTGGGCAAGCCGGATCTGCAAAGTCACAAAAAGGCAAGTTGTACATAAGGTACATTCAAATTTGTGTCTTTCTGATTTAAGGGGCGAAGATAAAGTCTAAACCAGGGTGAGCAACAGGGGCGGAAGACCATGATTAAATTGCTGGTAACAAGAGTGTTAAAGACAGAGATGAGAGAGTGGTTAAGTAGATCAACCGAAGCAGAGGATCATGCAGGCTGAAGAGAAGGTCATGGTGGCCAAGGTCATGGATGGGAGAGCTTAAAGGAAGACAAGAGGGCAAAGAAATTAGAGGAGAAGAGATGGGGGAGGTGAGGTAAAGGTTGAAACGACTAAGGATGAGTCGATGAATGGTGCTGAGGGAAGAGAGAACGTTTCTAAGGAAGTCGATGTGGAGCTTAGGAGCACAATAGATAACAACGATTTTAAGAGAGAGAGAGAGAGAGAGAGAGAGAGAGAGAGAGAGAGAGAGAGAGAGAGAGAGAGGTGATGGATGAAAGAAAGTGAGGTGCTCGAGGAGAAAAAGAGAAAGAAAGCTTGGTGAGAATTAGCCATGAGGGCCATACCACCCACCAAGGGTATTTGGACGGGTCTGGTGCTTGAAAGCGAAGCCACGCAGGGAGATTTCTGTAAGGGAGGAGGAGTCACCACCTGGGAGCACGTTTCTGTCAATGTCAGTGCCAGGATGTAAAGAATTGTCCAAGGTGAGGTCCCTGTTCACAAATGAACAAACATTCTAGAGGGACATTGATTGCTGATCCACTGGCAAAGTAAAGGTGCAGCAGGGAGAAATATGCAGGATGAGGAGGATGTTGGCGAGATTAACCCTCAAGGAACTTGCAGGGCAAGGCAATTAGCAGGAGCAATGGATTCGGCAATTTGCAGGGCTGCCCTGGGACAGCCAGCAATTGTGGGCCCAGCAAAGAATGCCAGGAGAGGCACAAAAGGAAGCCATGAGTTCTTCCAAGAGGGATTCAAGTAGGGCGTGATGACAAAAAAGGTACACCAGGAGTAGAAGTGTGTGGTAAGAAGGATCAAGAGAAGAGTGTTGCTCAAGAAGGGGGAGGTGAAAGGTGGCGTGTTTCCATGAGACCAAGAGAAGGAGACGGGAGAGCAGCACTCAGGAAGGGCTGAACAAGAGAGACAGAAGTAACGGGCTCAGGTTTGGAGTGGCAACCAAGGCATCAGAGGAATGACAAGATCGCTGAAGCACCAGGGGTGCATGCCTGTACTGTTGATTTACCTAATACCCCACATACAGATATACTGCAGAGCTATTACTTCCAATCAAAGCAATTCTGTAATATAATCCAATTCCCATTTTGCCTAAATATTCTTATTTATATTGTGGTGTAGATTTGGCGAAAGTGGAACTGCACATGCACACAATTTGTTAGTACATAATCAATCAATAGCTGCAAATACACCTATTTCCAACTGCTAACCTGGGCGAGCAAGCTAGGAGCTCAGCCCACCCGCAACCAGAAGATGATGTACCTGAAGGGAAGCAGCACTGACAGCAGCCTTTTATCATCAAGAACCATCTACTGCCTCCATAGGCAGTGCTGTATTGTAAGTGGGGTATCATACAGCCAGACTATGCAATTCTTCCCAGTCAGGTCTGCTTCAAACTATACCAAACATATTCTGTAACAAGTTTCCCAAATATATAAAAAGTTCAAAAACACAGTACATGGGATCAACAAATTCACATGTGCAGCTTATAGATCAGAACATAAAATTGCTCATACAACAGGAAATCCTTGAGACTAGTTTGTACTAGAACACAACGGTATGGGTGTCCATTCTACTCCCAACAAGGTGCCAGCATGAGGTTTGTCTAGCTGTTAAAATCTGTACACATAACATGAAAGGTCAATCAGCTGAAGCACTTGCTGTTTAAATAAATCTATTTTCAAAGAGTTTTTTTTTAAATAGACTTTAAGACTTGCCCGACGGCTCAACTATTCTACCCAATGAATTTGTAAGTCCTACAAAACAGGAAGATCCAAAGTTTGACCCCCCCAGTCTGCGATGATTTAGACTGCTTTTATATTGATGTTAGTGGAATGTTTGCCCTGCAGGTTCATGATGCACAAGTCTTGCGCAGCTAGTGGCAACCACAGAGTCACTAAGCCTAGCATCCAAGGTTGCATTAAGGACGTTAAAATTGCATTAGGGAGGAAAAAAATTAAATCAGCCACAGTTCCAACTCATGATCAATAACCAGGGACAACTGGTGGTAGTGCTCACGCATGCACGTCAGGTGAGGACAGGATCAGCCTCAGCTGTTATGTTCCAAGTTCAAATAGTCTGTATACAGGGGAGTACCTATACCTCATTGTCACATCCATCTGATTATCTGCCTCAGTCACACCAGAGTCCATATATTTACACATATCTTTACTTTGAAAAGCAAGATAACATGCACTTTTGCAACCATGCTATATGCAAACATTCAAACCGTGGTCCCAACAGAGTCAGATATTAATTGTTCCAAAGTAGTTGTAGTTTTCGTGCCTCTTTCCTAATATGGATTTAAATTTCAGTTTATGGACAATTGTCTGCAACCATCAGTACTTTACTTACACCAACTAAAGCTGAAATCAGACCTGCATATATATTACAGAATGCATTTATAGAGTTTTCAATGTTCTGGAAGCTCAACTGGGGGCTAAATAGGATGCCAAGTCTGTGAACAGTCTGGTTCAGCCTGCAGCAATGGCCAGGCATTGGGATGGAATCAGTGGCATTGGTAAGGAGTTTGTAGTGGGGGCCAAAGACAATGGCTTCAGTTTTCCTAATGTTTAGCTGGAGGAAATTGCAACTCATCCACGACTGGATGTCTGACAGCACAAAAGCAGAGAAAGGTAGAGATGTACAGCTAGGTGTCATCAGGATACATAGGAGATTGAAAGTGACCTGCATCAGATAAGTTTAAAAATAACTGTTAAGCTGAGCATGATCAGTGCACGCACCAACTACTTCAGTAAAGCATCTGCACATCCAATATCTATTAGAAGGCATTATTAGAGTACAATGGCATCAACTGGAATAATTTTGGGCGTATAATATAAGTATTGAAATCAACCCAAAAATAAGCTCAAGGGACAAGATTTCAAAGGAAAAATTAGGAGAATTCAGAAGACAGAGTTGCAAAGGGAGTCAGATTTTTGAACAGAAAACTAAAGGTGACAATGTAGGGAAAAAATTAAATCTGTAACAATTCCCTTCTCAACGACCCAAACTCAACTGAGTCATCAGAGGAAGGTTTAACAACAACTAGCAGAGAAATAAAAATTATTAAAATCAAAGCTGGGGTTGACTCAGAATGCTCTGAAGCATGTCCTTGCAGAAAAGGCCTGCAGCGTCACCTGCCAGTACTCACTAATAGCACCCAGAATGTGTGGGATCCAACGAAGTTTTAAAAAATGAATTTTGGAACTCAGGAGGAAAAAAAAACATTATTTGCATCAAGAATTTGTGGTGAAACAAGTAGGAAGGAATAACCTATTGGGAAGAGAGGAGCTATTTTCAACCAATACCATGTATTTTATGTTACTTATCAAATAATTGTCCAAAAATGTCAACTTCTGCTTGCACATTCTGGGGAAGTTATACTATATCAATTGCAAAGTGCTGTCAAACTTTTCTATAATCTGAATTTTGCTCTTGCACCAGCAAGTACAAAAACACAAAGGGCAATGCAAAATAAAAATTATTTGAGTTTTGTTTCCTTTCTGGCCATCTTATTCACTGTCATTCTTATTTAATAAGAAGTGGACCTCCCATGGTGTTCTACATTTGTTTTTAATTAAGGATGAAGCATCATAGCTCCCGAGAAACATACAATATGTTGCACTTATATGTGCAACGTATATATAGAGCTAGCTAATCTCGCACGATGCTGCCCATGAACTGAAAAAGTCCTCTCTCTGCAGTTGTAATCATCTCTGCTCGTGAGCCACCCTAATATGACAGCCAGGTTGAAAGGCAGGCAAAATATTTCTGTATCTTTAGGTTTGTCTCCAACTCTGTTTTTCTCTCTCATTCTATCTTATATTTTCTCTCTCTCTTTATAGCTCATGCACGTGTTGCTTTACTGATTTATTTACTTTGTATTTGTTTTATTTTAAAGCTCAGAAAATACAACAAAAAGACAGCCAACATGCTTAGAGAGGGGGCAATGGGACTAGATGGGAAAAGGCCAAGGCTAGAAGGGGAGCTACTGCAATACAAGCAAAGGGGAGGGATGGGTCATGGACAGACAATGGGAGCTCTGGGAGAAGCAGCAGGATTAGGAAGGCTACAGGGCCTTACACTGAGCTTGAGAGACCATGGCAGAACAGGGAGGAGGCTGGGAACCAGGAGGTCTGGGTTTCTCAACACAAGGCCTGAGCATGGCAGTTCTGCCTTAGTGGGAAGCCATCAGAGCTCCATTGGGAGTATTCAGGGAAGTCTAGACTGTCAGAATGACTGGGTGTAAGACAGCAAAAGGGCCAAGAGGAGCATGGAGGCAGGAAGACTGAGTAAGAGAACAGTAAAAGGCAGGGCACAGACCCAGGGAAAGAAAACAGAACTGCCTAAAATGGTCATGAAGGGGAGGAGCTGGACTCCAGAAGCACAGGTCACCTGGTTTCCTTGGACCAAATTGCTAGAAGAGCAAGCACCTAAGTGGAGACATGGGCCACAAGTTTCCAACAAACTAACCGATCACTACAAAATGTCATATGCTCACTTTGTGTTTTGTAAATAATGTTTTTCTTCTCCTCCCTCTTCCAACCTCCTCCCCAAAGTCTCCTGCAGCAAGACGACAAACAACCTGCTCCCAAAACCAAGTGTGAGTTGGCCACAGGAAGGAAGGAAAGAAAGAAGGAAAGAAAGGAGGAGCATTTATGTAGTACCTTTCACAACCTCAGGCCATATCAAAGCACTTCAAAGTCAACAAAGTACTTTTGAAGTGTAGTCACCGTTGCCATGTAGGATAACGCAACAGCCGATATGCGCACAGCATGGTCCCAGCATGGATAAGTGACCAGATAATCCATTTTTATGATGTTGGTTGAGGGATAAACATTGACCAGGGCACCAGGAGAACTCCACCGCTCTTTTTCAAATAGTCCATCTGAGGAAGCAGTCAGGGCATTGATTTAACATCTTATCAGAAAGACACACCTCCAACAGTGCAGCACTCCCTCAGTACTGCACTGAAATGTTAGCCTAGATTATGTGCTCAAGTCTCTGGAGTGGGGCTTGAACCCACGACCTTCTGATGTAGAGGCAAGAGTACTACCACTAAGCCAAGGCTGACACAGGAAGTCACTAAGCATTCCCCAAAGTGACTTTCACTACAATTGTCTCTAACTATGAGGGATGCACCTGCACGTTCACACTCATTTCTTGATCACACAAACAAAATTAACAATTCACCACATGGACAACCACAAGCAGAAAGTCACATCCTACAACACTGTTGTACAGCATGTTGGAACATCAACGTGGTGTCATTACTGTTAAACAGTAACAAGCTGTAACAAGTGGATAGTAAAACTTTCTTCCTAAAAAAAAATCCCAAATGATACAAAATGCTTTAAATCTGCATTATATTTTTATCAAACTTGCCACTTCAATATTGCAGCAGAGAAATCAATAATGTGCTTTTGGTAGGACTAGTTGGGTGAGGTATTTAAAAATCTAAGTTCCTGCCTAGTCTATTATTCAATAAATTATGATTTGGAAGAATAAATATATTTGGGAAGAAATGCAATCCTTTATCTCAGCAATCAGTCATTTCAGACAAGTCCAACCTTCATTCACATTTATCCCTAAATATATTTAAAAATTCAAAAGCTAAGCATTATGATAACTAACAGCTCAAATAGCACTATATACTGTAGTACATCTGTTAACTAACTTTCACAGATAACCAATTGTATTAATATTTTAGAGATCCATTTGTAAAACTAAAAGCTAAATATCAATGTCAGAACTAAAATGAATTAGGTTTCTCCAATTCTGCTAATGAAAAGGTATAAAGGCAATGAAGATACAACTTTTCTCAGATACTACAGACTGAACTGTATGATGGTCAATTTACAGAAGACAACATCTTGCAAACGAAAACAAAATTTGATTGCAACACTTGCAGACCTTCCCTGGCATTGCTCACAGTGAGTTAGAAATTAGGCTATTGCAAGGGATAGGCAGCAATGGGGAAGAAGTGTGCACCTTCAGTAAAAGAATGTGGAAGTAGATCTACCCAGAGGCAGTGAAATAAAATTTTTTATTGGTTCCTAGAAAATAAAAAAGTGTTATCATCCACTACCTATGTTACATAAATAAATTTCTGCATATAAAAGAGCCATTCTTAACTATCCATATGATTAGACAGTGACTTTTTATACAAAAGACCAAAAAAAATATATAAATAGTTTGATCTTTTCTTATGTGCATCTTTCCTTCTTTACCAAATATCTCTGCAACAATACTTGGCGTGTTTAAGAGAACCTTTTGGTAAAACATCTTAAATTCAGGACTTTTATTTAGAACTTCCCTCCAAACCTGAACAACAGTAGTCTTTCCAGAATGGCTATCTGCTTATATGAACAATCATTTTATTTCTTAGTATAATCCAAAAGAAAGGCAGTTGCCATAACCAGCTGGAAGCAATGCAGGGAAGGGCCACAAGGCTGATACCTAGGGCAGGATTTTAACTTGGTGCTGGGAACTCAGCAGTTGGGTGGATTTGTGCGTAGGGAACCCAGACGTCAAGTGGGCGCATTTAAATCTGCAATCACAACTCTTTACTTCCAGGTTTCGCGTCTCCAAGCTGTACAATGGGCCTACTGCGCACTCGAATGACCTGATTTAAAACCCACTATTTAAAGGGCCAGTCCAAGAATGGATTTTGGAGGAGAAAGGAAGAAATACAGGAATGGATTCAAAGGCAACAAGGCAGCATCCAGGTTTACTGATGCTTCACTGGAAGTACTGCAGTCAGAACCAGGAGGGAGGTCATTTTCCCAAGCGATGCGAGGAAGAATCCTGGTTCTGCCAGCAAGAAGGCGTGGCTAGAGGTGGTTGAGGTGGTGAGCAACAGAAGCACGGTGACCAGGTCTTGGCAGCAGTGCAGGAAGCGGTTTAATGAACTAACCAGGTCAGGAAAAGGGAGTACATTTGCTGAAATGCAACACCAACCCCCGCCCCCCCCCCACACCCACCTCCCGTGTTGGCAAGCCTACTCCATCACAGCATCCCTCACACTCTCTTAAGTTTCAGCATCAACCATCTTTCACTTTCTATGCACTTCCTCACCTTCCCAATATGCACCTACCACTGCCACTCTCCCCAATCCTGATGTAATGTGATGTATCTGTCCGATAGTCACCCTCTGGTGCATCTGTTTCATTGTCAGCCTCACCCAAAGCAACGCATCCATCGGGTGAATATGTCACCTTCAGTCACTCACAGGTCTCTTCTTTCTCCCTTTGTAGAAGAGGGCTCAAAATGCAAGTGAGAGGAGGAGGACTGGAGGTGGACTACCACAAACAGTCCAGCTCACAGATGCAGAAGAGGAGGCCAGGGATATAAGTCGGAGATGGAGAGACTGGCAACCCGCAGATGGCTGGTGACAGAACTTCAACATTTTTCACACACATACAGAATTGATTTTATCAATGATTGAACTGTTCCAGACGTCAGTATGGTCAGTGGAAAGATTGTCACTTTTCCGATGAATAATTAAAATCGGTTTCTGTTGTCTTCCAGGGCAGTCATGCCTTCAAGGGAAAAGTGCCGAGATGGAAGAAAGCAATTCCTCAAACGATCTCAATCCTTCTAAGGGTGCACCGTCACAGGACATACAGCCATGCACCAGCGCAGATACTGTCACTTCGGTAGGTCACGTTAGACAGTTAGATGGGTTGTCACCTAGTGATTCATCACTCAAGTGCGCACGAGCAGACACCAATGGCACGGGCAGCTGTGGAGAGTCAGCGTCGGAGGGCACACTCCTCTCCAAGCTCTGCTCAGCTGGTCACAGATGCTGAACCCCAGGGGCTAAGGTTGAGAATGAGAACGATAGAGGTACAATTGCACCTATGCGAGGTAATGGAAAACGTGCACGCACACTCTCCACAATAGCTGAGAGAATAGAGGAGTCCAACTCCATCGCCAGTCGATTGATGGTGCAGGTAAGTGCGGGAATGTCTGCAATGGAGAGAATGGTAGTCTCCATTGAGCTTCAAACACAGCTCTCAAATGAGTCCATGCAGGCCATGACAACGGCCGTGCGGACACTGGATGCTAAAATGTCTGCCAACTTAAACAAACAGAGATACTTTAGCCGTGGCCAGCAGATTGATGGAAGTGATGTTGCGCTGGCCCGGGAGAGGGATGATAACGAAAGAGGAAACGGAAGTGGGGGCTCCATTCAAAGCGCTCCCACATCTTATCCGTTGCCCCCCCTTCAACCAGTACCCGCAATGCTGCCTCCTCTCCCAATGGCTGAGTCTGCCCCTGCACAGGTGCAGGTGGAGCTGTCTTTGTCTGGACCCTCACAGGCTCCAAAACCCAGAGGTCGTAGGCAAAAAGCATCTCAGCAGTCAGGGCAGGGAACTGAGCAACCTACCACTACCTCTGCTGAAGCCACAGGGGATGCACCACATAGAAGCAGTAGGAAGAGAAAGGCTAAACAATTGTAATTCACCAAGGATATGCACAAGGGTGTTTGACAAGCTGTCATATTGTTAATTAATTTTTTCGTTGTGGCACATTAAATTTAAACCACCATCACTGGCCCACCTTGACCATTAGAGTCTCTTTTGTGAATTCGCCCTTTCATGTGCTTCATCATTAATGCCAAGACATGATGCCACCCATTGGGCACATGTGTAATGGATGTATGCGTGGTTGAAGGACTGTTTTGTGCAAAGGGAAGCAGGAGGTGGTGGTGGTGGTTGTTTCAGGAAGCCTGAGTATTTCAAAGTCTTCAATTTGCACATCTCATTATGGAGGCAGCATTGGGGGTATTGGTTGAGAATGGGTTCTTCATTTTCCTCCTCTTCAATGTTGCCACCAGATGAGGATGCTTGGAGAGCATCTGACCTCGTCCAACTGTAACCCTCTCTGCTGCACTACATTGTGCAGGACACAGCACACGACGATTATTCCGCACACCCTTGCTGGCGGGTTCTAAAGGGCTCCCCCAGATCTACCCAGGCATCTGAAGTGCATCTTCAACATTCCTATGACTTGCTCCTATGACTTGCTCAATAACAGACCTGGTGGTGACGGGCCTCTGGTTGTATGGCTGCTATGCCTCGTTGGTGGGTGTCTCACAGGTATCATGAGCCGCATCTACAGTGGGTATTCCTGATCTCCAGCCCTTAAATCTGTCTTTCGTGTGGAAGAGGACCGGGATATTGGACTCGCATAAAATGAATGAATCATGTCAGCTGCCAGGGAATCTGCAGAAATCTCTTCGTGGTCGCACACCAACTGGGCATGGATGGAACGCTATCCCTCTCAGTTTATGAACAGTCCTGGCTTATGTGGAGGTCCTCATATTGCGACATGTGTGTAATCAATTGTGCCCTGCACCTGTACGAAGCCAGCAAGAGAGTTGAAACCCACTGCCCTCTCAGTCTGGCTGATATCGTCAGGGGGGAAGTTGACATAGTGGGATGCCCTGGCAAACAAGTCATCCATTACCTGTCGTATATAGTTATGTGCAGATGACTGAGAGACCCTAGAGGTGTCACCAGTGGCGCCCTGGAAGAGTCTGGAGGTGAAGAAATTGAGGGCAGTGGTGACTTTAACTGCAACAGGTAATGCGTGGCCACCAGGGAGCAGCTCTTCCTGAAGGAGGCTGCAGATGTCTGCGGCCACCTGCTGGCTCAATCTCAGCCTGCGTAGGCACTGCTCCTCAGAGAGGTCCAAAGGTACCTAAAGTGTTTCAATTACCTGAATTGGCCCTTTAAATATCAGCCCGCTGCCTGAATTAAACCCGGAAGTGGGTGCGTTAGAGCTGGGATGCGGTCCTGCTCCAAAAAGCTGCTACTTTAACCTCCCACCCGCCCCCAACCCTCCTGTTCTTGGGGGTTAAAATTACCCCGTTAGTGTCAAAGGTCTGAATTACAAAGAAAGGTTGGAGAACTTGGGCTCTTCGGGCTCAAAAGAAGATGCTTGCGAAGACTGCTTAGAGGTTTATAACAGTTCGGAGAATGGGTAACCTAAATCTGGACTATCACTTCATATTAAATTGCAAGAATAGGACAACAGGACACAGGTGACATAGTATTACATATTATTTACAGCACAGAAACTGGCTCTTCGGCCCAGCAGGTCTATGCTACACATGAGCCTCCTCCCACCTGACTTCATCTCACCCTATCAACATATCCTTCCATTCCTTTGTGCCTCATGTGTTTAAGGGGAAGCTAGATAAGTACATCAATGAGGGCGAGTTGGGTGTCATTGGCATGCATGGGGTCAACTTCAAATCGTAAATGGACTGATGTCTTGAAGTTCTTCACATATAGAGTGATTAACGCTAGAAATGGACTTCCAGATAGAGTAGTGGTGGTGAAAAGAACTGGAATCATTTAAGAAATAATGATGCAGTAATGGGGTGAGGGGGCTGACAGGTTTTTCTGAATTGAGTTAGGTCAAATGGCCTTTCTCATCTATAATTATATTTGTGACCATTCTAAATCACAGGATAGAGACTCCACTTTGAAATGTGGCATTATTTAAAGTTTCACTGGTCACATGCAATATGTTGTAAACAACCCCTTGAACGTATTTTTCTTTTTTCAGGAAAATTACTTCAGCAAATGTGACGAGTTCATGCTTCACCTTGCATTTGATGTTTTATACGACAACAAAAGCTGATTGCAATTACTTTCGCTGCTGTAAAATAGTTTCCCTGGGGATTTTATTGACAGGAATTTTCAACTGATGCAGGGTTCAGAAGGGACGTTGCTTACAAACAGCACGTCCTGGCATGCTCTATGAATTGCCAGTCTTGTTGTCAATCATAAGAATCTCTAGAAGTTGTACACAAGGCTGCATGCTAGGAGTTGTAGTCTTACACAGAAACAGGCCACCAACTGAAAATATTGTTACAGGCATTTCAAACAGAAAATGCTGTTGTAATAGTGAATATAATTTTTTTAATGTCTATTATGTTACGAATCTTATTTTCAGTAGTAAGTGCTCAACTTACTAGCATTCTCAAAAAATATTTGTAACAATTTGGAGCGCTAGTCAAAGTTACCAATGAAATCCTTTGCAATTGCAAGCAGAGTGCATTATCCCTCCTTCCCCTCCTCAACCTCTCCATTTCATTCAACTTCATTCTCTTACACCGTCCTTCTCTACGGTCCACCTCTGGGGGATGGCACGTGCACGATTCTACTCCTACCTGTCCCCACATATCGAACACAACTCCAGCAATAGCTTTTCCTTTCATTAAGATGCTTACTTCCGCCTTTGCCCTCATCTCTCCCCCACCTCCCTACTAGCACAGCTGAAACTCCTATCCAAGTTTTTGGTACTGAACCCTCAATATTTGACTTCTACACAAACTCCAACACACCCAAAATTCCACCACCCATATCAAGTCTTGCTCACCCATCACTTCATCTTCCATTGGGTGTCCTGGTCTCGAAACACAATATTCAACCTGGTTTACAAATTTCTCCATGGCCATGTCCATCCCTATCTTCATGACCAGCTCCAACTCTATACCCAGCCATGCCCTGCAGTCTTCTGATGCTTGTCTTCAGATGGACCTATCAGCAACAACCCAAGCATTGTGTCAGCCCAGTCAACCTTGGAAAGTCCTCCTCACTACCATCTGGGGACTGGTGCCCAAATTGGAAGAGCTGTTCCATGGACTAGTCAAGCAACAGCCTGAAATATCTTTCAGCCAACATCCCAGACTCCTTTATCACCATCCGGTGGTATATCCCATTCCACCAGGTCAGACCCACCAGAGGTGGGTGCACAATGATATACAGACAAATGGGCACATCCCTGAGAGTCCTCAATGTTGACTCTAGATCTTATGGAGTCTCATGACTTCAGGTCAAACAACACTAAGGAAACTTCCTGCAGGTTACCATCTATTTCCGCACCCCCCCCCCCCCCAACTCCCTCAGATGACGAATCAGTATCTTTCATGTTGAGCATCACTTGGAGAAGTACAGGAGGAAGCAAGGGCACAGAATGTACTCTGGGTGGAAGAGTTTAATGTCCACCGATTACTACAATTGACCGAGCTAGCTGTGTCCCAAAGGACATAGCCTGCAAGCTGGACCTGTGGCAGGCAATGTGCAAACCAAGATGAGGGAACCAACGAGGCAAAAGCTTCCACTTCACCTTAAACTTCAATGTACTATATCTGGAATATAGTTTGGAATATAATTTAGACTATTACTTGGGACTGAAAATAATACAGGGGACTTTGCTGAACACTGCTATTGGCACAATGGCAGCCTTGCAGAGGTTGGAGCACTATCATTCAGGGAAATTAATAGTTAGCTATTTAGTATAGGCTGAGATATTACACATACTGGATTGCCTTATAATTCAAAGTGTTTGTGCTATCAACCAAATAAGTGCACTGTGAAGGTAGAATGGATGAAGGAACACTAACATCAATTCTGATGAGAGGTCATCGACCTGAAATGTTAACTCTGTTTCTCTCTGCACAGATGCTGCCTGACCTGCTGAGTGTTTTCCAGCAGTTTCTGTGTTTTAATTTCAGATTTCCAGCATATGCAGTATTTTGCTTTTGCTACTTCATTACTATTTTGCTTAAGGAAATTCTGGCAAATCTATCTCTGGAAGATCTTTAAAATATGAGGTTCATAAATGTCAAATGACTTCTCCATTGTATTGTTGGGAAACAAGACTTGCTTGCTGACTCAGCCCAAGATCAAAGTTAGAATACTGCATTAGTTAGAACAACCAAGAAGGTAGGGATGACATGGCACTGGATACTGACCAGCTGATACTGCTATGCACAAGAGCTGGTGGAGTTGGCAGCATATTTCTTGGAGACAACCTGGTTTTTCCAAGCTCAGCATTGCTGCCCTCCTTCAGAAAGTCGAGGATGTTCAGAAGACGATGTGTGTAAGCAGTGCTGACTTTCCGCAAAATATTGCCACTCGAAGTGCAGGTACACACAGCAATTGAGGATAGCCATTATTCGCTGTTCTTTTTGCATATAAAAAGCTTGAAATTTGAGGGTTTTTTGGGAACAAAAGAGTCTTTAAAATAAGTCGCTTGTGCTGAAATGTTTAACGCTAAGTGTGAAAAGTAATTTCAAAACAAAAGTCCCAGAGCTCTATTCATTCCACAAGACAGCACAAAAGGTAAACACAAAGGACTGACTGACAGCTAATGTCCTATCTCCCTTTTTAAATATAGGAATCACAAGTCCAGGGAACTATAGACCAGTTAGCTTAGGTGGTTGGAAAGATAATGGAATCTTTACTCAAAGATGCAATAGAAAAACATCTAGAAAACAAAAATATAATAAAGGAGTAGTCAGCATGGATTTCAGAAGGGAAAGTCATGCTTGACCAACCTTACTGAATTCTTTGAAGAAGTAACAGAAAGAGTGGACAAGGGTAATGCAGTAGATGTAATATATTTGGATTTTCAAAATGCCTTTGATAAGTTACCGCATTGTAGACTCATGACTAAGGTCAGAGCATGTAGAGTCAGTGAACAGGTAGCAGAATGGATAGCAAGCTGGCTGCAAAACAGAAAACACAAAGAGTAGGGGTTAAGGGTAGCTACTCAGACTGGCAAAAGGTAGAAAGTGGGATCACCGTTGCTCACAATTTACATTAATGATTTGGACTCGGAAGCACAAATTTCAAAACAATACCAAATTGGGGGGTGGTGTTAATACAAAGGAAGAATGCATCAAAATGCAAGGAGACATTAATAAACTTGCAGAATGGGCCTGTAATTTGCAAATGAATTTCAATATAGATAAGTGCGAGGTGGTGCATTTTTGTAGAAAGAATAAGGAGGCCACATACTGCTTGGATAATGAGAGTCTAAATGGGTAGAGGAGCAAAGGGATCTAGGGGTAGGTACAGATACACAAATCACTAAAAATAGCAAAGCAGGTTAATAAGGCCATAAAAAAGACAAACCAAGCACATTTCTAGAGGGATAGAATTGAAAAGCAGAGAGGTTATGCTAAACTTATATAGAATCTTGGTTAGACCACACTTGGAGTAATGTACACGATGCTGATATTATAAAAAGGATTTTGAGGCATTGGAGAAAGTACAAAAAAGATTCACAAGGATGATACCAGAACTGAGAGGATATACTGATCAGGAAAGGCTAAACAGGCTGGGCTCTTTTCTCTAGGAAAGAGAAGGCTGAGGGGTGACCTGATAGAGGTCTTTAATATAATGAAAGGGTTTGATAGGGTAGATGTAGAGAAAATGTTTCTTGTGGGGAGTCCAAAACTAGCGGTCATAAATATAAGATACTCACTAATAAATCAAATGGGGAATTCAGGAGAAATTTCTTTACTCAGAGTGGTAAGAATGTGGAACATGCTACCACAAGGAGTAGTTGAGGCAAATAGCATAGATGCATTTAAGGAGAAGCTAGATAAGCACGAGAGAGAAAGCAATAGAAGGGCATGCTGACAGAGTTAGATGAGGAGGCGTGGGAGGAGACTTATGAGGAGCATAAACGCTGGCATAGACCAGCTGAGCCAAATGGCCTGTTTCTGTGCTGCAGACTCAATGTAATTGTAGCTCTATTCTGGTGCATTTTAATCTCAAGTCACAAACCATATGAACACTTTCTTCAACCCTTGTGACCACCCTTTAAAGCCATAATCTCATGCTCCCCACTGTTCATGATTTTAAATGGCTTTGAGACTTCAATGACTTACAATGATATATCTGCAAAAACTTAAAATACTGTCTCTGTAAACCTCTCTTCCCATTTGAAATGTGTGCATGAATGATCTCACTATAAAACTCAGCATTAATTCACAGTAAGACACACCTCAATAACCCAACCCCATTATATCACTGGTGCAATGTGAACTCTGATAAAAAGTACCAAGTAAACTCAGAAATCCTGAAGAAAACTTATATGTGCGTGTTATGTTCCTTTTTTCCAAAATAAAACATACAGCTTGTTTGTTTAAATATATTTGCCTGTAACCAAGGTATTTTCTAAAGAACCATACAACTATTATAAAAGAAACACTGTAACCTCCTTTCGAGTATTACCAAGCGAGGAGACACTAAAATGTCTCTTAAAAGAAACAGAACATTCACTGAAACAGTAAAATGCAACATACAATTTCATACAGACAAAGTATCTGGACAATATTATGTGTCATATGTAGTCAATCACCAATAGCATTGCACAGAGACCAAATGTAGTCTTCAAGTAAAGCAGGGCATAATTGGACCAGGGAACACAGATATATTTCAGCCATTTTAAAGTCATACATTCTGTCCTTACCTTAAAATGATGCTTTGGTTTTAAGTTATTACAGTTAAATAGAAAAACTTCTAACAATTTGAGAAGCAGAGTTGGATGGAGCACAGGAGTTTCTCTGCAACAGGCTTAGGTGCTAGGAGACATAAAATTGAGGCACTACACCACCACCTCTTGCAGTGTGACAAGTTTACACAGGCAGTTTCCATTATAAGTGTGGACATAGGAATTTATAATGGCAAAAGTTGACAGGAAGTATGTACAGACTTAAGATTTTTAATATATTAATAGAAATATCATACCACAGAGTGAATTAAAGGGTGTAACAATCTCTGAATTCAAATTGCAGTTTTAAATTGCTTTAGGTTTGCTCCCACGATCTATAAAGTCATTTGAACCCTTTGTTTAGGTTACAGCTTTCTGTAGCAACAAAACATTTAATACAGTATTTATTTCATTTAAAGAAGCTGTATATTTGGAAGACTGATTGCTTCTAATGCAATAAGCGAGATTTCTGAGTAAGCTTCATGCTCCGATAACCCAATATAAATGCCTGTAGTATTGAAAATGGCACTTGTACGTTTTAGCTAAATGCATGCTTTCCCCTTACAATTATACTTCAAGTTTCTATTTAAAATACTAATTTGGCTACATGTAGTTTATTTTGCATTCTGTATATGTAACCCAAATCTTCTTTTGGTGTGCCCTTTCAATGGTACATTCTGGCTGCCACTCCTACCTGAGCCCCCGCCTCCCCTATACTGCCCCAAGTTTCTATATAAAAGCCACATCTGGTTTCTTCTGCATTTTATGTATGTATCTAAACCTTCTCATTGGCACCTTCTGGCTGCCACTCAGGACCTGAGCTCCTCTACCGCTCGTGCTTGTCATTTCGCAACCACTTTGATACCTTACCCTTTTGGTTTTCCACCCCACTTGACACTACTATTTTTGTTAGCTAATGGTATCAACTGTTATGGATCAACGGCAGTTAAATGGAGTTGAGGTACAGATCAGCCATGATCTAATTGAATGGCAGAGCAGGCTCGAGGGGCTGAACAGCCTACTCCTGTTCCTACGTACTAACTCTGCCAACCCCTCTCCTGCAGCCACTCAAGGCTCATATCACTCCTAGAGAAGATTACCACCCATTCCATCTGCTCCACCCACAGCATTCTCTGCCATGTTCACCACAGCATACATTGCAGTCTCTCCCACTGCAGCAACCTCAACTGCTGATCTCATCCAGTTGGTTCAATCTCAATCTCTCCATCTCCCTTTCCTGTTCCACTGCCCCTCCTAACTATCCCGTGGCTCTTCAGCTACTGGCCTGCTCCATATCTCTCTCCAGAATGTTCGCTCTCTTGTGATTATAGCCCTCCTCATCCATGAACCCAGCCTGGCTGAGTCGGTCAACATTGTGGCCTGACTCACAGACAGTGGCTCCTTTCCCCCTCACTGAAGCCACCCCACCTGGCTTCACATTCCATATCTCCCACCCAAGCTGCCTTGGTGACAGGCTGGTTGTCATTGCCAGGTCCCAAACAGGCTTCTTCTGCTACTCCTCCTCTAGCACTTTTTCCTCAAACAGCTTGCCCTCTTCCACACCTCCTGCCTCCCCTTTTAAAGATTTTATTGTCTATTGCCTTCCCAAGCTTTACTTCTTTATTGAAATCTCCTCCCTTAACATCGTGACATTTCATTGGGTGACTTTCATTGAGCTCCCTTTGCCCACTCTCCTCCAATTTCTCCGCCCTCATGTCCTTACATAATCTCATCCTACAGGAATCCCCATCACTTTTCCATCAAGTGGGGTCTTGTCACCTTCTAGGTTTGGATGGCTTCCTCGCCTCTCTCAACATCCTCATCTCCCCACCTCACTACTCTTAACCTTTACACCTGGTAAAAAAAAACTCCACCCCCTCACTAACACTAACTCCCAACACCCCATCTCCTCTACCCATCCACCCAGTGCTGTCCCCATTGACCAATTCCACAGATGCCTTGGTTCTGTCTTTGATGCCCTTGTTCCTGCCAAGTCAATTGCATTTTCCCACTCTTCTGCTGGTACAATTCCTACCTCCAAACACTCAAGTCTGAGGGCTGAAGACTCAAGCATTTTTAGCACATAACCAGTCTAGTCTCCCACCATCAGATCTGACTTGAACATCACTGAACAGAAGGGGATAATGGATCTACATAAAATGGAAGGGAAACCCGACATCACCAAAGGAGTCCTGTAGACCAGAGCTAGCCACTCCCTTAGCCAAACAGTTCTAGTACAGTTATGACACTGGCACCTATCTGAAAATGTGTAAAATTAGCCAGCTAGGTCTTATTTACTAACCTTGTCAATTACCATCCTATCAGCTTCCTCCCAATTAATAAAGTGATGGAAGGAGTCATCAACAGTGTCATCATGCAACACTTACTCATCAATAACCTATTCAACTTCATTCAGTTCATGTTCTGCTAAAATTACTCGGCTCCAGGCCTCGTCACAGCCTTAATCCAGATGTGGGTGCAAGAGCTGAATGCCTGGGGGAATAGGAGAGTAGTTGCCCGTGACAGCAAGCATTTGACTGAGTATGGCGCTGATGTCAATGAGGGTCAAAGGAAAAACCCTCCAGTGGCTGGAATCATACCCGACACTAAGGAAGATGGTTGTGGCAGTCACAGACCAGTTATGAAATTGCAGGAGCTGCTCAGGAAAGCATCCTCAGCCCAACCATCTTCAGATACTTTATCAATAAGGTCAGGAGGGCGCTATTCTCTGATGATTCACAACTCCTCCAATAATGAAAGCAGCCCATATTATCATACAGCAGGACCTGGATGACTTCCAGGTAAGTGACAGGTAACATTTGCACTACTGAAGTGTATGGCAATAACCATCTCAAATAAGAGAAAGTCCAGCCATCTCTTCTTGACCTCCAATGGCACTGATATAGTCAAATCCCCCATCAGCATCCTGGGGGCCACCAATGATCAGAAGCTCACCTGGACCAGCCATGTCAACACCATGGCCATAAGAGCAGGGCAAAGGCTGGGTACTGTGATGAGTGGCTCGCCTCTTGACCCCTCAAAGCCTCTCCATCATCTATACGGCTCGTCAGGAGTGTGATGAAATAAACACCACTCACCTGGATGGTGCAGCCACAATAACACTCAAGAAGCTCAACACCATCCAGAATGGAGCAATTTGCTTGATTGGTGCCCCTGCTACTGACTCAACATCCATCCTTTCCACCACTGGTACACTGTGGCTGCGCAGAATGCAGTGCAGCAATTCATCAAAAGTACTGCCCTACCTATGACCCCTACCACTGAGAAAGACAAGAGCAGCAAGATCGTGGGAACCCCATCGCCTTCAAGCTCCCCTCCAAGTTGCCCACCATCCTGACTTGGACATGTCGCTGCTCCTTCATCATAACTGGGTCAGAATCATGGAAAATCCATACCTAACACCATTGTGGGAGCACAATCAACATAAGAATTGCAGCGGTTCAGGAAGGCCCAGCACCACCTTCTCAGAGAAACTAGGGATGAGCAATAAATGGGGCCTTACCAGCGCCATCCACATGCACAGAACAAACTGTTTAAAAATGGAAGCTCATGAAAGCATATGGGGAGCAGGGATTTTGCTAAATCGTACAAATGCTATTTTCAATGCTACAGACAGTTGTTTCACTAGCAGTTGTTAATCTTAATATGTTCAGAATGTTATATTAAATCTGACTTATCAGAAGTGAAATAAAAAAAGCTATTCTATTAACTCCAAATTATTGCTGTATTTTTTTAAGAGCATTCACGTATGCACTTTGGGGGACTGGCAACGAGGGTCAAAAGTTTTAAATTTTCAGTCGGTGTTATATGTGCATGGAAGTCACGAAGACAGGATCGGTCTCATTTTTGATGTTTCCTGTGATAATGGGGCAGAAATTGCTCCTGAAATAGCGAAGGAGCTCAACAGCACTCTCCGTTTTTTTATCGCGAATTGAAGTAGTAAGTTTCCATGTTTGCACATGCGCATTAAAACGCTGAAATTGTGAACTTGCTCCTATTGGTTCGCCGGCAATTTGACAGCTGCGCATTAAAGGGGCATCGCACACTACAATCATTGAAAAATCATAAACTTGCTCATCTGCCCAGCTGGAAAGTAACTAATTACACCACCAAAAGGTACACCTAAAAATACTGTTTTAACTAAACTGAGTTTTAAAAGCGCAATAACTCTATGACTGCCAAACAACTAAAAATTAAATTTTAAAAATGTGGAGTCTAATATTATTCCTTATTTTAATAGTTTTTGGTCATAAAAATTTAATTTTTTTTTACTTTCCCTTCTGTCTCTTTAATTCAATTATTTCTTTTAAATTAAAAAAAATAACATTTTTGTTTACAATGACTTCCAGAATACTAACTTTAAATGAATGAAGTCTGCTTGTGGGCGTGACTTCTCTTCCTGACAGATTTTGTGTCTTCTATTCTCCCAGACTGTTCCATGTGCATCGACTTACCCTGCTCAGAGACTGGGTTGATTTTGGAAAATTGTGCACTACTTCAAAATCAAGCAAGTCGACGCCACAGGGCCCACAGTAAGTACATGCGTTAATTTAATTCATAGGAGCTGCAGCGATCGTTGCCACGCCGCTCTGTGCATGTTCTGGCCCACTATAGCCTGCCGATATACACCGAAAGGCTCACGCTTTATTCTCTGGCTAGCGGGCTATCCATAAAGTAACTTTCCCTCCTCCCTCAAAGTACTCAAAGTATCTTCTTGACTGGCACACTTGCCTGGATGAGTGCAGCTCCAACAACACTCAAGAAGCTCGACACCATCCAAGATAAAGCAGCCCGCTTGATTGGCACCCCATCCACCACCCTAAACATTCACTCCCTTCACCACCGGCGCACTGTGGCTGCAGTGTGCACCATCCACAGGATGCACTGCAGCAACTCGCCAAGGCTTCTTCGACAGCACCTCCCAAACCCGCGACCTCTACCACCTAGAAGGACAAGGGCAGCAGGCGCATGGGAACAACACCACCTGCACGTTCCCCTCCAAGTCACACACCATCCCGACTTGGAAATATATCGCCGTTCCTTCATTGTCGCTGGGTCAAAATCCTGGAACTCCCTTCCTAACAGCACTGTGGGAGAACCGTCACCACACGGACTGCAGCGGTTCAAGAAGGCGGCTCACCACCACCTTCTCAAGGGCAATTAGGGATGGGCAATAAATGCCGGCCTTGCCAGCGACGCCCACATCCCGTGAACGAATAAAAAAAAATAAAAAATTCTCTCCTGACCTACCATTATCTCTAATGCTCAGAATATTTAATTATGTTTCCTTAAAATTAATTACATGTCCTAGCACTTTTTTTTCCTGTAGTTATATATCAAACATGCACAAGCTATATTTACCCCAATCACTCAGATAAATCCCATTATCCTCACCCTTCAAAAATCATGATTCAGCAGGCTCAGCGAATCACTGCCTTGTGTAGAACTAAGTCATACATACCAGAATGTCACAACTTCGATTCCAATCTGTTCCAAGTTAGCTGAATTTAGCCAGGACTATAATTGCCCCCTAAGTCCCTGGGATAATGAGGCAAAAAAAAAAAATCAGTCAAGGATCTCATTCCTGATTGCCATCCAGTGATCCTTGCTGGATTAATGTACATGTGTGGATACCTGTGTGCCAGATGACAATACTGGGCTTGGCTTTCATAGTTAAACAGCCTGCCAACACTCACTGTCCAGTCTTACACATCAAAAACAGCTACCTGGGCATGATACTGGATGGTGCCACCACTCTATGAAACTGTAGTTCTGTAAGTCTACACTTTCTGGGAGGTTGGGAATTGCATTGTCCTAGAAATAATTTAAGAATTGTATAGTTACACAATGCAAAGTATGCATTATTCTACAAAACACAAATAGGTCAATCCTGAGGCTTTTCTCTATTACCTTTCATTCCTTCATGTGACTGTTATTAATCTCTTTCTAATAAATTGCACAAACAACTGTGGCTAAGGGTAAAACATTAATTTGTGGGGAGGCAATTATACACACACCTATTTAACACCACCACCTGAATCAGACATAGTCTTAAAATGAGTAGGTAACGAACAGCCAGATGCACCTTTAAGCTGTGAAGTTCTAAGCAATATCCCTATGTACTATTATTTCAAATTCTCTGTTCTCTACACTACAATCATTGTGCAACATGTCTACCATCTACATTCTGTAGTGTCTAATAGGTTACTTTTACTCAAAAGGAAAACAGCAGAAAAAAACCACAAGATTCTTCCAAATGCCTTTGTGGATTTACAGCCATCACTGGCACAGGTCCCAATTATGGAAGATTCAACTACAAAAGTTCAAATGCACACACAGGTATTTTGCAAAGGATCCTCGTTGTAAACAAAACCAAAAACAAAATTCTCAAAATGGGCAAAAGAAAACAAAAACATTTTTTTTAAAAGACACATTGTTCCAAAGTTAGAAAAGCAGCTAGACAGTGACAACCAAACCCAGAGTCCTAACACACAAAGATATTTTAATATGTGCAAGAGGACTACAAAGACTTTGGGAAACAATCTCACAACTTGCATCCAACTACCTGTGTTAATAATGCAGATTTACTGCGCTCCTTAGTACCAATGACCCAGAATGCACTGCAATGGCAATAATGGCAACAAACGCCATAAGTTAAACTGTTGTGCTCCCAGATCTTCCAGTGGCAAATTCATACAACAATTTGCTGGAAAAATTAGAATACACCACAGCGAGCATAGCGGCAGATTGGGAGCAGCGCACCCAACGTGTGATACATATCCAAGGTACTGGGGCCCAAACACAGAACAGATTATTCAACAGGAACAGGTTTAGGTGCAATGGCTACAATCTGACAACACAGGGATGGGTTGCAGTATGTACGGCAGAATGTCCAGGTTGGGTTTGATTGATGAGCTGGTACTGAAACCATAAATCGGTGTTAAGAAGTGACCTATACGTATAGGGTTATCTCCCGAACAGCATGCGATCCCATGCTTATCACACGAGCTCAATATTTATAAATATTGTATCAGCCAAGAACATGCCTGGCTGTCAAAACACTTATTTGATTACTTAATTGAGGTTTAAGATTTCAATGAAGTTTCTAGAGCAAGTCAGTAAAAATGTTGCCTTTAGGCAACCTGCAGAGCAAATGAATACTCGACTGGTTCGAAACCATCTAGCACCATTCTGTAACGGTCTAAGTGGCACACACAGTGGCTTTAATTCAGCAAACTCGATCATGCCATTGATTTTAATGGGGGGGGGGGCCTATGATAATTAGCTATTAAATTTTTTGGCGAGAGTCTCTGCAGAGCAACTCGTAAGTCCCAGCAAATGATGGCATGGGGTACGTAATGGCATAAGTCACTCGCACCATAATTTCCTGGAACTTTTTTTTATTTATTTATTTTCTAGATGCAGGCAAAGCCAGCATTTATTGCCCGTGCATGGTTGCCTTGACAACAATGGTCAGCTAGTTCACTTCAGAGAGCCCTTAAGAGTCAACAACATTGGTGAGGGACTGGAGTCGCATATAGGCCAGACCCGGGTAAGGACGGTGGATTTCTTTCCCTACAGGACATTAATGAGTGAATCAGTTGGGTTTCAACAGCAAACCAACAACTTTGTGGTTTTTATTTTAAAAATTGATACAGGCTCATTTCCAGATTTTTTTTAAAAACTGAATTCAAATTTCAAACCCCCATGGTGGGATTTGACCTCACATTCTCCGGATTTTTAGTCCTAGCCTCTGGATTACTAGCCCAGTAACATAACACACTATCTTAACCCATCCTGGGATTGCTGCACCCTAATAATGCCGTACACCATAGATGCGCAGCAAGTTTTCAGCAAATTCAGGCCCATATTTATTAAAAAATATTAATAACCAGGCACCCTGCGCAGCCGCGATAACGCGCCCGACGTTGCCCGCAAACCCAACGGCGAAACGCGCACGTCGCTCCCACGATGCTGCTGTTGCAAGCGGCTGCGAGATAAACAAGTCAGTCACCCCCATTAAGGGGGGGGCGGGACGCCATTCCACCGGCCTGTCAGCTTGTGGGGCGGATGTGGGAGTTGACGGCGGCTGAAGGGTTTGAGGACATGAAGCCCGGCCCTGACCCCCCGCCCCCCACCACCACCCAAACAAGCGCTCGTTTCGTCACTGCCTCTCCCCCTCCCCCCACCCCGGGCCTAGTGTATCCCGGGGCTCGTGTGCAGTGGACAAACCTTGTAAACATCGCCGTAGGTGCCGCTCCCGATCCTCTGGATCAGCTCGAAGTCCTCCTGCGGGTTCCTCCGGGACAGGTCGAAGCTTCCATGAGTGTGGGAAGTCATCGTACTGCCGGGCAGAAACAACTAGACCAAGAGGGGGGGTTCGGTGGGAGCTTCCTGCAGAAGGTGGAAGCGCCTCTCACTCATTCCAACCCCCCCCTTATGTATAAGACACACATCAAAAACCCAAATAAATAGGCCGCACAACCACCCACTGCAACGGCAGCTTCCCGACTCCCCCTAGCTCCACTGCCGCCGTCCAAAATCACGATCCGACACTCGCACCAAACATGGCTGCAACTGCACATGCGCACTTTGAGCCATCCTTAAACTCTCGAATGAAGGAGGGCAGGGTATGGGATAGCGCTGCCAAGTTGCAGTGCATCTTAGGCAAACACATCACATATATACAAGACGTATGCATGTATTTATATATAAAATAGAAATACATAAACAAATATATACATTTTGTTTATATGTATATAGCCATACACACATATATATATATATAGAATCACACAATGATGCAGAGCAGAAGGAAGGCCATTTGGCCCATCGAGCATATGCCTGCTCTTTGAAAGAGCTGTCCAATTAGTCCCATTCCCCTGCTCTTTCCCCATATATATTGTTTTGTTTATATGTGGACATACATGCAAACATATATACACATTTTGCTAAAGGTCAGGAAAAGCAGCTGAGCGGAGCATAAAGGGGGGAGGAATGGCTGAGCGGAGCATAGAGGGAGCCGCTCAAGGAATCAAAAACCTAAGAAAAAAATCAAAAAGTGGCATCACAAGACAAGGAGGAGCGCCGAGGGTAAGTTGATTAGTGTTTTTAGTGGTTATTATTCTTAGTGGTTAGTGTCTTTAGTGGTTGGTTAGTGTTTTTTAGTGGTTTGAGTTTTAGTGTCAGATGAACAGTAACTTGCCTTAAAGCTAAACAAACAGTTGAAATAACTGTTAGCTAACATGGCAGGATAGCTGGGGCCCATCGCATGCACATCCTGTGCCTTGTGGGAACTCCAGAACACTTCGTGTGTCCTGGAAAACCACATGTGCAGGAAGTGCCACCAACTGCTCGAGCTCAGAGTTTCTGGAAACTGAGAGTTTCGTGGATAGCATGTTTCAGGAGGTGGTCACCCCGCAGCTATGGAGAGTTCAAGTGGAGAGGGAGTGGGTGTCCACCAGACAGACTAGGAGGGAGTGCAGGATTCACCTGGGAGTGTGGCATTCACAAACTGGTATTCAGTGTTGAATACCAGTGAGGGTGCTGACACCTCGGGGGCACAGTGGGAGGCTTGTTTGCACGGGGGGCAAAAGAAATGCAGTTGTTATAGGGGATTCGATAGTCAGGGGGTTAGACAGGCATTTCTGCAACCACCAACGTGAGTCCTGCATGGTGTGTAGCCTTCCTGGTGCCAGAGTAAAGGACATCACTGAGAGAGTGCAGAACATTTTGAGGGGGGAAGGAGAACAGCCAGAAGTCGTGGTCAATGTGGGTACCAATGACAGGAAGGAAAAGGGTTGAGGTCCTGCAGTCAGAGTTTCAGGGGCTAGGGAGGAAGTTAAAAAGCTGGACCTCAAATCTCTGGATTACTCCCAGTGCCACATGCAAGTGAGTATAGGAAGAGTGGGATAAGACAGGTAAATGCGTGGCTGGAGAAATGGTGCAGGATGGAGGGCCTCAGATTCCTGGGGCATTGGGACCAGTTCTGGGACAGGAGGGTTCAGTTAGAGATGGACAGGTTGCACCTCAATAGAGCTGGGATCAATGACCTTGCAGGAAGGTTAACTGGTGCTGTGGGGGAGGGTTTTAACCAATTTGGCAGGGGGGTGGGCACCAGGATGAAATGTTAGAGAGAAGAAAGAAGGACTGGGAGGGATAAGTAGCACTAGAGTACAAAGAGTTCAGAAATAGGAGGGATCGGACAGCAGGCAAAGGCGAGGCAGTCTAAGGTGAGATTTCTAGTGCGTGTGCGTAAATGCACGTCGCGTGATAAATAAGGTTGGTGAGCTGCAGGCTCAAGTCATCAAATGGGACTATGATATAGTGGCAATGACAGAGACCTAGCTCAATTGGGTACAAGGTATTCAGGAAAGATAGGGAAGGAAAGAAAGGAGGGGGTGGCAGTATTGATCAAAGAAACTATTATAGCACTGGAAAGGGATGACGTAGTTGAGGGGTCAAAGACTTAGAATTAAGGAACAATAGAGGAGCTATTACGCTACTGGGTGTATACTATAGGCCATCAAATAGTGGGAAGGAGACAGAGGAGCAAATTTGCAGGCAAATTACAGAAAAATGCAAGGACTATAGAGTAGTGATAATGGGGGACTTCAATTATCCCAATAAAGACTGGGATAGTAACAATGTAAAGGGCAAAGAGGGGGAGGAATTCCTGAAATGTGTTCAAGAGAACTTTCTGGATCAATATGTTTCCAGCACAATGTGGAAGGAGACAGCGCTGGATCTAGTTCTGGGGAATGAAGTGGGGCAGGTGGAGCATGTTTCAGTTGGGGAGCATTTGGGGAACAGTGATCATAATATCATTAGGTTTAGAATAGTTATGGAAAAGGACAAGGAACAATCAAATGTGAAAATACTAAACTGGAGGAGGGTGAATTTCAGTGAGTTAAAAAGGGATCTTGCCCAGATGGATTGGAATCAAAATTGGTAGGCAAAACAGTAATTGAACAACAGGAAGGCCTTCAAGGAGGAGTTGGTTCGGGTACAGAGTAGACACATTCCTACAAGGGGGAAAGGAAGGGCATTCAAAACTAGAGCTCCTTGGATGACCAAAGATATAGAGATTAAAATGAAACAGAAAGGGAGGCTTATGACAAATGTAAGGTTCATAATACAGTAGAGAACCAGGCTGAATACAGAAAGTACAGAGGAGATCTAAAAGTGGGAATAAGAGGGGCAAAGAGAAAGTATGAGAATAGATTAGCGGCTAACATAAAAGAGAACCCAAACGTCTTTTATAAACATATAAATAGTATATGAATAGCAAAAGGGTAGTCAAAGGAAGGGTCCCGATAAGGGACAAAAAAGGAGATCTTCTTATGGAGGCAGAGGGCATGGCTGACGTACTAAATGAATACTTCACATCCGTCTTCACTAGAAAAGAGAATGATATTACTGTAGCAGTAAAGGAGGAGGTAGTAGCGATATTGGATAGGACAAAAATAGATAAAGAGGAGGTACTTAAAAGATTGGCAGTAATCAAAGTAGAAAAGTCACCTGATCCAGATGGAATACAGCCTATGTTACTGTGGGAAGTACAGGTGGAAATTGCAGGGGATCTGGCCACAATCTTCCAATCTTCCTTGGATATGGGGACGGTGCTGGAGGACTGGAGGATTGCAAATGTTACGTCCCTGTTCAAAAAAGGGGAGAGGGATAAACTCGGCAATTACAGGCCAGTCAGCCTAACGTTGGTGGTGGGGAAACTTTTAGAGACAATGGACATCATTTTGAAAGGAACTCAGTTGGGGAGTAAGTAGTCGCGTGGGAAACCCAGAAAAATTTTCTGTGCATCAGCTCGAGTAATCACAACTAAATTGAAGGCCCCTAATGTAACTTCTGAGTTTCGCGTCTCCAAGCTGCTCAGCGGGCGTAGTGTGCACCCAAATGACGTGCTGTGAACTGGGGTATTTAAAGGGCCATTGCAACCATGGATTTTGAGGGAGAAAGGAGGAATGTGCAGAGATGCAGCATCAAAGGAGTAAGGCAAAACCCTGCTTTAACGACTTTTCTCTTTTGAGTTGCTATTGGCTGGTGTGAGGAGCAAGAGAGAGATATTGCACCCGGCTGTTCGGAGGAAGCGCCCTGCCTCTGCCACCAAGAAAGTCTGGCAGGAGGTGGCAGAGGAGCTGAGCAGCAGGAGCACCATGGCAAGGTCATAGGTACAGTGCAGGAAGTGCTTTAATGACCTAACCAGGTCAGGAAAAGTGAGTACATCCGGTGGTGTATGTTAACCCCCCCCCCCCCCCCCCATCTCACTCTGTAAATGGCGAGGGGGGCTCAGGTAGAAAAGGGAGTATAAATAACAATTCTAAAACAAACAAAAAGGAAGAGAGTAGAGTAATAGTCAGAAATAATACTTTAGGCACTACAGGTAAAGAGAAACTAAAAGATGTAAAGTAAGTAAATCAGGAGAGAGAGAAATAAGAAACGTGTGAGAAAAACAACATTAGAGCAGAAGGACTGGTTAGGGTGTGTGGCCCAAACAAACGTTCTTTATACAAACGCATGGAGTATAAGGAACAAATTGAATGAATTGCAGGTGCAAATTCAACTTAGAGGGTACGAAATGGTAACCATTACTGAGACATGGCTGCAAAATTGTCAGGACTGGGAACTGAATATACCAGGTTATAAAGTCTACAGGAAGGATAGGGAAACTGGTAGAGGGGGAGGAGTAGCCTTAGTGATTAAGGATGAAGTTATTTCAATGACAAGCGAGGATATAACAAGAGGTAAACAGGCCGTGGCGACTTTATGGGTAGAATTAAGAAATCGGAAAGGATTTAAGACTAGTGAATGTTGCGAATAGGCCCCCTGGTAGCAGCTGTGAAGTGACAGAATGTATAAATACAGAGATTATACAAGCATGTAGCAAAGGCAGAGTGGTTTTAATGGGGGATTTTAACTTTCATATAGATTGGGATAAGCAGACGAGCTCATTTCAGAAAGGTAGCGAATTTCTTGAGTGTGTTCAGGACAGCTTTCTGCAACAATTTTTTTGGACACTAAAGGAATCAAGGAATATGGGGATAGGGCAGGAAAGTGGAGTTGAGGTCGAAGATCAGCCATGATCTTATTGAATGGTGGAGTAGGCTCGAGGAGCCGAATGGCCTACTCCTCCTCCTATTTCTTATGTTCTTATGTAATATGTCCGAGAACCAACAAGGAGGCAGGCCATATTGGCTTAAATAATGAGTATGAGCCAGATTTAGTTAACAGCCTAACAGGGCATGAACATTTATCTAATAGCGATCATAATATGATTGAGTTCAACGTCGTATTTGAAAGGGAAAAACCCACATCAGCTACTAAGATTCTAAATTTAGGTTAGGCAGACTTCAGTGGGATGAGACAGAGACTGTCCACAGTAAACTGGGCAAATCTGTTAACGGGCAAAATGACAGATGATCAGTGCGAGGTGTTCAAAAAAGAATTTAATGTGATACAGAACCAGTTTATACCCTTAAGGGGCAAGAGCTCTACTTGCCAAAAATAAACAGCCATGGACGACAAAAGAGGTAAGGGACATTATAAGACTAAAAGAAAAAGCATGCAAAAACGCAAAAGGTAGCACAGATGCTGGTGAATGGGAGAGATGCAAAGAACAGCAAAGGGTGACAAAACAGATAGTAAGAGCTACAAAAAGGGAGTATGAAAAGAAACTTGCAAGAGATATCAAAATCAACAAAAAATGTTTACAATTATATTAGGAAAAAGAGGGTGGTCAAGAGCAATGTGGGCCCCTTAAAAACTGATAATGGTGATATTGTAAATGAAAATAAGGAAATGACAGACATATAAAATAATTACTTTGCATCAGTATTTATAGTAGAGGAAGAGGATTGCATGCCAGACACCCCAAGGAAACTAATTTTGAATCATGGACGGGGACTTACCATAATTAACGTAAGCAAATTAATAGTAATGAAGATAATAATGGCACTAGGACCAGATGGTTTCCATCCCAGGGTTTTAAAGGAGGTAGGTGAGAACATTGGAGATGCCCTAACTATAATCTTCCAAAGTTCTCTGGATTCAGGAACCGTTCCTTTAGATTAGAAAATTGCACATGTCACTCCGCTATTTAAGAAAGGTGAGAGGGGGAAACCAGGGAATTATAAGTCAGTTAGCCTAACATCTGTTGTCGGGAAACTACTAGAGTCTATAATTAAGGATAGAGTGACTGAACACCTTGAAAAATTTCTGCCGATCAGAAAGAGCCAGCATGGATTTGTAAAAGATAGGTTATGCCTGACAAACCTGATTTTATTTTTTGAAGAGGTGACTAAAGTAGTGGACAGGGGAATGTCTATGGATGTTGTTTATATGCACTTCCAGAAGGCATTCAGTAAAGTCCCTCATAAAAGACTGTTAGCTAAAGTTGAAGCTCATGGAATTGAGAGCAAATTATTGACCTGGTTAGGAAATTGGCTGAGTGGCAGGAGATAGAGAGTTGGGATAATGTGCAGGTACTCAAATTGGCAGGATGTGACTAGTGGTGTCCCACAGGGATCTGTGTTGGGACTTCAACTATTCACTGTATTTATTATAGACTTAGATGATGGGATGGAGAGTCACATATCCTAGTTTGTCAATGACACAAAGATAGGCAGCATTGTAAGCAGTATAGTTGGCTCCAAGGAGCCAGCTTTTAAGTCTGTCTTGTGAGTGGAAGAGGGCCGGGATGTTGGACTCGCGTAAAATGAAGGAATCATTGCAGCTGCCAAGGAATCTGGCACACACCTGCAGAAACCTCCTCTGGCGGCCGCAAGCCAGCTGCGCATTGGTGGAGTGATATCCCTTTCGGTTGATGAACAGTCCTGGCTCATGTGGAGGTCCTCATATTTCTACATGGGTGCAATCAATTGCGCCTTGCACCCACGGGAAGCCAGCCAGAGATTTGAAACCCACTGCCCTCTCAGTCTGGCTGATGTTGTCGCAGGGGAAGTTGTCATAGTGGGATGCCCTGGCAAACAAGCCATCCGCCAACTGTCGTATACACTTATGTGCAGAGGACTGAGAGATCCTGGTGATGTCCCGGTGGTGCCCTGGGAAGATCCAGAGGCGAAGAAATTGAGGGCAGTGGTTACTTTGAGTGCGACGGGCAATGCGGGGCCACTAGGCCCGGCCAGAAACAGCTCTGCATGAAGGAGCCTTCAGATGTCTGTGACCACCTGGTGACTCAATCTGAGCCTGCGTAGGCACTGCTCCTCAGAGAGGTCCAGGAAGCTCAGCCTCTGCTTATACACCCTCTCACTCGGGTAGTGTGTCCTGCGAGCTCGGCCCTTTTGTTGGTCCCCTCTGTGCTTTTCTGCAGGTCCTTGTGGCGCACCTCTGTCTTGTGCACCTGCAACTCCCAGGACTGTGCACCATGCCTGCCATAGATGGTGATGTGCCTCCTCCTCAGATGTACTGTAGAATAGATCCATTGTGCCTCCCCATCCTGATGCTGTCAGTTTGAGGGTAGGTATGTCTGAACACAAGAATTGTGAATGTGAACAAAGAATTCTCAATCTAAACACAAAGAACTCCCAGCCAAAGATTTGTCAAAGAGAACTGAGTGCCCTGCTGCAAAAACTCACCTTTTATTCACATGTTAATAATCACTTGTTTAAAGGTCCAAACGAGAGTCAGCTGCAACTCACCTCCATTTCTATGGCACCTTTCAGAGGCCTAGGGAGACATGTTCAGGAGAAGTTAAGATAGTTTGTGTATCTCAATACACAAAAAGTTAATCACCTTAAGTGATTTAAATGCCTAAATTGGCCCTTTAAATATCTGTCCACTGACTTTTAGTGCCAGCGGGTGTCAGAAGCAGGTGCGCATCCAAATGCATCCGGGTCAAACCCAGGTGTGTTGGCGCCGGGATGCAATCCTACTCCGTATCCACAGGTCCAGGTTAGATGTGGCCCGTGGGGGCGGTCGCTCGGACTGTCTGCCTCTCTTCCGCGGGATGCTCCGTGCCCGGGTGGCCCTGGAGATGGAGCACGCGGTGTCTGCCGGTACGCTCGAGGCTTTCCGCGACCGGTGGGCACCGCAGGGGCTGGAGTGCATCCTGAACGGGGAAAATAAAATTTTAATTTGATACCTGGTTTCGTTTTATTTGGTTTTTAGTATTTAAGCACACCCTACACCCCCCTTCTTATAAAAGGGGGGCCTAAGAACACAAAAAAAAAAAAAAAAAAGGTGCTGGTTGGTGGGTAAAGTGATAGTTGAGTTGTTGAAAAAAAAACAAAAAAAAAAAGAAAAAAAAAAAAAATACACAAAAAGTTAATCACCTTAAGTGATTTAAATGCCTAAATTGGCCCTTTAAATATCTGTCCACTGACTTTTAGTGCCAGCGGGTGTCAGAAGCAGGTGCGCATCCAAATGCATCCGGGTCAAACCCAGGTGTGTTGGCGCCGGGATGCAATCCTACTCCGTATCCACAGGTCCAGGTTAGATGTGGCCCGTGGGGGCGGTTGCTCCGACTGTCTGCCTCTCTTCCGCGGCATTCTCCGCGCCCGAGTGGCCCTGGAGAGGGAGCACACGGTGTCTGCCAGTACGCTTGAGGCTTTCCGCGACCAGTGGGCACCGCAGGAACTGGAGTGCATCCTGGATCGATGTGATAAAATTAGTATTTGACATTTATTTTGGGTTTATTGGTTTACTGCACATGATCACAACCTAAACCCCCTTCTTATAAAAGGGGGGCCTAAACACTTTTTAAAAAAAAGAAGAAAAAAAACCTGCTCCGAAAACTGAGCATTTTCACTGCCCACCCGCCCCCAATGGACCTGTTCTTGGGGATTAAAATTTACCCCAATTATCTGGGACAAATTAATTGGCATTTGGAAAAGTATGGGCTAATAAACAAAAGTCAGCACGGATTTGTTAAAGAAAAGTCATGTTTGACTAATTTGATTGAGTTCTTTGATGAAGTAATGGAGAGGGTTGATGAGGGTAATGCAGTTGATGTTGTGTATATGGACTTTCAAAAGTCATATGATAAAGTACCACAAAATAGACTTGTTAGCAAAATTAAAGCCCATGGGATTAAAGGGACCGTGGATACAAAATTGACTAAGGGACAGAAAGCAGAGAGTAGTGGTGAATGGTTGTTTTTCAGACTGGGGGGAAGTATACATTGATCAGGGGTCAGTATTAGGACCACTGCTTTTTTTGCTATATATTAATGTCCTGGACTTGGGTATTGAGGGTATAATTTCAAAGTTTGCAGATGACACGAAACTCGGAAATGTAGTAAACAATGTGAAGGATAGTAACAGACTTCAGGAGGACATAAACAGACTGGTGAAATGGGCAGACAAATGGCGGATGAAACTTAATGCAGAGAAGTGTGAAGTAATACAATTTGGTAGGAAGAATGGGGAGAGGCAATATAAACTAAATGGTACAATTTTAAAGGGGTTGCAGGAGCAGAGAGACCTGGGGGTGCACATACACAAGTCTTTGATGGTGGCAGGACAAGTTGAGAAGGCTGTTTAAAAAGCATATGGGATCCTGGGCTTTATTAATCGAGGCATAGAGTAAAAAGCAAGGAAGTTATGCTAAACCTTTATAAAACACTGGTTAGGTCTCAGCTGGGGTATTGTGTAGGTACCACACTTTAAGAAGGATATCAAGGCCTTAGAGAGGGCGCTGAAGAGATTTATTAGAATGGTACCAGGGATGCGGGACTTCAGTAATCTGAAGAGATTGGAGAAACTAGGGTTGTTCTCCTTAGAACAGAGAAGGTTAAGGAGAGATTTGATAGAGGTGTTCAAAATCATGAACCGTTTTGATAGAGTAAATAAGGAGAAACTGTTTCCAGTGGCAGAAGGGTCGGTAACCAGAGGACACAGATTTAAGGCAATCAGAAAGAGAGCCAGAGGTGACATGAGGAAATGTTTTTTTACGCAGCGAGTTGTAATGATCTGGAATGCACTGCCTGAAAGGGTGCTGGAAGCAGATTCAATAGTAACTTTCAAAGGGGAATTGGATAAATATTTGAAGGGAAAACATTAGCAGAGCTATAGGGAAAGAGCAGGGGAATGGGACTAATTGGATAGCTCTTTCAAAGAGCCGGCACAGGCACAATGGGCTGAATGGCCTCCTCCTGTGCAGTACCTACAATACCAAGATATATATAGTCATACATACAAACATATACATATACATTTTGTTTATATATAACATTTCAGACCAAGGAAGAGCTTGGTCTGAAATGTTAAAAATTGCCTCAGTGTTTCCTTCATTTTCTCATTTTTAAAAATTTGTTCCTGGGGCATGGGAAACACTTGCGAGTTAGTATTTTTTGCTCAAACCTAGTTGCTCTGGAGGCATCAAATGTCAAACACAGTGGGGGCTAAATTAGTTAACCCCCAAAACTGGGTGCGGGTATCACGATCTGCGATTAACCCAAGCCCGGTGCTTCCTGCTCAGGCAGGACGAAACATTTGTCCGGCTTGAGGACTTAACCTGATAGCAGCGTTAAAAACTAGCTCTGACACGACGACTCAAGGAAATGCACACTTTCCACCAGCAGGGGGAGCCCCAATCTCTTAAAGGGAGGATGTCTCTTAAAATCTCTTAAAGGTAGCCAGTACCTGTCATGGGCTAAAAATAACAGTCTGCTGTCTGCATGGAATCTGAACGGAGATCAAACATTGCACATGTAAATCGCAGATGCAGGTCCCATCCCTATGTTTACAAACTGATGAGTTATGTTGAATAAAGGTTGCGCACTATTGAATTCCACATCCACCAATCTGCATGCCAGACCTCACCAATCTGCCGATCTGAGTTTGTACTATGCCGGTGAGAGTGTGTGCACCAAGGTTCTCTGCTGATACACTAGAGGCCTTGGTGCAAGAGGTGGACAGAAGAAGGGGGTTTGGGGGGTGGGGGGAATGCGGCAAGTGGCCCTCCAGACATATGCCCAAAAGGCAGTGGGAGGCAGCAGGGGACGAAGTCAATGCCAGACACAGAGCACCACGAACATGAATGCAGCGCAGGAAGAAGTTCAATGCTTTGACACGAGTCGTCAAGGTGAGTGAGGTCAACTGTCAAGTGGCGTCTCCTACCAACTGCACCACTAGCCACATCCACTGATCCACGCACTACAACCTCCATCACCCACATACCAACAAATTCCATCAGTACTCAACTCTGCCAATCAGATGCTTCCTCTCGCCCTTACACATTACCACTGTTGCAAGCCATCCACCCACAACTCACAGGCCACACACACTGGCAGCTATTCAACCATGACAGGCACATCACCCAGACACACGTCCCACTTGCTTGCAGGAGAATGTGGAGCATAACAGGAGGCAGCAAGTGGCAGTGGCATTTAGCCCATCAAGCCTGTTCCGCCATTCAATGAGATCATGGTGGACCTGTGACCTAACTCCATATACCCGCCTTAGCCCCATATCACTTAATACCTTTGGTTCACAGAAATCTATCAATCTCAGATTTAGAATTCACAATTGAGCTAGCATCAGCTGCCGTTTGCAGAAGAGCGTTCCAAACGTCTCCCACCCTTTGCGTGTAGAAGCATTTCCTAGCATTCAAGTATAGGAAACCTGCATCAGCAGCCAAAAGCAATAATCCAACAACTAACCTTTAAATCATGCATGGTCCCTTTAAATAGTGCTGGTGGGGTATCTTTCAGACACTCCAAGACATGTTCAGACGGTCGTGGTTACAACTGTGCGTTGAGTGGGGCGTTAAGTTCCAAAATACTGTCTATCCATCTTCTCTTTACTTTACAAGCTTCCGGCGTTCGTTATTTGCGCATGCACTAAAACCTATAACAAGATGGCGTCCGGTGCACGTCACGCTAGAAACGTGCGTGCGCAGCCAAGACGCCATCTTGGCACTTCAAAAGGCCATGTACCACCATGCTAGACAGGCCAATTTCTAGCCCATAACGTGGGGCTGGAGTCATAGGTAAGCCAGATCAGGTAAGGGTGGTGGGTTCACTTCCTGAAGGATATTAGTGAACTAGCTGGGTCTTTATGTAACAAGAGAGCAATTTTCTTTGGTTATTTTTCTGGGGGTGATCCACAAATGATCAGATTTATTGAATTCAATTATCGCAACTTGCCATCAAGGGGTACCCATGACCTCTGGGTTGGTAGTCCAGTACCATACCCATTAGGCTACCTTACCCACTAAATAGCATTCGTCATTGCACACACTTTGACAATGAAACAATGTCTGCCCTCCACCCAGCTATTACAGTCCTTCACAGTGCTGAACGCCCCTTCAATGGTAAGCAACACAATTCAAGGAGCCCAGCTCTCCCTGCTGCCAGTGTGGATGCATTCACACCAGATGCAAGTATAACCCCAATTCCGTGGACTTGCAAAATCGGTACAACAGTTTTTTTTAACTGCAATTAAAAATTTAAAGTTGAAGCTTCACTCTTCTGGCCGTATTATGCCCTGATCATAAAATCATACAGCACAGAAGGAGGCCATTCAGCCCATCATGCCTGTGCCATCCCTTTGAAAGAGTTATCCAATTAGTCCCACTCCCCTGTAATTTTCCCCAAAGCCCTGCAAAATGTTCCTTTTCAAGTATTTATCCAATTCCCTTTTGAAAGTTGCTATTGAATCTGCCTCCACCACCCTTTCAGGCAGTGAATTCCAGGTCATAACAGCTCGATGCATTAGAAAATGTCTCCTCATCTCCCCTCTGGATCTTTTGCTAATTATCTTAAATCTGTGTCCTCTGGTTACTGACCCTCCCACCAGTGGAAACAGTTTCTTCTTATTTATTCTATCAAAATCCTGGTATGAATTCAATTTTTTTTTATTCTTTCTACATTTTTTATGTCATTTTTTTGTTTTCTTTTGGGTTTCTTTTTTGCTCCATATAAGGATAGCATTGCCCTCAATCTTTCTGCCTCTATTTCCTTCCAAGCTAGAATGGGGATCACCAGCAGTAACAGTCAATGTACTGGCCACACATGTATCAAACAGGTGACCGATGGCTGGTCATCATTTTCAGGTCTTTTCTTACTGAATAGCAACAGCAGCTTAGCATGGCTGTCCAATTTCACTGCACTGCTATAATTCCCTAAAGTACACAGGGCAGTGGGGGTAGGGGGGGGGTTGGTGTGGGGGGGCCGATGAAACTGATCTTTCCCAGTAGCACGAAACCCGCTCATTGCGAATCAGCAGCCCGTTTTACAGGCTGCTCGATTTTCTTTTCCGTGTGGGACAAATGCTGGAATATTGGTTCCAAAACACACCTGTTACAATTCAGGTTTGTCAGGGGCCTTTATCTTGCACCTAACACAAAAGCCAGATCCCATAAGCAAATCCACACTTCCTATGAACCAAAGCGAGACCTTGTGCACAAAGTTATGTTGCACAACATGACCTGGGTGATCAACAGGCCCCTTTATTAACTCTGAATTCAGATGTAGGATTTCCACTACACATCCATGCCATTTCAGAAGATGATGGTACTGGGCCTGAGCTTGGGGAGGCATATGACTTCACCTTCCCCTACTGCCTCCATGCCCTTATACGGAAGGATGTCCACAACGGGCTCCTTCAAAGGAATTGAAGACGTAATTTCTGAGCTCTCTTCCAATTTGGGTCAGATTCTTGTATTATGCACCATTATGTCTTGCAAGAATAGAAGTGGTCTCCAGATGTTGTAAGTTGAAGCAGCACATACACAGTGACAGGCATGCGCCCAACCTTCGACTGGCTGTATCCATTTTAAATTTCAGCTGCAACAATGTCAGCTTTTTAAAAATTCACTCTCGGGATATGGGAGTCACTTGCAAGGCCGACATTTATTGCCCAACCCCATTTGCTGTTGAGAAGGAGGTGGTGGTACGCCTTCTTCTTGAACCTCTGCAGTCCATATGGTGAAGGTATTCCCACAATGCTGTTAGGTAGGGAGTTCAGGATTTTGACCCAACTGCAGCCCTTCAAGAGCTAGCAGTTCGCCATACATAATGAACTAGAGCCAACCCTGAAAAATGGGCCTCGCGAGAAGTTAGCAACCGTTACATTGTTTGCACTCTGGTCCCACCACTTTAGCTCGGGGACCAGAAAATTTATGGTGAAGGACTGCCTCCAGATCTAACATCTCCATAAGACACAGTTTATAATACAGATGAGAAATAAGCAATTCAGAAACTACATTCAAATCAACATCATCTGAATTATTTCCTGCTCCAATAAAGGGAAATATCTCACCGTAATAATTTCTGTTCTCAAAGGATGATGCCCCACACACACATAGTTGGGTTTAGCCTCTTTGCAAGTCCTTTTTTTTAAGAGGTGAGGAGCAACCCACGAAAGACCAGTCGCATGGTACTTGTCAAACCTTTCCAAAAAGCTGTGGTCCAACAACTATTGGCAGTCCTTTTACAGACTATCAGTTTCCTGTTGAAGGGAGTTGGCAGGATGGGTCCTACAAGTGTGTACACTACCCTCCTTCAGATAACAGGAATTACTGTGGTGAGTAATTTCCTCTTAACTTCCAGATTGCATTTTCCGCACACACACGGTTGACCAACTATCAAAGCAGTACTTAGTAAAAGGAGGACTGTTAAGGAAACTGGCTAAATGACCCTAATAAATAAGTAAAGGTGGTAAATAAAAAGCTATGTGAGAAATTAAAGTTAATAGCCAACAGAAATAACAAGAAAACACTCACAGGGTTCATGTGAACAGACGATCATGTGTCTGCACTACAAATTTCCTCAGGCAGAAATTTGAGACCAGCCATAATGAATGAGGCCATGTGGCATGACCCCCGATTTCAGTAACCCAGGGATAGCTCACCAAAGTGTGACAACGAGTAATTCAGTCATCTTTTTTTAACAAAAGTAGGCATTATTACAAGTTGGACTTCGCTGCTTACATTCAACACTCTAAGGTCCAGGTGAGGTATTACAGTTATTGTGGGCCACTCACACGTATAGGCTCAGACATTATTCTCCTCGCACCATCTGAGGGAACGTAAATCGGTCACATAAAGGGGCTTCTGGACAGGTAGTCAGGCTGAGGGTAAAGCATCAATGTGTATCCACTTAGTAGCCATGATGTGGAGATGCCGGTGATGGACTGGGGTGGACAAATGTAAGGAATCTTACAACACCAGGTTATAGTCCAACAATTTTATTTTAAAATCACAAGCTTTCGGAGATTATCTCCTTCGTCAGGTGAGTAGTGAATGAGAGGCTCTCAAATCGCATATCTTATATTAGGCTGGGACACCATCACACCAATCAAAGGTGTTGTTGGTGTTCAGACAGGTTAGCCACGGTAAACAGTAGGTCCCAGTATGCTGAATGCACAATGTGTCAAATTACACAGACAGAGAGAAAGAGACCCGAAAGGCAGAGAGAGAGAGAGAGAGAGAATTTCCAGTTGTATTAAAAACAGATAACTTTTTTTTCCCTGCTGGTGGGGTTACATGTAGCGTGACATGAACCCAAGATCCCAGTTGAGGCCGTCCTCATGGGTGCGGAACTTGGCTATCAATTTCTGCTCGACGATTTTGCGTTGTCATGTGTCTCGAAGGCTGCCTTGGAGAACGCTTACCCGAAGATCGGTGGCTGAATGTCCTTGACTGCTGAAGTGTTCCCCAACTGGGAGGGAACCCTCCTGTCTGGCGATTGTTGCGCGGTGTCCGTTCATCCGTTGTCGCAGTGTCTGCATGGTCTCGCCAATGTACCATGCTCCGGGGCATCCTTTCCTGCAACGCATGAGGTAGACAACGTTGGCCGAGTCACAGGAGTATGAACCACGTACCTGGTGGGTGGTGTCCTCTCGTGTGATGGTGGTATCTGTGTCGATGATCTGGCATGTCTTGCAGAGGTTGCCGTGGCAGGGTTGTGTGGTGTAGTGGACTCTGCTCTCCTGAAAGCTGGGTAATTTGCTGCAAACGATGGTCTGTTTGAGGTTGGGTGGCTGTTTGAAGGCGAGTAGTGGAGGCGTGGGGATGGCCTTAGCGAGGTGTTCGTCGTCATCGATGACACGTTGAAGGCTGCGGAGAACATGGCGTAGTTTCTCCGGTCCGGGGAAGTACTGGACGACGAAGGGTACTCTGTTGGTTGCGTCTCGTGTTAGTCTTCTGAGGAGGTCTATGCGATTCTTCGCTGTGGCCCGTCGGAACTGTCGATCGACAAGTCGAGCGTCATATCCCGTTCTTACGAGGGCGTCTTTCAGCGTCTGTAGGTGTCCATTGCGTTCCTCCTCGTCTGAGCAGATCCTGTGTATTCGTAGGGCCTGTCCATAGGGGATGGCCTCTTTGACGTGGTTGGGGTGGAAGCTGGAAAAGTGGAGCATCGTGAGGTTGTCCGTGGGCTTGCAGTAGAGTGAGGTGCTGAGGTGCCCGTCTTTGATGGAGATTTGTGTGTCCAAGAAAGAAACCGATTCTGAAGAGTAGTCCATGGTGAGTTTGATGGTGGGATGGAATTTGTTGATGTTATCGTGTAGTCTCTTCAGTGATTCTTCGCCGTGGGTCCATAGGAAGAAAATGTCGTCGATGTATCTGGTGTATAGCGTTGGTTGGAGGTCCTGTGCAGTGAAGAAGTCGTGCTCGAACTTGTGCATGAAAATGTTGACGTATTGGGGTGCGAATTTGGTCCCCATGGCTGTTCCGTGTGTTTGGGTAAAGAACTGGTTATCGAAGGTGAAGACATTGTGATCCAGGATGAAGCGGATGAGTTGTAGGATGGCGTCTGGAGATTGGCTGTTGTTGGTGTTGAGTACTGAGGCTGTTGCAGCGATGCCGTCATCGTGGGGGATACTGGTGTAGAGTGCCGAGACGTCCATCGTGGTGAGAAGTGTTCCTGGTTCAACTGATCCGTGGGTGCTGAGTTTTTGTAGGAAGTCTGTAGTGTCGCGACAGAAGCTGGGGGTTCCCTGTACAATGGGTTTCAGGATGCCCTCGACGTATCCAGAGAGGTTCTCACACAGGGTTCCGTTGCCTGATACGATAGGACGTCCGGGTGTGTTGGCTTTGTGTATCTTTGGGAGGCAGTAGAAGTCTCCCACGCAGGGAGTACGTGGGATGAGAGCACGTAGGATGCTTTGAAGGTCTGGATCGAAGGTCTTGATCAATTTGTTGAGCTGGTGGGTGTGTTCTTTGGTCGGATCTGCGGGTAACCGTCTGTAGTGTTTCTGGTTGTCCAGTTGTCGGTATGCTTCTTTGCAATAGTCCGTTCTGTTCTGTATGACAATGGCTCCTCCTTTGTCCGTGGTTTGATGACGATGTTGCAGTTGGTCTTGAGCGCGTTGATGGCGTTGCGTTGTGCTCGGGTGACATTCTGGACTGTCTTGTGAGTGCAGCTGATGAATCTGGCATTGACGCATCTCCTGACAGCTTGAGCATACATGTCAAGCTTAGGGCAGCGACCCTCCGGAAGAGTCCAGTTTGACTCTTTCTTCTTTGGTTGCTGTACCGCGGATCCCTCTGTCTGCTGTTCCGGATCGTTGATTGTCTCATTGGGTTCGCTGCTGAAATCTTGGGATTTGTGGAAGAATTCCCGGAGTCTCATTCTCAGGATGGATTCCTCTGTGTCCGCCGCGAGACCGATGGGGTCCATTTTGGTGGTGGGGCAGAAATTGAGCCCTCGGCTGAGAACTTCGATTTCATCTGGTTGAAGGGTGTGGTTGGACAAATTGACGATAGACTTCCCTGTGGTTGCAACCGTGGTACCGGGGGAGGCTTGGTTGATGCTGGTGGTGATGCCGAGTTTCTCAAGCTTCCTGCTCTTGGTTTTCATGTAGGCAGCGTAGTTCCGTTGCCTCGTCTGTTTGGCGGTGTCTCGTAGCTGGTCTGCTGTGTCCTGAGTACAGGTTGAGAGTATGGACTCTATCTTGGTTTCGAGGTTGCGGCGTCTGCTGTAGAGTTGGTGTACGAGATGGTTGCAGAGTGTGCGAGAGGTACGACGGCAGAGTCTCTCAGCGTAATCTGAGTTGTATGTGGACTTGAGTGGGTTCGTGATCTGTAGTCCTTTCGGGATCTTGTCTGCTTTCTTGCAGCTCTGTAAAAACTTGATGTCTGTGTCGATATGCGCGATCTTCATGGAGATCCTCTCCACTGTGAGCCGGCAGTTTGTGGTGTCGATAGTAGCCATGATGTGGAGATGCCGGTGATGGACTGGGGTGGACAAATGTAAGGAATCTTACAACACCAGGTTATAGTCCAACAATTTTATTTTAAAATAACAAGCTTTCGGAGATTATCTCCTTCGTCAGGTGAGTAGTGAATGAGAGGTTCTCAAATCGCATATCTTATATTAGGCTGGGACACCATCACACCAATCAAAGGTGTCGTTGGTGTTCAGACAGGTTAGCCACGGTAAACAGCAGGTCCCAGTATGCTGAATACACAATGTGTCAAATCAAATAGACAGAGAGAAAGAGACCTGAAAGGCAGAGAGAGAGAGAGAGAGAATTTCCAGTTGTATTAAAAACAGCTAACTTTTTTTCCCTGCTGGTGGGGTTACGTGTAGCGTGACATGAACCCAAGATCCCGGTTGAGGCCGTCCTCATGGGTGCGGAACTTGGCTATCAACTTCTGCTCAACGATTTTGCATTGTCGTGTGTCTCGAAGGCCGCCTTGGAGAACGCTTACCCGAAGATTGGTGGCTGAATGTCCTTGACTGCTGAAGTGTTCCCCGACTGGGAGGGAACCCTCCTGTCTGGCGATTGTTGCGCGGTGTCCGTTCATCCGTTGTCGCAGTGTCTGCATGGTCTCGCCAATGTACCATGCTCCGGGGCATCCTTTCCTGCAACGTATGAGGTAGACAATGTTGGCCGAGTCACAGGAGTATGAACCACGTGCCTGGTGGGTGGTGTCCTCTCGTGTGATGGTGGTATCTGTGTCGATGATCTGGCATGTCTTGCAGAGGTTGCCGTGGCAGGGTTGTGCGGTGTCGTGGACGCTGTTCTCCTGAAAGCTAGGTAATTTGCTGCAAACGATGGTCTGTTTGAGGTTGGGTGGCTCTTTGAAGGTGAGTAGTGGAGGCGTGGGGATGGCCTTAGCGAGGTGTTCGTCGTCATCGATGACATGTTGAAGGCCGCGGAGAACATGGCGTAGTTTCTCCGCTCTGGGGAAGTACTGGACGACGAAGGATACTCTGTTGGTTGCATCCCGTGTTTGTCTTCTGAGGAGATCTATGCGATTCTTCGCTGTGGCCCGTCGGAACTGTCGATCGACAAGTCGAACGTCATATCCCGTTCTTACGAGGGCGTCTTTCAGCGTCTGTAGGTGTCCATCGCGTTCCTCCTCGTCTGAGCAGATCCTGTGTATTCGTAGGGCCTGTCCATAGGGGATGGCCTCTTTGACGTGGTTAGGGTGGAAGCTGGAAAAGTGGAGCATCGTGAGGTTGTCCGTGGGCTTGCGGTAGAGTGAGGTGCTGAGGTGCCCGTCTTTGATGGAGATTTGTGTGTCCAAGAAAGAAACCGATTCTTTTGGTTTTTGTGTCCAAGAAAGATGGCCTCAACCGGGATCTTGGGTTCATGTCACGCTACACGTAACCCCACCAGCAGGAAAAAAAAGTTATCTGTTTTTAATACAACTGGAAATTCTCTCTCTCTCTGCCTTTCGGGTCTCTTTCTCTCTGTCTGTGTAATTTGACACATTGTGCATTCAGCATACTGGGACCTATTGTTTTCCGTGGCTAACCTGTCTGAACACCAACGACACCTTTGATTGGTGTGATGGTGTCCCAGCCTAATATAAGATATGCGATTTGAGAACCTCTCATTCACTACTCACCTGACGAAGGAGATAATCTCCGAAAGCTTGTTATTTTCAAATAAAATTGTTGGACTATAACCTGGTGTTGTAAGATTCCTTACATTTATCCACTTAGAGCAGTGGTTTTCAAACTTTTCTGTTATGTGGGACTCATAGAAACTAACTCTCTGCGACCCCCTGGCTAATATTACCACACTACATAGAATCCCTGCAAATATTGACATTTTCCCAGGGACCAGGATATGCATTTCCCTCCCCAACCTAACTGAAAGACTATGGGAGTAATTTTAATGGAAGGGAAAATCGGGCGTGTTGTAAAACGGGCAGCTAATTCGATATTGCCCATTGTACAACATCGGCCAAATTAAAATTACCCCCTATGTCAGTTGTCCACAGGAAAAAAGCTTGTATTGCTGAAAATATGTTTTATTATACAGCCAGGAAAGCAATGTGCAAGCAAGTCAAAAAATATAAAAGAATTCACAGACAAAAATCTGATAATCTCAATGACTGCACCCTAGGATTTTTTTAAATTTCAAAATATACTTTATTTCATAAAATTTAAGGATACACACAGTTCAATGTAAATACACAATTACAATTTAAACAATACAATACGGATCGTGCACACTATGATCCCATTATTACAATTCAAAGCACAGTACATATTTTCTAATACATTCTGTGCAATACAAAGTGGGATGGCCTTACACAGTGGCCTTTCCCCATAGAGCCTTTGCGTAGGTCACACCTCGTTTCAGTGTGTCCCACAGCACGTACTCCTGGTCCTTGGAGTGTGTCAGTCAGCATCACTCGGTCGTGGACAGCTCCTTCAGCTGGAAGACCAGCAGGTTTCGGGCAGACCAAAGGGCCTCCTTCACCGATTTGATAGTCTTCCAGCAGCAGTTGATATCTGTCTCGATGTCCAGGAAACAGCCTGTACACCATAGCGTCCTGTCTTACCAAGCTGTTGGGGATGAACTGGGAGAGATGCCAACGCATCTCTCTCCACACCTTCTGCGCGAAGGGGTAGTCCGTCAGGAGGTGGACCACGGTCTCATCCCTGCTGCAGTCTCGAGGGCAGCTCGCGGTGGTGCTGAGATTCCGTGCGTGTTAGAAAGACCACACTGGAAGGGCCCTTCTCACCACCATCCAAGCTACATCCTGGTGCCTGTTGGTCAGTTCCGGCAACGAGATGTTCTACCAAATGGTTTCGACCATCTGGTCGGGTAACTGCCCAATCGGATCCACCCTCTCCTTTCCCTGCAGGATCCCCAGAGCGTTCCATGCCGAACACTGTCTGACGGCCTTTTGGTCTAAGGGGTTCCTCCTCAGGAACTTCTCCACCTGGGACAGGTGGTGGGGTACGGTCCCGCTGGACAGGACGTCCTGCACCTGCTCGGCCAGCGTGGCCAGCCCCAGTCTTCTCAGTGTGGTGGACAGGTAGAAACTCAGCATGTAGTGACACCTGGCATTTGCATACTGGGGCTCTACACGCATCCTGAGACAGCCACGCACAAAGGTGACCATCAGGATCAGGATAACCTGATCAGGACGTCCTTCCTCCCTTTGTCTGGGGGCTTGTACATGATGTCCCTGCAGACGTGGTCCACCTTGGACCTCCAGACAAAGTGGAAGATAGCTCAGTTGACAGTGATGGCGGAGCGGTGGGGAATGGGCTAGATCTGGGCCACGAAGAGCAACACCGCGAGCTCCTCGCTTCTTATCACCAGGTTCCTGCCAGCCATGGAGAGGGAGCACCCCCCAACATGCTGCCTGCCAGAAGCATACCCTTGTACACTTCCAACAGATCTGAGCCTATCCAGCTGAATACAACTCAACCGGTAAGCCATCGCTTCCGGGAGTTCTGGTTCTCAAAGGACCGGATGGCCTTTGTCAGCTCGTCAAAGTCAGTGGCCGATCCATGCTTTCCGGCTCATTGTCCTCTAAGACCTCCGTGATAAAGAACAGGAAGGACTGGGAGGCCGTGCTGTCTGTGGGCTTCACATCTTATAGCCCGGCATAAAAGGACTTGCTGATCCTCGGTATGTCAGCCTGCAAAGACGTCAGTGAGCCATCTTCCTCCTTCAGGCTGCTGATCACAGAGGTCTCTCTGTGCAGCTTCTGGATGTAGAAGCCCGAGCACTTCTCATCCTGCTCCACGAAGCAGACTCTGGACCTGAAGATGATCTTTGAGGCCTGGGAGGCGAAGAGCGAGACTTGCTGACCCTTCACCTCTCTGAGAGTTCCTCCCCAAAATCGACCCCCATTGACTGCAGCTAGAGCAGATCTTGCAGGCTTTTCTGGAGCTGGGACAATTCTCTCTGTCTCTCTCTCGCCTTCTGAACACCTTTGAGGATGAAGAACCTCTTGATGTTAGCCTTGATCGCTTCCCACAAGTGCACCACGGAGTTGAAGGGGGGTTTCACGGTCCTCCAACTTGTGTAATCCCTCTTTAGTTCCTCAATATTCTCCAGGGTCACTAGTCACTCGTTCAGTTTCCGTATCTCCCTGCCTGCCTTCTGGCCCTCCTGCAATTGACAGTCGGCCAATAGGAGGCAGTGGTCAGAGAAGAACACCTGCTGGACGTCGGTGGATCTGACCATGGGCGTTGGGGATACTTAGAAAGTCTATCCTGGAACGGATGGTGCCGTCTGGCCTGGACCAGGTGTATCTCTGCAGTGCTCCATCTGCAGGGTTATCACGTAGTCGATTTAATACTATGTATGTTTATTGATGCAAGTTTTAAAGCCATTTTAAAAATACAAAAAGGACAAACATTAAGGTCCTACAATTACATCAGTCCGGGTTCTACGTTATCCTCCGTTTCCATCCCTTGGTACAGATTCTGCATTTGTGTGGTGTGCACGAACTGCTGGACGTTTCTTGGGCTGAGGTACGAGATCTGTCCTCCTTTGGGGGAGGGTCTGCGCTCGGGGTTCGTCGGCCGGGTCTCATGGGGTGGTGTGCCCGTGAGATCCACTGCCAGGTCCGGCTCCTTGGCCTTCGCTGGTGGTTCGCTCTCTGCGACCGTCAAGCTGCTTCCGGTTGCCCGGATTTGGGGGACCTCACTCTCCACGTCGCTTCTCCTGGCATCCCAGAGTTGAGTGTTGCTGATCCCGAGTTCCTGGAGCTGGAGCATGCTGTCTGTGTCACTGGTCACCATCATGTTTTGCCACTTCCTTTGATAGAGGCGGGGTCTCCCCCCTTTCTCCTGTTTGTCAGCCAAGGAGTGGCCACTGTTGTCCATTGGGGACTCTAAGCGCCTCTTGCTGCTGGTTCCACCTTTTGGCGTAAGTTCCTCTGATCCTACGGGACTGCCTCTTTTTCTTTCCCAGCCTGGTCCATCCTTCTTCCGCCCCTAGATCACTTTCCATCGACTCTGCATGCTCAAGTCTCGGGGTTGAATATTGGAGTTTGGCTGGTTTCGTCAACTCTCCCTTCCTTTTTTTTGTATTCGTTCATGGGATGTGGGCATCGCTGGCGAGGCCAGCATTTATTGCCCATCCCTAATTGCCCTCGAGAAGGTGGTGGTGAGCCGCCTTCTTGAACCGCTGCAGTCCGTGTGGTGAAGGTTCTCCCACAATGCTGTTAGGTAGAGAGTTCCAGGATTTTGACCCAGCGACAATGAGGCAACGGCGATATATTTCCAAGTCAGGATGGTGTGTGACTTGGAGGGGAACGTGCAGGAGGTGTTGTTCCCATGTGCTTGCTACCCTTGTCCTTCTAGGTGGTAGAGGTCGTGGGTTTGGGAGGTGCTGTCAGAGAAGCCTTGGCGAGTTGCTGCAGTGCATCCTGTGGATGGTACACACTGCAGCCACTGTGCGCCGGTGGTGAAGGGAGTGAATGTTTAGGGTGGTGGATGGGGTGCGATTCAAGCGGGCTGCTTTGTCCTGGATGGTGTCAAGCTTCTTGAGTGTTGTTGGAGCTGCACTCATCCAGGCAAGTGGAGAGTATTCCATCACACTCCTGACTTGTGCCTTGTAGATGGTGGAAAGGCTTTGGGGAGTCAGGAGGTGAGTTACTCGCCACAGAATACCCAGCCTCTGACCTGTTCTTGTAGCCACAGTATTTATATGGCTGGTCCAGTTAAGTTTCTGGTCAATGGTGACCCTCAGGATGTTGATGGTGGAGGATTCGGCGATGGCAATGTCATTGATTGTCAAGGGGAGGTGGTTAGACTGCTCTATGTCCTCCTCCTTCTGGTCGTTGGCTCTTTCATGGGGGTCCATGACAGGGGGGAGGGGTTTGGCCTCCTTTGGGGCAGCCACAACTGCTGCTCTCTTCTCCTGCGTTGCTTCGCCCCTCGCTGCCTGTGCGTAGCTGTGCCTACTGTTTAGCCAGGTCTTGTACAGGTGACCAGCCTCCCACACAAATTGCGGCACTTGGCCTCCTGACAGTCCAGCGTCTGGTGGCCCTCCTCCCTGCAGTTGTTGCAGATCACTGCTTTGCAGGAGGCCGCCTCGTGCCCAGGTTTGCCACAGGAGCGATACACTCTTGGCTGCCCCAGGTACACCACATATCCACGACTCATCCCAATCGCGAAACTTGAAGGAAGATGAACGATGTTTCCCTCGTCATCCTCCCTCATCCTCGCCTTGATGCTCCTCTTGCTCGTCCACATACCGAGCATGTCCTCAATGTCTGATGCTCCGATCTGCTCCGTCCAAGTATCTCCTGAGGAACATCAGTACATCCATGATGGGCACATGCAGGTTGAACTTGTGGACCGTCATCGTCCGTTCCTTCTCCTGTGGGAGCGCGAGGAGCGGATCCGCAGTGAGAAGCTACAACGGCGCTTCCTTACCCTTCTCCTTGGAGGCCTGGAGCATCTTTAGGCATCCTGCAACATCCCTGTAGGTCACATCAAAGTATCCGCTCCTTGGGAAGTCTTGCAGGCAGAAAATGTCCGTGGCCTTGAAACCACAGGTTTCAAGAAGAACCTTCTTCATGAAGATGTTTTGTTGCCTCGGTGAGGTTCTTTCACCCGACCTTGCAGTCAGTCTGACTGGGTATTTCGCACCCCCTGCCCACGTGCTCGGGTAGCCCTTGTCACCCTGTCCACTGCAAAAAAGATAGTTTCCATCCTACTGGAGAAAGGCGTTAGACCGGTCACCGGCCAGCATTAGGATCCACCTCTACGTCAGCAAATCTTAAACTGGTAATAGCTGATTCTACTTGCTCGTCCTGAGAGATCCACCTTCTGTATCATGAACTCTCTCCTGCCAATCCGCACCCTAAGATTCCTAGGTCAGAATTCTCCTTCCAGGAGCACTTTTCTGGTGCAATCTCTCTAGGGGTTCCACTGGTCTTGCACCACAGTCATGGTGGGTGACTGAGGAGTCCCATGGAGTTTCAGGGCCAGCCTTTTTAAATAGCGGCTGCAGCCAATTAAAGTCTGCAGCCAGGCGCAATTTCCCAAACCGAGTTGTCAGTGAGCTCCAGCCAGCAGGCCCAATCCACGCCAGAACATCCCTATGAATATATAATTAGGCCGACCTTGGGAAATCCTGCAGAGTTGGCCGTGTGCAATTTCAGTGACTCAATGGGGTATATTTTCTAGGCCCATTTCAACCCTGGGACTATCCTGCTGACTCATACAGACAGAAAGTCCAATTTGATTCATATTCAATGCTGAGTTAGCTAATCTTGGCTGGAGCTCTACTATTGTCTTCAGTACTCCTGGGCTAGGGAGGAGAAAATTCAGACAGGGTTCCTGTTGCCGAATGCTATCCAATGACCCCCGTTGGGATGTAGGTGAACGCAGGATTGGGCTCATTTGTGATGAAAAGCACACTGACTCTCGCTTGAAAAACATCCACTTGGACAAAATACCAGAGGGCGAGCAAGAGTTGGCATCTCAGGAGTGAAGGGGGCAAAAGTGGAGAAAACTGGAAGATGGAATGAATGAAATCAATTAATTTTTTAAAAAATAATTAAATAAATAAAATAACTAGACTAACTAAGTAAATAAGCAAATAAAAACTAGAAATGGCAGTGCAGGTTATGTGTCGGGATTGCAGTATGTGGCAGTTTGCGGACAGCTAGATTGTCCCAGATTGCTGTATCTGCAGTAAATGACACTGGCTTGAGACACTACGGCTCAGAGTCTTTGAGCTGGAGTGCGAGTTAGAGAAACTCCAACACATAAGGAAGGGGAAGGAATATCTGGACAGTTTTCTCCAGAATCCAGTCACACTTCAGAGGATAGCACAGGTACAGGAGGGGGAGAGTGTGACTGTCAGTCAGTAGGGTAGTGGAAAGGGAGGGGAGATAGAGGAGGAGGTCCCACAGACACTTGTCCTGTCCAACAGGTACAATGCACTTGATACCTGTGAGGATAAGGAAAAAGATTGTGGGAAGGAAGCCAGAATGCTGACTACGGCACCCTGCAGCAGGAGGCTGTCCAAGGGGAGGAGGTGCAGAGTAGAAAGGTGGTAGTTAAAGGAGATTCGATAATTAGAGGGAAAGATACGACTCCTTGTAGTCAGGATCGTGAGTCCCGAAGGGTATGTTGCCTATCCAGTGCCAGGGTAAGGGACATCTCGAAATGGCTGGAAAAGAATCTGGAAAGGGAGGGGGAGGGTCCAGTTGTTGTGATCTACATCGGAACCAACGACATAGGAAAGAATAGGGAGGAGGTCCTGCTAAGGGAGTATCAGAAGTTAGGAACTAAATTGAAAAGCAGAACCTTCAGGGTAGTAACCTTAGGATTATTACCTGAGTCATGTGCGAATTGGGATAGGGACAAACAGATCAGAAAGTAAACATGTGGCTGAAGGATTGGTGTGGGAAGGAGGGGTTCCTTTTCATGGGACACTGGCAACAGTACTGGGACAGGAAGGAGCTGTACCATTGGGATGGACTGCACCAGAACCAGGCTGGGACAAAATCCTAGCAGAAAGGATAAATAGGGTGGTTATTAAGACTTTAAACCGATAAAGGATTGGGGGGGGGGATCAGGCAAAAATATTAGTAAAAAAGATAAAACAAGAGTAAGAAAAAGGGACCAGAGTAAAGTCCAGGCCAATGTTGTAGAAACCATAAATACTCCAGGTCTGGGAAACAATAAAATAACTGAAATAAACACAGCAGGAGTGATAAATAAGAAAAATGACATGATAAAAAGTGTAAAAGTAAAAGGAACAATTACTAAAGACAATTTAAACTGCCTGTACAGCAATATACACAGCATCTGAAATAAAATGGGGAACTAGAGGCAATAATCTGAAGCAAGGAACCATTTTAAGTAGGAATAATTGAAACATGGCTACATAAATAATAGGACTGGCAACTAAATATTGCAGGTTATAACTTAATCAGAAAGGATAGGAAAGGAAGAAAGGAAGGTAGAGTAGCTGAATTAATTAGGAATAATATAATGGCAGTAGAAAAAAAGACATAACTAACAGAATGATAGAAACAGAATCCATATGGATTGAAATAAAAGATAAGGGATTGATCACGCTAATAGGGGTACACTACAGACCACCTCCCTAATAGTGGAAAGGAGGTAGAGGAAGAAATATGTGAAATGAGTAAAGAGCATAGAATAATAATCATGGGAGATTTTAACTACCCCCAAATAAACTGGCAAGAAGAGGTTGGTAAAGGGGTAGAGGGAATGGAGCTTTTACAATGTGTGCAGGACTCATTTCTCACCCAACAAGAGAGGAAGCACTACTGGATCTAGTAATGGGAAATGAACCAGAGCAGATAAGAGAAGTAAGCATTGGGGAACATCCAGGCAATAGTGAGCACAACATAATAAGGTGTAAGATAAAGATTGAGAAGGACATAATTAAGACAAAGACCAAAGTAATAAATTGGAAAAAAGCTGATTTTCAGGGGATGAGAATGGAACTAGGAAAAATAAACTGGAAAAATTTACTAAACAAAGAAATAGAACAGCAGTGAGAAACATTTAAAACAGTGATCAAGAGAGTCCAGGAGAAATATATGCCACTAAAAAGCAAGAACAAACTAGTCAGTAATGACACACCATGGATGAAGAAAGAAATGAGGGCAAAATTGAAACTGAAGAAAAAGGCATACACTAAGTACATAGACAACAAAGGAGAGGATGACAAAGGGGAGTATGAAAAAGTTAGGAAAGAAGTCAATAAAAACAACTGGAAGGCAAAAAGAAACCATGAAATTAAATTATCAAAGAATATCAAAAAAAGTAAAATACTCTACAGACACATAAATAACAAAAGAAAAATCAGGATAGGGATAGGACCACTAAGGGATACACACGATAAACACACAAGCAATGACAGCGAAATGGCAGAAATATTAAATAATTACTTTGCTTCAGTATTTACCAGGGAGACTAATATGGTGGGCATGACATTAGAAGAAGAGATCAAAAAAGATGTAAAGACATTTAAGATAGAAAGGGGGGAGGTAATTGATAAACTGATCAGAGGCACTATTACATATACATATAAAAATTCATTAGAAAAGGGAGTAGTGCCAGAAGACTGGCGGATAGCTAATGTGATTCCTATATTTAAAAAGGGAGATAGAACAAGTCCAGGGAACTATAGACCAATTAGTTTAATGTCGGTGATAGGAAAGATAATGGAATCCATACTCAACGTTGTAATAGAGAAACTTCTAAAAACTAAAAATATAATAAAGAATAGTCAGCATGGATTTCAAAAGGGAAGGTCATGCTTGACCAACCTTATTGAATTCTTTGAAGAAGTAACGAAAAATGTAGACAAGAGCAATGTAGTAGATGTAATATATTTAGATTTTCAAAAGGCCTTTGATAAGCAACCGCACAGTACACTCATAACTAAGGTCAGAGCATGTGGAGTCAGGGGACAAGTAGCAAAATGGATAGCAAGCTGGCTA